>NC_090438.1:731439758-731758412 GCF_031143425.1 Pleurodeles waltl
CAGCTAGCCACTTTCCAAAAAACAGCTCTGTTTTCTTTGCGAAAATGTGATGTGTCCACTTTGTATTTTGGGGCATTTCCTGTCGCGGGCGCTAGGCCTACCCACACAAGTGAGGTACCATTTTTATCGAGAGACTTGGGGGAGCGCTCGGTGGTAGGAGATTTGTGGTTCCTCTCAGATTCCAGAACGTTCTTTCACCAAAATGTGAGGAAAAAGTGTTTTTTAGCCAAATGTTGAGGTTTGCAAAGGATCCTGGGTAACAGAGCCTGGTGAGAGCCCCACAAGTCACCCCATCCTGGATTCCCCTAGGTGTCTAGTTTTCATAAATGCACAGGTTTGGTAGGTTTCCCTAGGTGCCGGCTGAGCGAGAGGCCAAAATCTACAGCTAGGCACTTTGCAAAAAACACATCAGATTTCAATGTAAAAATGTGATGTGTCCATGTTTCGTTTCCTGTCGCGAGCATTAGGCCTAGCCTTGCAAGTGAGGTACCATTTTGATTGGGAGACTTGGGGGAACACAGAATAGCAAAAGAAGTGTTATTGCACCTTCTCTTTCTCTACATTTTTTCCTTCCAAATGTAAGACAGTGTGTAAAAAAGACATCTATTTGAGAAATGTCCTGTAATTCACATGCTAGTATGGGCACCCCATAATTCAGACATGTGCAAATAACCACTGCTTCTCAACACCTTATCTTGTGCCCATTATGGAAATAGAAAGGTTTTCTTGATACCTATTTTTCACTCTTTATGTGTTAGCAAATTAATTGCTGTATACCCGGTATCTAATGAAAAACCATTGCAAGGTGCAGCTCATTTATTGGCTCTGGGTACCTAGGGTTCTTGATGAACCTACAAGCCCTATATATCCCGCAGCCAGAAGAGTCCAGCAGACGTAATGGTATATTGCTTTAAAAAATCTGACATCACAGGAAAAAGTTACATAGTAAAACGTGGAGAAAAATTGCTTTTTTTAATATCAATTTCAATTTTTTATTTATTTCAGCTGTTATTTTCCGAGGAAAACCTTGTAGGATCTACAAAAATTACCCCTTGCTGAATTCAGACTTTTGTCTACTTTTCAGAATGGGATCCAGCATTGGTTTCACACCCATTTCTGTCACTAAGTGGAAGGAGGTTGAAAGCACAAAAAATAGTAAAAATGGGGTATGTCCTAGTAAAATGCCAACATTGTATTGAAAAATTGGGTTTTCTGATTCAAGTCTTCCTGTTCCTGATAGCTGGGTTGATGGTGATTTTAGCACTGCAAACCCTTTGTTGATGCCAGTTTCAGGGAAAAAACCACAAGCCTTCTTCTGCAGCCCTTTTTTCCCATTTAAAAAACAAACAAAAAATCCACTGTATTTTGGCTAATTTCTTGGTCTCCTTCAGAGGAACGCACAAACTCTGGGTACCTCTAAAATTCCTAGGATGTTGGAAAAGAAGTGTGCAAATTTGGCATGGGTAGCTTATGTGGACAAAAAGTTATGAGGGCCTAAGCGCGAACTGCCCCAAATAGCCAAAAAAGGCCTGGTACCTGAGGGGGAAAAGGCCTGGCAGCGAATGCGTTAATACATGAGTACGTGTGTGTAAGTCTGTAAGTACAGTATATATATATATATATGTTACCTAGTGGCAGTCGCCATTAGGTAGTTATAGTTAGGACCATGTTTCAATAGAAAAAGCATTTTATGACTTGACTATATCTTTGGCTTTGCTTGACGAAACTTCACAAAATTTTCCCCAAAAAGTCTGCTGGTGATTTTTGTTGCAATTGGAAAGTTTTGGGGTGATTCGTCAAGCGGGAGCTCAGAAAAAAGGGGTGGGGTCAAAAACATGCGCTTCACATGTTAATTCCCTTAGAAGTTTTAAACACGACTAAAGCCCGAACCGCTGGACAGAATTACACCAAATTTGGCAGAAAGCTAGATTTTTCTCCGCAGATTGTTCTTTTTGTTATTTGGTGTAAATTCATTCAGTATTTTTGAGCTGTTAACAGGAAAATAAATTTGTATATCTAGGGCTGCAGATCCATCGCAACGTTTCACGGTGAATTTGCAAATGAGCGCACCAGCAGGAATTCCATGATTGGCTGGCCGCAACCTGACCATAAAGTTGCTGCTGCCATTTTAGGTAAAAGGACACGGTCCCTAGGGCTGCAAAATAAAGTAAAATGTTCCATAAGGGGTCAGGGTGGAGGTACCCTGACCACAGAGGTGTGATATATGGGTTCTTGAGGGTCAATTTATGGCCTTAAGATTACTTTTTTTAACAACGTGCAATATTTAAGAATACATCGCAACGCTCAGCACAGCCTTCATGTAACATTGCAAAGAATTTGCGAATATATGCAGAACATTTCTAAAAAATCCTTTACAGACTCATTTATACACCTAGGGCCAGATGAAGGAACCAGTTTGCGACTCGCAAATGGCAAAAATTGCCGTTTGCGAGTCGCAAACCGGAGTTTCCTATGCAGAAATGCATTTTGCGAGTCGGGACCGACTCGCAAAATGCATTTCCGACTCGCAAATAGGAAGGGGTGCTCCCTTCCTATTTGCGACTCGCAGTGGTATGCAATTCCATTTGCGACCGCGTATGCGGTTGCAAATGGAGTCGCAGTTACCATCCACTTGAAGTGGATGGTAACCCACTCGCAAATTGGAAGGGGTCCCCATGGGACCCCTTCCCATTTGTGAATGGACCCCAAAATATTTTTTCAGGGCATGTAGTGGTCCAAGGGACGACTACCTGCCCTGAAAAAATACCGAAACAAAAGGTTTCAGATTTTTTTTTTAAGTGCAGCTCGTTTTCCATTAAGGAAAACGGGCTACACTTGAAAAAACTGATTTATTAGCAAGCAGTCACGGACATGGAGGTCTGCTGACTACAGCAGGCCTCCATGTCAGTGAGTGCCCATAGTCGCTATGGGGCCGCAATTTGCGACCCACCTCATTAATATTAATGAGGTGGGTCTTTGCGACCCCATAGCGACTCGCAGACGGTGTCTGAGACACCGTTCTGCATAGCAAATTGCGAGTTGCAATTTGAGAGTCGCTCGGACTCGCAAATTGCAAGTCGCAATTTGCTTTGTACCTACATCTGGCCCTAAATCCTTCACTCATGGAAGCACTCAGATACTCATGCACCCACTCACAGACCCACATAGGTAGTCATACACTCTTTTTCAGACCCACTCAGACACTCATGCACCCACTCACAGACCCTCTCAGACACTCACTCACCCACTCACAGACCCACTCAGTCTCTGACGCACCCAGTCACAGACCCACTCAGACCGTCACTCATTCACTCACAGACCCACTCGGACCCTCATGCACCCACTCAAAAGACCCACTCAGACACTCATGCGCACACTCACAGACCAACTCAGACACTCATGCACAGACAGACTCACTGACCCACTCAGACCCTCGCATACCCACTCACAGACGCACTCAGACACCCATGCACCCACTCACAGACACACTCAGATCCTCGTGCACCCACTTACAGACCCACTCAGACACTGAGGCACCCACACTTCGACCCACTCAGACACTGAGGTACCCACTCACAGACCCACTCAAACTGTCACACATCTACTCACAGAACCAATCAGAGCCTCAAGCACCCACTCTCATCCCCAGACAGACACTCTCACATCCAGAGACACCCTCTCACACCCAGAGAGACTAACCCTTCCGCCGCTCATGGTGTGGGATTGGGTGGTTATGGGATTTGGCCGCAGGGCCTAGCTGCAGGCCAGGCCCTGCGGGCAACCCACACTGCGCATAGCTGAAGGCCATGCGTGGCATGGGGTTGGTTGGTTATGGGGATTGGCCGCAGAGTGTGGCCAGCATCTGCCACACATGGTCAAAGGCTAAATTACTTTATGTTAAAAAAACATAGACATTTGCTGAGAAAACCAAAGGGTACAGGGACATTATAGTTAGGTAATAGAATTTAAAAACCATCAAAATTCATTTAAAAAAACAAAGGTTACAGGAACATTATAGTTCTGAACTTACTCATGCAAAACCATAGAAACTTAGCAGTTGTAGTTAGAGTTATTTGAAGCAACTATAACTGGCGCCCTACGGTAAATATAACTTGCACCCTGTCCATGCAGAGCTAATTACCCCAGATATTACAGCACTCATGCCATTAACATCACTGAAAATATAAATGAAGCATTAGCAGTCGAATTATTGAAGAAAAAACTGTGCATGACAGGGGTGTGAGTTATAGTTCCCGAGGGCATGAGTTATAGTTATAGTTACAATTAGCCAGTCTTTTCCAGCCCTTTCTACATCTATAGAAGCCACTGGAAGGGAGGTCCTGCCAGGGGAAGGGCATGTCTCAGACACCCCTGCCTCTGTAGTTGAAGAAACTCCCTTCCCCCGCAAGCGGGGACGTCCACGCCAGCATCCAAGAAGTAGGGATGGTAAGACACTAACCACTGCCAGGAAGTGAGCCCTTCCTGATAAAACTCCGTTGTGTGCCAATGATTCTCTCTGTTGACTGTTCTCCAAACACTTTCCGTTTTCCACGCTAGTAGGGCACTGGACTTTGGACTTCAAATATTGCGGCATCTACTGTAATGATTGCATCAACCATGACTGATTCCTTCACTGTCAATTTCTTTTTAAGAGTTTTTCCTTTCTTTCCTGTGCACAAGTAAATAAACACACCTTACACTTGAACAATGCCTACTAGTAATTTGTCATCATTGTGAGAATTTGAATGTTAAATCCATGTGATGCCAATGATAAATACATAAGATGGTAATGGAAGGAGGGATATGTCACAGCTAGTGGCATGCAGAGGATCATTACTAGCACAATGACATAAGTGACCAGTCACACTAAACATTTTATTGCACTGTACAGCACATAGGCTGCCAAAATGACTGGACTGTCATAGACAAGAATGGTAGAACCATGTTGAGTCAGGCTCAATGTACCATCCCCTAGACCACAGAAGTAAGTACTATGTCAGACCTTGTCCCGTGGAATAGGCTAACAGATTAGTGGATGTTGTCTCATATGCCATGACACAGACAGAGGGCATTACAACAGTCCCTAATCACAGGTCTATCCTATTACAATCAACAAGCATCTGGTGGTATGATACAAACCTATGTCAGTGTTGTGTCACAGGCACTGTGGCCTGCAATGAGGAAACACTTTGCCAGCTTACAGGTCATAAGGATCATTGTCAACATAATGGGAAGGGAGAATGCTTGGATTGCACTGGATGACAACATGTATCAAGGCCATATTATCACACACATGAGACAACTGGATCAACACACCACATCAAAGAAGTGTATTGTGCTCTTTAGAATTCCACCCACCCACTCTCCTAGCTGCTTTTGGCAAGTGACTTATACACCCCCAATCTGTGACCAACATTACCTGGATCATTCCATGTCCACATCATATGTCAGGACAGCAACAGCTACATGCCAATGTCACAACTCTGAAATACTCACCTGAAGATGGCATGGTGAAGAGACATGAATGAAACACAATGCAAGGAGTTTTGGGAGGAAAAATACATACACATGACCATACCTTCATATTAGACTTCAATAGATCCATTCACATTTCCATGAGACTGACACAAACAAAGATGTTAATGATGGTCCTAACTTTTTTTCAGTCAGAATTTGCAATCACACCTTGGCTGTACACTGCATGACCTGAGATCCCCTGTCCTTTGTGAAAAAACATGCCCTACTCAACACATCCTGACAACGACAGTTTGCCATACAATCCCCAGAATCACATATTACCCCACACTTACACTCAATTAAAGTATTGATTTATGAGATTTGCCTGCAAGTCTTCACCTTTCTCCTCATCACTGTTATCCTCACTTGGCATTTCAGGATTCTTACCCGGTGGCACTGCTAGCTCCCCCTCATCTGGAACATATGGGATGTTCCTGCTCAGGGCAATGTTGTGGAGCATGCAGCAGGCCACAATGATCATACATACTTTTTGTGTGAGTAGAGGCGGGCTCCACCAGTCTTGTCTATGCTCCTAAATCTAGCTTTCAGGAGCCCAAAAGCCCCCTTCCAGACACAACGTGTTCTTACATGGGCATTGTTGAAGTGGACTTCCCCTAGCGTAGTTTGGTTCCTCAAAGGTGTCAACAACCATGGACGGTTTGGATATGCAGAATCCCCTGTGATGGAATGGGGCATATGTGCACCAATTAGTTCCTCTCATTGCTTCTTCTGCAGCACACATTTGAAACAAACACAAACACACATGACATATGTGACTTGCCAACCAGTCAGGTCCTCTCTGCGTACAGTCGTGACATCAGCTGTGGAATTTCACTGTTCCGCATGGTGAAGTCATCATGGACTGAACCCGCATAATGGGCACAGACCTGTGAAATGTAGAGGTCTGCCAAACAAACAACTTGGACATTGATGGTAATGGAAGTTCCACCTGTTCCGATAGACTTGTTCATTGGCATGTGGTGGAACCAAGGCAACATGTGTACCATCAATGACTCCCACCACATGTGGGATGTGGGCCAAATCATGAAAGCCAGCCTTCACATGTGCAAAATCCTCATGTTGAGGAAACCAGATATAGCTGTCCAGGTGGAGAAAAGAAGTCAGGGCACTCATGAATCCATGGTATTGTGTATAATCTTCATTTGAACAATGCCAGTTGTTACATATGAAAAACAAGTCCGTTCAATAGTCCTTCTTGTATTTACAGTTTATATGGCAATCAAAGCCTATATACTTGAAGCAGCAAATCTTGAAAATATTGAAAATACATAATATGTAGAAGTACAGCAACTGTTCATGCAGCAAACACAGCCAACACGTGTTTCATCCTGCGAGAAAATTTGTTCTCATAAGGACTTCGTCAGGGCTGAAAATAAATGAAAGCAATGACTATACATTAAGTATGTCAACCAGAATATGTCAGAGCAGAACACGACCAATTTCCAAACGTGACATTGGTGAGCATAGGCGAACATGTCAAATGTGACTTCTGTGCCCAAAAAATTACAATCAGATTGAAATAATTCAAAGTCTCATACACAGATGAGAAGCCAACATGTATTATAGAGGAAGCCCAAGTCAGTTTGGGCAATAGAGCCCTCCACTAAAATATCAAAATTCAGCTATAAAGTGCCCAAGGTCAATGCAACACCCGATGTGCACGTCTCTATAAAGTTGGCAAATACCGGCACCAAACCGTACAGAGTGTCAACGTGATAAGGAGAGTCGAAAGGAGTGTCACGATAATCCGCAGAAAAACATAAACAGAAAGGGGAAGAGGGAGAGAAAGCCCCTGGTAAGTCAACAAGTTCGTTAGGACATACCTTAGCTTATAATAAAATACATTGAATAGGGAAAGTCTTTGCGCGAAAACCTGCAGTGTCTACGGGAATAACAAAGGAGCAACAACTATAATTAAAACTATCACTAAATATCCGTATTCAAAAAGAAAAACACCCAGTAAAGTAAAGCTTTAGGACAGTAAGCCTCCACTGACCTTCAAAACCATATATTAGTCCAACCTCATCGAAGTGTGATTGAAGTGATCACACTTCCTTATCTATGATAAAGTAAATCGAGCGTATGGTAAGTGACAAAAGGTAATTCAATCTTTCCCGAGGGAACTAAATAATATGTCAGAGTAGAATCAAGAAGAAAAGTTAAAACCCGGTTTGCACACACGCTCACTCACCTAACTGATGCTGCAAATATTAGTAGTGGGAGAGAACGCGGACCGATCGTCACGCGGCGTTCCCAGTCTAGGATTCAACGTCGGAAACTACCGGCTGGAGAAAATGTTATTTAAACCATCAGCGCGTATGCGTAAGTCACACCCATGGAAAGAGGACTGGATTAAGGACTGTGGGCGCCATCTTAGAGGGATAATAATGTAGGTTGCAAAGAGGAGTATATTCAAAATGCGAGCCTTAACTATGGGATGTCAGGCCCCTCATAAACGGAAATCCCCAAGAGCCAACCACAGGGAAATGGGCTAGATAGTAATAGTGAACCGAGTCCAGCATGATAATAATAAAACATCAAACGACCGTGAAAAAACCCATCATTGACCAACTCCACTAGCCCGATTGCAAATAAATATATAGCCAAGGATTAACGAGAGAAAAAATAAATAAAATTGAGAATAGAAAAGACAGAGTAAATGAGGCGTGTCACGATTGTAGATCATGCCATCTGTGTGAATATTATAACCACTTAGTCTGATAGTTTATAACCCATGTTTTTTTGGTGTGCTTATACGTGATGATAAAGTATATATAATATGATGGAAATACCACCCTTTGAGTATAATAAAGTTGCGTTTGTGACAGTGGTAGTTAAGCAAAAATTATATTTTCACAATTCAAGTGACAGAACGACATGTAATGTCTATAGAGACAACCAAACCTGCAATGATATCATAATCACTTAACTGAGTGATGGGATATAAAATTTCATAGGAAATAGCACAACAACCAAAGTAATAATAGAGAAATGACTAGATCCCTAGTCAGAGAACCAGATCTAATACATATAGCAACTTTGGTCACAGTAAAAAGGGGACTGAGTAATGAGAAATTCAACTTTTACATTGTGATTAGTTACCATCAGTTGTGTTAATGCAGTTAATTAGTCAGAATTTGTATAGAGAGTCAAACTTCATACATTTAAGAACGGTTACCAACATGTAACTCAATCTCCCAAGTAATACTCCATCTCAAAGTTGGTATTCAGACCATCCTCAACCCCTCTGAGTTTGAGGATCCAGTAGCATTCTTTTTTCCTGAGGGCTAGCTCTCTATTGCCCCCTCTAGGATCTCTATTAACCAGGTCAAATCCAAAGAACTCAAATCCAACCGAGTTTATACGTTTTGGACAGTATCGCATATGGTTTACTATGGGGTATCTGTCATCCCCCTGTCTCAGGGCTCTGAAATGCTCACTTACCCTAGTTTTGAGTGGTCTGATAGTGCTTCCAATATAGTACAAACCACAGTCACATAAGATCATGTAGATGACAAATTTACTATCACATGTGATATTGTGATTTATTTTAAACTGCAGCCCAGTAGAGCTCATATATGTAGAAATACCCGATTTGGCCCATTTACACATGCCACAGTGTCCACATTTAAAGAAACCCTTACTGCGGACCGTAAGCCAGTTGTCATGTGTCTGTCTATTGTCAAAATTAGTACATAGAATGTTCTTTAGAGTTCTCCCTCTTCTAAAGGTAAAGATTGGAGTATTTGAGAGTATCTTTGCCAAGTTAGAATCAGCTGTTAGGATATACCAATATCTGTTCATACATTGTCGTAATAGAGTAGCTGTTTTCGTGTAGTTGACCACACAGCGAATGGCATTATCTCTAGGTCTGGCTTTATGAACCAATGTATCTGATCTTTTAAGTCGCATGACCCTAGTCCGAGCCTTGTTAATAACATTTGCCGAATAACCCCGTGTCTTAAATCTAATGCTCATATCATCAACGCATGGTACAAAGTCTGTATCAAGGCTACAATTAAGTCTGGCCCTCACCATCTCACCATATGGGATCGAATTGATTTGATGAGTGGGATGCGCACTCTTTGCATGTAAAATAGAATTGCAGGAAGTACTTTTCCTGTACAGTCGACTCTCTATTTTGTTGTTGCAAATAATAAGTTCCACATCAAGGAAAGCAATGTTTGTCACACTATGTTCTGAGGTGAAATGGATATTAAAATCATTGATGTTAAGATAGTTTATAAATCCATTAAGTTTCTGTAAATCACCAGTCCAAATCATCAAACAATCGTCAATATATCTGCCCCAATAGAGTATGTCCGAAATCCATTCTCCTCCCTCACTGCTCCAGATTTTGTTGTGTTCGAACAGACCCATAAAAAGATTAGCATAAGATGGTGAAAATTTAGAACCCATAGCAACCCCTTGTCTTTGGCAATACCAGTCATTTTTAAACAAGAAAAAATTGTTATTCAGAATCACATCCACCATATCAATCAGCATATTGGTATGGCCATAAAGGTTAGCTGGTCTCCTGTAAAGGAAGTGACGTAGGGCCTCCTTTCCTTGTTCATGGTTAATACTAGTGTACAAGGAGGTAACATCTAGTGTAACAAGTATCATACCTGGTTCCCACGTAATGTCAGTTAATATGCTAAGAATATGTTTAGTATCCTTAATATAAGATGGTAAGTTCCCAACAAATGGCTGTAGGAAAATGTCAACATATTCAGAAAGTCTCTCAGTAGGCCCACCTATGCCTGAAACAATAGGTCTACCCGGTGGGGAGGTAGGATTCTTATGTATTTTAGGTAAAATGTAAATACAAGGGTTTCTGGGTCTGTGCACACGAAGGTACAAAAATTCTTCTTTTTTCAAAAGTGAACGTCCCAAACATTCATGCAAGAATTTGTTGATTTTATTCGTGAGTGCAGGGATAGGATCTGAAGAGATCTTTTCATAACAGGCAACATCACCTAGTTGTCTATATAACTCCTGATCGTAATCTGCCGTATTCATAATCACAATGTTACCTCCCTTGTCTGCTTCTTTTATGGTGATATCCCCATTAGTACGTAGTTGTTTCAAAATAATGCTTTCTGCTTGGCTCAAGTTCTGATGCCAAACATGCTGTTGAGTAGCGTTTTTCAGTTCCAGTCTATTAAGATCACGCCAGACTACTTTAAAGAAAGTATCAATACAGTTATCTCTCACCAGAGTTGGTATCCAGCTTGATTTATTTCTTAAACCACTAGGGAGTGTGTCAGATGGAATATCAAGATCTGATAGGATATGTGATATAGTAGTCGGATCTTGCTCGCAGTCAGCAATTGACAGTAAAGTGGCTGTATCCTGGATGTCCTTGATGGACAAAGGATGTTCCCCATCGTGAGCATTAAGAAAGATATCAGAATCACTAGTGTTAGGTTGGTTCATAAAATGTTTCTTTATTTTCAGGCGTCTAATGAATTTAAAAAAGTCAATTTTAGTTCTCTGAAAATCTCCAAAATCACCGGGGCAGAACCCCAGACCTTTACTGAGAAGTGAAATATCGTGACTAGTGAGTTCCAGTTTGGAGAGATTGATAATGTTAATAGACCCACTGTCAGAAATGTCTATTTTGGTTTGTTCCAAGATCTTGTTTTCATTCCTTTCTTTCCATCTGTGTGTTCTGCTTCTCCCACCCCTCCTGGTTTTCCTGGATCTACTGTACGTCGACTTGTCTCCCATTGTCCCTGTCTTATCCTCTGGACCTCTGTTAAAAGAGGGAGTACCTTGTTGTGCTGCCCTATCCTGTCTGGAAGCGCTTGAGGAAGCACTTATGCCACTATTGTTGGTGGAGATACTATTCAATGAGGATGAAGAGCCCATATCAAAAGTATGTGGGGGTTCGTTTCTTGTAATTAAATGATCGTATTTACGTGAAAACGTAAAGATTCTGCCATTTTTGTAGTCCAACTCATCACGTCTAAGTTTATGAGCTTTTCTCTGTGTGATCTCGTTTTGATGTTGTTCTATGATTTCATTAAGAATTTTGAAGTTTTTAATTTAATTTAATTCTTAATTTCTGTTTCTAGTTCCAAGATTTCTGTTTGAAGTCTAGTCACTTTCCTCTCAGAGTTTCCTATCAGTATATTCATTAGTCTGAGTGAGCTTGAGACCAGTTCACGCTCCCAACTGTCCAAGAGGTCTGGATCAAGATCATCAAACGTCGGGAAAATATGTGATCTTAGTCCCCTTGGTATTCTATTCAGTTTAACATATTGTTTTAAGGTGGCCCCATCCCACCATTTCGACACCTCCTGTTTCTTCAATTTTTCTAATCTGAAGAATTTATCTCGAAGCCCCAGTTTGTTATGTCGGGCACCAGATGAGTGTGATTTGGGTAAGGTCCCACAGTCCTTAATCCAGTCCTCTTTCCATGGGTGTGACTTACGCGTACGCGCTGATGGTTTAAATAACATTTTCTCCAGCCGCTAGTTTCCGACGTTGAATCCTAGACTGGGAACGCCGCGTGACGATCGGTCCGCGTTCTCTCCCACTACTAATATTTGCAGCATCAGTTAGGTGAGTGAGCGTGTGCAAACCGGGTTTTAACTTTTCTTCTTGATTCTACTCTGACATATTATTTAGTTCCCTCGGGAAAGATTGAATTACCTTTTGTCACTTACCATACGCTCGATTTACTTTATCATAGATAAGGAAGTGTGATCACTTCAATCACACTTCGATGAGGTTGGACTAATATATGGTTTTGAAGGTCAGTGGAGGCTTACTGTCCTAAAGCTTTACTTTACTGGGTGTTTTTCTTTTTGAATACGGATATTTAGTGATAGTTTTAATTATAGTTGTTGCTCCTTTGTTATTTCCGTAGACACTGCAGCTTTTCGCGCAAAGACTTTCCCTATTCAATGTATTTTATTATAAGCTAAGGTATGTCCTAACGAACTTGTTGACTTACCAGGGGCTTTCTCTCCCTCTTCCCCTTTCTGTTTATGTTTTTCTGCGGATTATCGTGACACTCCTTTCGACTCTCCTTATCACGTTGACACTCTGTACGGTTTGGTGCCGGTATTTGCCAACTTTATAGAGACGTGCACATCGGGTGTTGCATTGACCTTGGGCACTTTATAGCTGAATTTTGATATTTTAGTGGAGGGCTCTATTGCCCAAACTGACTTGGGCTTCCTCTATAATACATGTTGGCTTCTCATCTGTGTATGAGACTTTGAATTATTTCAATCTGATTGTAATTTTTTGGGCACAGAAGTCACATTTGACATGTTCGCCTATGCTCACCAATGTCACGTTTGGAAATTGGTCGTGTTCTGCTCTGACATATTCTGATTGACATACTTAATGTATAGTCATTGCTTTCATTTATTTTCAGCCCTGACGAAGTCCTTATGAGAACAAATTTTCTCGCAGGATGAAACACGTGTTGGCTGTGTTTGCTGCATGAACAGTTGCTGTACTTCTACATATTATGTATTTTCAATATTTTCAAGATTTGCTGCTTCAAGTATATAGGCTTTGATTGCCATATAAACTGTAAATACAAGAAGGACTATTGAACGGACTTGTTTTTCATATGTAACAACTGGCATTGTTCAAATGAAGATTATACACAATACCATGGATTCATGAGTGCCCTGACTTCTTTTCTCTAGCATTGCGAGTTTCCTTGGAAACATTGGAGGATTTGGGAAGATCCTTCTGCCAGGAGCACCGTGCCGCATACTAGTAGCAATGTTACTTTGGGACACACTGTGAGCGCCCTGATCCTATGACTTTCTTCCTAAGTTCTTTTGCTTTTGTCTTTCTAGTTTCTAGCATAGGGGTGCGGCTCCAGACCTTTCTACTTTGTCTATAACTTTTGTACATTGTTCTTATATATCGTATTTGTAATCATGGACCGGGATAGATTAGCAGCTGACATCTTCGGCAACTTAGAGCAGACAGGGACCTTACCCAAATCACACTCATCTGGTGCCCGACATAACAAACTGGGGCTTCGAGATAAATTCTTCAGATTAGAAAAATTGAAGAAACAGGAGGTGTCGAAATGGTGGGATGGGGCCACCTTAAAACAATATGTTAAACTGAATAGAATACCAAGGGGACTAAGATCACATATTTTCCCGACGTTTGATGATCTTGATCCAGACCTCTTGGACAGTTGGGAGCGTGAACTGGTCTCAAGCTCACTCAGACTAATGAATATACTGATAGGAAACTCTGAGAGGAAAGTGACTAGACTTCAAACAGAAATCTTGGAACTAGAAACAGAAATTAAGAATTAAATTAAATTAAAAACTTCAAAATTCTTAATGAAATCATAGAACAACATCAAAACGAGATCACACAGAGAAAAGCTCATAAACTTAGACGTGATGAGTTGGACTACAAAAATGGCAGAATCTTTACGTTTTCACGTAAATACGATCATTTAATTACAAGAAACGAACCCCCACATACTTTTGATATGGGCTCTTCATCCTCATTGAATAGTATCTCCACCAACAATAGTGGCATAAGTGCTTCCTCAAGCGCTTCCAGACAGGATAGGGCAGCACAACAAGGTACTCCCTCTTTTAACAGAGGTCCAGAGGATAAGACAGGGACAATGGGAGACAAGTCGACGTACAGTAGATCCAGGAAAACCAGGAGGGGTGGGAGAAGCAGAACACACAGATGGAAAGAAAGGAATGAAAACAAGATCTTGGAACAAACCAAAATAGACATTTCTGACAGTGGGTCTATTAACATTATCAATCTCTCCAAACTGGAACTCACTAGTCACGATATTTCACTTCTCAGTAAAGGTCTGGGGTTCTGCCCCGGTGATTTTGGAGATTTTCAGAGAACTAAAATTGACTTTTTTAAATTCATTAGACGCCTGAAAATAAAGAAACATTTTATGAACCAACCTAACACTAGTGATTCTGATATCTTTCTTAATGCTCACGATGGGGAACATCCTTTGTCCATCAAGGACATCCAGGATACAGCCACTTTACTGTCAATTGCTGACTGCGAGCAAGATCCGACTACTATATCACATATCCTATCAGATCTTGATATTCCATCTGACACACTCCCTAGTGGTTTAAGAAATAAATCAAGCTGGATACCAACTCTGGTGAGAGATAACTGTATTGATACTTTCTTTAAAGTAGTCTGGCGTGATCTTAATAGACTGGAACTGAAAAACGCTACTCAACAGCATGTTTGGCATCAGAACTTGAGCCAAGCAGAAAGCATTATTTTGAAACAACTACGTACTAATGGGGATATCACCATAAAAGAAGCAGACAAGGGAGGTAACATTGTGATTATGAATACGGCAGATTACGATCAGGAGTTATATAGACAACTAGGTGATGTTGCCTGTTATGAAAAGATCTCTTCAGATCCTATCCCTGCACTCACGAATAAAATCAACAAATTCTTGCATGAATGTTTGGGACGTTCACTTTTGAAAAAAGAAGAATTTTTGTACCTTCGTGTGCACAGACCCAGAAACCCTTGTATTTACATTTTACCTAAAATACATAAGAATCCTACCTCCCCACCGGGTAGACCTATTGTTTCAGGCATAGGTGGGCCTACTGAGAGACTTTCTGAATATGTTGACATTTTCCTACAGCCATTTGTTGGGAACTTACCATCTTATATTAAGGATACTAAACATATTCTTAGCATATTAACTGACATTACGTGGGAACCAGTTATGATACTTGTTACACTAGATGTTACCTCCTTGTACACTAGTATTAACCATGAACAAGGAAAGGAGGCCCTACGTCACTTCCTTTACAGGAGACCAGCTAACCTTTATGGCCATACCAATATGCTGATTGATATGGTGGATGTGATTCTGAATAACAATTTTTTCTTGTTTAAAAATGACTGGTATTGCCAAAGACAAGGGGTTGCTATGGGTTCTAAATTTTCACCATCTTATGCTAATCTTTTTATGGGTCTGTTCGAACACAACAAAATCTGGAGCAGTGAGGGAGGAGAATGGATTTCGGACATACTCTATTGGGGCAGATATATTGACGATTGTTTGATGATTTGGACTGGTGATTTACAGAAACTTAATGGATTTATAAACTATCTTAACATCAATGATTTTAATATCCATTTCACCTCAGAACATAGTGTGACAAACATTGCTTTCCTTGATGTGGAACTTATTATTTGCAACAACAAAATAGAGAGTCGACTGTACAGGAAAAGTACTTCCTGCAATTCTATTTTACATGCAAAGAGTGCGCATCCCACTCATCAAATCAATTCGATCCCATATGGTGAGATGGTGAGGGCCAGACGTAATTGTAGCCTTGATACAGACTTTGTACCATGCGTTGATGATATGAGCATTAGATTTAAGACACGGGGTTATTCGGCAAATGTTATTAACAAGGCTCGGACTAGGGTCATGCGACTTAAAAGATCAGATACATTGGTTCATAAAGCCAGACCTAGAGATAATGCCATTCGCTGTGTGGTCAACTACACGAAAACAGCTACTCTATTACGACAATGTATGAACAGATATTGGTATATCCTAACAGCTGATTCTAACTTGGCAAAGATACTCTCAAATACTCCAATCTTTACCTTTAGAAGAGGGAGAACTCTAAAGAACATTCTATGTACTAATTTTGACAATAGACAGACACATGACAACTGGCTTACGGTCCGCAGTAAGGGTTTCTTTAAATGTGGACACTGTGGCATGTGTAAATGGGCCAAATCGGGTATTTCTACATATATGAGCTCTACTGGGCTGCAGTTTAACATAAATCACAATATCACATGTGATAGTAAATTTGTCATCTACATGATCTTATGTGACTGTGGTTTGTACTATATTGGAAGCACTATCAGACCACTCAAAACTAGGGTAAGTGAGCATTTCAGAGCCCTGAGACAGGGGGATGACAGATACCCCATAGTAAACCATATGCGATACTGTCCAAAACGTATAAACTCGGTTGGATTTGAGTTCTTTGGATTTGACCTGGTTAATAGAGATCCTAGAGGGGGCAATAGAGAGCTAGCCCTCAGGAAAAAAGAATGCTACTGGATCCTCAAACTCAGAGGGGTTGAGGATGGTCTGAATACCAACTTTGAGATGGAGTATTACTTGGGAGATTGAGTTACATGTTGGTAACCGTTCTTAAATGTATGAAGTTTGACTCTCTATACAAATTCTGACTAATTAACTGCATTAACACAACTGATGGTAACTAATCACAATGTAAAAGTTGAATTTCTCATTACTCAGTCCCCTTTTTACTGTGACCAAAGTTGCTATATGTATTAGATCTGGTTCTCTGACTAGGGATCTAGTCATTTCTCTATTATTACTTTGGTTGTTGTGCTATTTCCTATGAAATTTTATATCCCATCACTCAGTTAAGTGATTATGATATCATTGCAGGTTTGGTTGTCTCTATAGACATTACATGTCGTTCTGTCACTTGAATTGTGAAAATATAATTTTTGCTTAACTACCACTGTCACAAACGCAACTTTATTATACTCAAAGGGTGGTATTTCCATCATATTATATATACTTTATCATCACGTATAAGCACACCAAAAAAACATGGGTTATAAACTATCAGACTAAGTGGTTATAATATTCACACAGATGGCATGATCTACAATCGTGACACGCCTCATTTACTCTGTCTTTTCTATTCTCAATTTTATTTATTTTTTCTCTCGTTAATCCTTGGCTATATATTTATTTGCAATCGGGCTAGTGGAGTTGGTCAATGATGGGTTTTTTCACGGTCGTTTGATGTTTTATTATTATCATGCTGGACTCGGTTCACTATTACTATCTAGCCCATTTCCCTGTGGTTGGCTCTTGGGGATTTCCGTTTATGAGGGGCCTGACATCCCATAGTTAAGGCTCGCATTTTGAATATACTCCTCTTTGCAACCTACATTATTATCCCTCTAAGATGGCGCCCACAGTCCTTAATCCAGTCCTCTTTCCATGGGTGTGACTTACGCGTACGCGCTGATGGTTTAAATAACATTTTCTCCAGCCGGTAGTTTCCGACGTTGAATCCTAGACTGGGAACGCCGCGTGACGATCGGTCCGCGTTCTCTCCCACTACTAATATTTGCAGCATCAGTTAGGTGAGTGAGCGTGTGTGCAAACCGGGTTTTAACTTTTCTTCTTGATTCTACTCTGACATATTATTTAGTTCCCTCGGGAAAGATTGAATTACCTTTTGTCACTTACCATACGCTCGATTTACTTTATCATAGATAAGGAAGTGTGATCACTTCAATCACACTTCGATGAGGTTGGACTAATATATGGTTTTGAAGGTCAGTGGAGGCTTACTGTCCTAAAGCTTTACTTTACTGGGTGTTTTTCTTTTTGAATACGGATATTTAGTGATAGTTTTAATTATAGTTGTTGCTCCTTTGTTATTTCCGTAGACACTGCAGCTTTTCGCGCAAAGACTTTCCCTATTCAATGTATTTTATTATAAGCTAAGGTATGTCCTAACGAACTTGTTGACTTACCAGGGGCTTTCTCTCCCTCTTCCCCTTTCTGTTTATGTTTTTCTGCGGATTATCGTGACACTCCTTTCGACTCTCCTTATCACGTTGACACTCTGTACGGTTTGGTGCCGGTATTTGCCAACTTTATAGAGACGTGCACATCGGGTGTTGCATTGACCTTGGGCACTTTATAGCTGAATTTTGATATTTTAGTGGAGGGCTCTATTGCCCAAACTGACTTGGGCTTCCTCTATAATACATGTTGGCTTCTCATCTGTGTATGAGACTTTGAATTATTTCAATCTGATTGTAATTTTTTGGGCACAGAAGTCACATTTGACATGTTCGCCTATGCTCACCAATGTCACGTTTGGAAATTGGTCGTGTTCTGCTCTGACATATTCTGATTGACATACTTAATGTATAGTCATTGCTTTCATTTATTTTCAGCCCTGACGAAGTCCTTATGAGAACAAATTTTCTCGCAGGATGAAACACGTGTTGGCTGTGTTTGCTGCATGAACAGTTGCTGTACTTCTACATATTATGTATTTTCAATATTTTCAAGATTTGCTGCTTCAAGTATATAGGCTTTGATTGCCATATAAACTGTAAATACAAGAAGGACTATTGAACGGACTTGTTTTTCATATGTAACAACTGGCATTGTTCAAATGAAGATTATACACAATACCATGGATTCATGAGTGCCCTGACTTCTTTTCTCTAGCATTGCGAGTTTCCTTGGAAACATTGGAGGATTTGGGAAGATCCTTCTGCCAGGAGCACCGTGCCGCATACTAGTAGCAATGTTACTTTGGGACACACTGTGAGCGCCCTGATCCTATGACTTTCTTCCTAAGTTCTTTTGCTTTTGTCTTTCTAGTTTCTAGCATAGGGGTGCGGCTCCAGACCTTTCTACTTTGTCTATAACTTTTGTACATTGTTCTTATATATCGTATTTGTAATCATGGACCGGGATAGATTAGCAGCTGACATCTTCGGCAACTTAGAGCAGACAGGGACCTTACCCAAATCACACTCATCTGGTGCCCGACATAACAAACTGGGGCTTCGAGATAAATTCTTCAGATTAGAAAAATTGAAGAAACAGGAGGTGTCGAAATGGTGGGATGGGGCCACCTTAAAACAATATGTTAAACTGAATAGAATACCAAGGGGACTAAGATCACATATTTTCCCGACGTTTGATGATCTTGATCCAGACCTCTTGGACAGTTGGGAGCGTGAACTGGTCTCAAGCTCACTCAGACTAATGAATATACTGATAGGAAACTCTGAGAGGAAAGTGACTAGACTTCAAACAGAAATCTTGGAACTAGAAACAGAAATTAAGAATTAAATTAAATTAAAAACTTCAAAATTCTTAATGAAATCATAGAACAACATCAAAACGAGATCACACAGAGAAAAGCTCATAAACTTAGACGTGATGAGTTGGACTACAAAAATGGCAGAATCTTTACGTTTTCACGTAAATACGATCATTTAATTACAAGAAACGAACCCCCACATACTTTTGATATGGGCTCTTCATCCTCATTGAATAGTATCTCCACCAACAATAGTGGCATAAGTGCTTCCTCAAGCGCTTCCAGACAGGATAGGGCAGCACAACAAGGTACTCCCTCTTTTAACAGAGGTCCAGAGGATAAGACAGGGACAATGGGAGACAAGTCGACGTACAGTAGATCCAGGAAAACCAGGAGGGGTGGGAGAAGCAGAACACACAGATGGAAAGAAAGGAATGAAAACAAGATCTTGGAACAAACCAAAATAGACATTTCTGACAGTGGGTCTATTAACATTATCAATCTCTCCAAACTGGAACTCACTAGTCACGATATTTCACTTCTCAGTAAAGGTCTGGGGTTCTGCCCCGGTGATTTTGGAGATTTTCAGAGAACTAAAATTGACTTTTTTAAATTCATTAGACGCCTGAAAATAAAGAAACATTTTATGAACCAACCTAACACTAGTGATTCTGATATCTTTCTTAATGCTCACGATGGGGAACATCCTTTGTCCATCAAGGACATCCAGGATACAGCCACTTTACTGTCAATTGCTGACTGCGAGCAAGATCCGACTACTATATCACATATCCTATCAGATCTTGATATTCCATCTGACACACTCCCTAGTGGTTTAAGAAATAAATCAAGCTGGATACCAACTCTGGTGAGAGATAACTGTATTGATACTTTCTTTAAAGTAGTCTGGCGTGATCTTAATAGACTGGAACTGAAAAACGCTACTCAACAGCATGTTTGGCATCAGAACTTGAGCCAAGCAGAAAGCATTATTTTGAAACAACTACGTACTAATGGGGATATCACCATAAAAGAAGCAGACAAGGGAGGTAACATTGTGATTATGAATACGGCAGATTACGATCAGGAGTTATATAGACAACTAGGTGATGTTGCCTGTTATGAAAAGATCTCTTCAGATCCTATCCCTGCACTCACGAATAAAATCAACAAATTCTTGCATGAATGTTTGGGACGTTCACTTTTGAAAAAAGAAGAATTTTTGTACCTTCGTGTGCACAGACCCAGAAACCCTTGTATTTACATTTTACCTAAAATACATAAGAATCCTACCTCCCCACCGGGTAGACCTATTGTTTCAGGCATAGGTGGGCCTACTGAGAGACTTTCTGAATATGTTGACATTTTCCTACAGCCATTTGTTGGGAACTTACCATCTTATATTAAGGATACTAAACATATTCTTAGCATATTAACTGACATTACGTGGGAACCAGGTATGATACTTGTTACACTAGATGTTACCTCCTTGTACACTAGTATTAACCATGAACAAGGAAAGGAGGCCCTACGTCCCTTCCTTTACAGGAGACCAGCTAACCTTTATGGCCATACCAATATGCTGATTGATATGGTGGATGTGATTCTGAATAACAATTTTTTCTTGTTTAAAAATGACTGGTATTGCCAAAGACAAGGGGTTGCTATGGGTTCTAAATTTTCACCATCTTATGCTAATCTTTTTATGGGTCTGTTCGAACACAACAAAATCTGGAGCAGTGAGGGAGGAGAATGGATTTCGGACATACTCTATTGGGGCAGATATATTGACGATTGTTTGATGATTTGGACTGGTGATTTACAGAAACTTAATGGATTTATAAACTATCTTAACATCAATGATTTTAATATCCATTTCACCTCAGAACATAGTGTGACAAACATTGCTTTCCTTGATGTGGAACTTATTATTTGCAACAACAAAATAGAGAGTCGACTGTACAGGAAAAGTACTTCCTGCAATTCTATTTTACATGCAAAGAGTGCGCATCCCACTCATCAAATCAATTCGATCCCATATGGTGAGATGGTGAGGGCCAGACGTAATTGTAGCCTTGATACAGACTTTGTACCATGCGTTGATGATATGAGCATTAGATTTAAGACACGGGGTTATTCGGCAAATGTTATTAACAAGGCTCGGACTAGGGTCATGCGACTTAAAAGATCAGATACATTGGTTCATAAAGCCAGACCTAGAGATAATGCCATTCGCTGTGTGGTCAACTACACGAAAACAGCTACTCTATTACGACAATGTATGAACAGATATTGGTATATCCTAACAGCTGATTCTAACTTGGCAAAGATACTCTCAAATACTCCAATCTTTACCTTTAGAAGAGGGAGAACTCTAAAGAACATTCTATGTACTAATTTTGACAATAGACAGACACATGACAACTGGCTTACGGTCCGCAGTAAGGGTTTCTTTAAATGTGGACACTGTGGCATGTGTAAATGGGCCAAATCGGGTATTTCTACATATATGAGCTCTACTGGGCTGCAGTTTAACATAAATCACAATATCACATGTGATAGTAAATTTGTCATCTACATGATCTTATGTGACTGTGGTTTGTACTATATTGGAAGCACTATCAGACCACTCAAAACTAGGGTAAGTGAGCATTTCAGAGCCCTGAGACAGGGGGATGACAGATACCCCATAGTAAACCATATGCGATACTGTCCAAAACGTATAAACTCGGTTGGATTTGAGTTCTTTGGATTTGACCTGGTTAATAGAGATCCTAGAGGGGGCAATAGAGAGCTAGCCCTCAGGAAAAAAGAATGCTACTGGATCCTCAAACTCAGAGGGGTTGAGGATGGTCTGAATACCAACTTTGAGATGGAGTATTACTTGGGAGATTGAGTTACATGTTGGTAACCGTTCTTAAATGTATGAAGTTTGACTCTCTATACAAATTCTGACTAATTAACTGCATTAACACAACTGATGGTAACTAATCACAATGTAAAAGTTGAATTTCTCATTACTCAGTCCCCTTTTTACTGTGACCAAAGTTGCTATATGTATTAGATCTGGTTCTCTGACTAGGGATCTAGTCATTTCTCTATTATTACTTTGGTTGTTGTGCTATTTCCTATGAAATTTTATATCCCATCACTCAGTTAAGTGATTATGATATCATTGCAGGTTTGGTTGTCTCTATAGACATTACATGTCGTTCTGTCACTTGAATTGTGAAAATATAATTTTTGCTTAACTACCACTGTCACAAACGCAACTTTATTATACTCAAAGGGTGGTATTTCCATCATATTATATATACTTTATCATCACGTATAAGCACACCAAAAAAACATGGGTTATAAACTATCAGACTAAGTGGTTATAATATTCACACAGATGGCATGATCTACAATCGTGACACGCCTCATTTACTCTGTCTTTTCTATTCTCAATTTTATTTATTTTTTCTCTCGTTAATCCTTGGCTATATATTTATTTGCAATCGGGCTAGTGGAGTTGGTCAATGATGGGTTTTTTCACGGTCGTTTGATGTTTTATTATTATCATGCTGGACTCGGTTCACTATTACTATCTAGCCCATTTCCCTGTGGTTGGCTCTTGGGGATTTCCGTTTATGAGGGGCCTGACATCCCATAGTTAAGGCTCGCATTTTGAATATACTCCTCTTTGCAACCTACATTATTATCCCTCTAAGATGGCGCCCACAGTCCTTAATCCAGTCCTCTTTCCATGGGTGTGACTTACGCGTACGCGCTGATGGTTTAAATAACATTTTCTCCAGCCGGTAGTTTCCGACGTTGAATCCTAGACTGGGAACGCCGCGTGACGATCGGTCCGCGTTCACTCCCACTACTAATATTTGCAGCATCAGTTAGGTGAGTGAGCGTGTGTGCAAACCGGGTTTTAACTTTTCTTCTTGATTCTACTCTGACATATTATTTAGTTCCCTCGGGAAAGATTGAATTACCTTTTGTCACTTACCATACGCTCGATTTACTTTATCATAGATAAGGAAGTGTGATCACTTCAATCACACTTCGATGAGGTTGGACTAATATATGGTTTTGAAGGTCAGTGGAGGCTTACTGTCCTAAAGCTTTACTTTACTGGGTGTTTTTCTTTTTGAATACGGATATTTAGTGATAGTTTTAATTATAGTTGTTGCTCCTTTGTTATTCCCGTAGACACTGCAGCTTTTCGCGCAAAGACTTTCCCTATTCAATGTATTTTATTATAAGCTAAGGTATGTCCTAACGAACTTGTTGACTTACCAGGGGCTTTCTCTCCCTCTTCCCCTTTCTGTTTATGTTTTTCTGCGGATTATCGTGACACTCCTTTCGACTCTCCTTATCACGTTGACACTCTGTACGGTTTGGTGCCGGTATTTGCCAACTTTATAGAGACGTGCACATCGGGTGTTGCATTGACCTTGGGCACTTTATAGCTGAATTTTGATATTTTAGTGGAGGGCTCTATTGCCCAAACTGACTTGGGCTTCCTCTATAATACATGTTGGCTTCTCATCTGTGTATGAGACTTTGAATTATTTCAATCTGATTGTAATTTTTTGGGCACAGAAGTCACATTTGACATGTTCGCCTATGCTCACCAATGTCACGTTTGGAAATTGGTCGTGTTCTGCTCTGACATATTCTGATTGACATACTTAATGTATAGTCATTGCTTTCATTTATTTTCAGCCCTGACGAAGTCCTTATGAGAACAAATTTTCTCGCAGGATGAAACACGTGTTGGCTGTGTTTGCTGCATGAACAGTTGCTGTACTTCTACATATTATGTATTTTCAATATTTTCAAGATTTGCTGCTTCAAGTATATAGGCTTTGATTGCCATATAAACTGTAAATACAAGAAGGACTATTGAACGGACTTGTTTTTCATATGTAACAACTGGCATTGTTCAAATGAAGATTATACACAATACCATGGATTCATGAGTGCCCTGACTTCTTTTCTCTAGCATTGCGAGTTTCCTTGGAAACATTGGAGGATTTGGGAAGATCCTTCTGCCAGGAGCACCGTGCCGCATACTAGTAGCAATGTTACTTTGGGACACACTGTGAGCGCCCTGATCCTATGACTTTCTTCCTAAGTTCTTTTGCTTTTGTCTTTCTAGTTTCTAGCATAGGGGTGCGGCTCCAGACCTTTCTACTTTGTCTATAACTTTTGTACATTGTTCTTATATATCGTATTTGTAATCATGGACCGGGATAGATTAGCAGCTGACATCTTCGGCAACTTAGAGCAGACAGGGACCTTACCCAAATCACACTCATCTGGTGCCCGACATAACAAACTGGGGCTTCGAGATAAATTCTTCAGATTAGAAAAATTGAAGAAACAGGAGGTGTCGAAATGGTGGGATGGGGCCACCTTAAAACAATATGTTAAACTGAATAGAATACCAAGGGGACTAAGATCACATATTTTCCCGACGTTTGATGATCTTGATCCAGACCTCTTGGACAGTTGGGAGCGTGAACTGGTCTCAAGCTCACTCAGACTAATGAATATACTGATAGGAAACTCTGAGAGGAAAGTGACTAGACTTCAAACAGAAATCTTGGAACTAGAAACAGAAATTAAGAATTAAATTAAATTAAAAACTTCAAAATTCTTAATGAAATCATAGAACAACATCAAAACGAGATCACACAGAGAAAAGCTCATAAACTTAGACGTGATGAGTTGGACTACAAAAATGGCAGAATCTTTACGTTTTCACGTAAATACGATCATTTAATTACAAGAAACGAACCCCCACATACTTTTGATATGGGCTCTTCATCCTCATTGAATAGTATCTCCACCAACAATAGTGGCATAAGTGCTTCCTCAAGCGCTTCCAGACAGGATAGGGCAGCACAACAAGGTACTCCCTCTTTTAACAGAGGTCCAGAGGATAAGACAGGGACAATGGGAGACAAGTCGACGTACAGTAGATCCAGGAAAACCAGGAGGGGTGGGAGAAGCAGAACACACAGATGGAAAGAAAGGAATGAAAACAAGATCTTGGAACAAACCAAAATAGACATTTCTGACAGTGGATCTATTAACATTATCAATCTCTCCAAACTGGAACTCACTAGTCACGATATTTCACTTCTCAGTAAAGGTCTGGGGTTCTGCCCCGGTGATTTTGGAGATTTTCAGAGAACTAAAATTGACTTTTTTAAATTCATTAGACGCCTGAAAATAAAGAAACATTTTATGAACCAACCTAACACTAGTGATTCTGATATCTTTCTTAATGCTCACGATGGGGAACATCCTTTGTCCATCAAGGACATCCAGGATACAGCCACTTTACTGTCAATTGCTGACTGCGAGCAAGATCCGACTACTATATCACATATCCTATCAGATCTTGATATTCCATCTGACACACTCCCTAGTGGTTTAAGAAATAAATCAAGCTGGATACCAACTCTGGTGAGAGATAACTGTATTGATACTTTCTTTAAAGTAGTCTGGCGTGATCTTAATAGACTGGAACTGAAAAACGCTACTCAACAGCATGTTTGGCATCAGAACTTGAGCCAAGCAGAAAGCATTATTTTGAAACAACTACGTACTAATGGGGATATCACCATAAAAGAAGCAGACAAGGGAGGTAACATTGTGATTATGAATACGGCAGATTACGATCAGGAGTTATATAGACAACTAGGTGATGTTGCCTGTTATGAAAAGATCTCTTCAGATCCTATCCCTGCACTCACGAATAAAATCAACAAATTCTTGCATGAATGTTTGGGACGTTCACTTTTGAAAAAAGAAGAATTTTTGTACCTTCGTGTGCACAGACCCAGAAACCCTTGTATTTACATTTTACCTAAAATACATAAGAATCCTACCTCCCCACCGGGTAGACCTATTGTTTCAGGCATAGGTGGGCCTACTGAGAGACTTTCTGAATATGTTGACATTTTCCTACAGCCATTTGTTGGGAACTTACCATCTTATATTAAGGATACTAAACATATTCTTAGCATATTAACTGACATTACGTGGGAACCAGGTATGATACTTGTTACACTAGATGTTACCTCCTTGTACACTAGTATTAACCATGAACAAGGAAAGGAGGCCCTACGTCCCTTCCTTTACAGGAGACCAGCTAACCTTTATGGCCATACCAATATGCTGATTGATATGGTGGATGTGATTCTGAATAACAATTTTTTCTTGTTTAAAAATGACTGGTATTGCCAAAGACAAGGGGTTGCTATGGGTTCTAAATTTTCACCATCTTATGCTAATCTTTTTATGGGTCTGTTCGAACACAACAAAATCTGGAGCAGTGAGGGAGGAGAATGGATTTCGGACATACTCTATTGGGGCAGATATATTGACGATTGTTTGATAATTTGGACTGGTGATTTACAGAAACTTAATGGATTTATAAACTATCTTAACATCAATGATTTTAATATCCATTTCACCTCAGAACATAGTGTGACAAACATTGCTTTCCTTGATGTGGAACTTATTATTTGCAACAACAAAATAGAGAGTCGACTGTACAGGAAAAGTACTTCCTGCAATTCTATTTTACATGCAAAGAGTGCGCATCCCACTCATCAAATCAATTCGATCCCATATGGTGAGATGGTGAGGGCCAGACGTAATTGTAGCCTTGATACAGACTTTGTACCATGCGTTGATGATATGAGCATTAGATTTAAGACACGGGGTTATTCGGCAAATGTTATTAACAAGGCTCGGACTAGGGTCATGCGACTTAAAAGATCAGATACATTGGTTCATAAAGCCAGACCTAGAGATAATGCCATTCGCTGTGTGGTCAACTACACGAAAACAGCTACTCTATTACGACAATGTATGAACAGATATTGGTATATCCTAACAGCTGATTCTAACTTGGCAAAGATACTCTCAAATACTCCAATCTTTACCTTTAGAAGAGGGAGAACTCTAAAGAACATTCTATGTACTAATTTTGACAATAGACAGACACATGACAACTGGCTTACGGTCCGCAGTAAGGGTTTCTTTAAATGTGGACACTGTGGCATGTGTAAATGGGCCAAATCGGGTATTTCTACATATATGAGCTCTACTGGGCTGCAGTTTAACATAAATCACAATATCACATGTGATAGTAAATTTGTCATCTACATGATCTTATGTGACTGTGGTTTGTACTATATTGGAAGCACTATCAGACCACTCAAAACTAGGGTAAGTGAGCATTTCAGAGCCCTGAGACAGGGGGATGACAGATACCCCATAGTAAACCATATGCGATACTGTCCAAAACGTATAAACTCGGTTGGATTTGAGTTCTTTGGATTTGACCTGGTTAATAGAGATCCTAGAGGGGGCAATAGAGAGCTAGCCCTCAGGAAAAAAGAATGCTACTGGATCCTCAAACTCAGAGGGGTTGAGGATGGTCTGAATACCAACTTTGAGATGGAGTATTACTTGGGAGATTGAGTTACATGTTGGTAACCGTTCTTAAATGTATGAAGTTTGACTCTCTATACAAATTCTGACTAATTAACTGCATTAACACAACTGATGGTAACTAATCACAATGTAAAAGTTGAATTTCTCATTACTCAGTCCCCTTTTTACTGTGACCAAAGTTGCTATATGTATTAGATCTGGTTCTCTGACTAGGGATCTAGTCATTTCTCTATTATTACTTTGGTTGTTGTGCTATTTCCTATGAAATTTTATATCCCATCACTCAGTTAAGTGATTATGATATCATTGCAGGTTTGGTTGTCTCTATAGACATTACATGTCGTTCTGTCACTTGAATTGTGAAAATATAATTTTTGCTTAACTACCACTGTCACAAACGCAACTTTATTATACTCAAAGGGTGGTATTTCCATCATATTATATATACTTTATCATCACGTATAAGCACACCAAAAAAACATGGGTTATAAACTATCAGACTAAGTGGTTATAATATTCACACAGATGGCATGATCTACAATCGTGACACGCCTCATTTACTCTGTCTTTTCTATTCTCAATTTTATTTATTTTTTCTCTCGTTAATCCTTGGCTATATATTTATTTGCAATCGGGCTAGTGGAGTTGGTCAATGATGGGTTTTTTCACGGTCGTTTGATGTTTTATTATTATCATGCTGGACTCGGTTCACTATTACTATCTAGCCCATTTCCCTGTGGTTGGCTCTTGGGGATTTCCGTTTATGAGGGGCCTGACATCCCATAGTTAAGGCTCGCATTTTGAATATACTCCTCTTTGCAACCTACATTATTATCCCTCTAAGATGGCGCCCACAGTCCTTAATCCAGTCCTCTTTCCATGGGTGTGACTTACGCGTACGCGCTGATGGTTTAAATAACATTTTCTCCAGCCGGTAGTTTCCGACGTTGAATCCTAGACTGGGAACGCCGCGTGACGATCGGTCCGCGTTCTCTCCCACTACTAATATTTGCAGCATCAGTTAGGTGAGTGAGCGTGTGTGCAAACCGGGTTTTAACTTTTCTTCTTGATTCTACTCTGACATATTATTTAGTTCCCTCGGGAAAGATTGAATTACCTTTTGTCACTTACCATACGCTCGATTTACTTTATCATAGATAAGGAAGTGTGATCACTTCAATCACACTTCGATGAGGTTGGACTAATATATGGTTTTGAAGGTCAGTGGAGGCTTACTGTCCTAAAGCTTTACTTTACTGGGTGTTTTTCTTTTTGAATACGGATATTTAGTGATAGTTTTAATTATAGTTGTTGCTCCTTTGTTATTTCCGTAGACACTGCAGCTTTTCGCGCAAAGACTTTCCCTATTCAATGTATTTTATTATAAGCTAAGGTATGTCCTAACGAACTTGTTGACTTACCAGGGGCTTTCTCTCCCTCTTCCCCTTTCTGTTTATGTTTTTCTGCGGATTATCGTGACACTCCTTTCGACTCTCCTTATCACGTTGACACTCTGTACGGTTTGGTGCCGGTATTTGCCAACTTTATAGAGACGTGCACATCGGGTGTTGCATTGACCTTGGGCACTTTATAGCTGAATTTTGATATTTTAGTGGAGGGCTCTATTGCCCAAACTGACTTGGGCTTCCTCTATAATACATGTTGGCTTCTCATCTGTGTATGAGACTTTGAATTATTTCAATCTGATTGTAATTTTTTGGGCACAGAAGTCACATTTGACATGTTCGTCTATGCTCACCAATGTCACGTTTGGAAATTGGTCGTGTTCTGCTCTGACATATTCTGATTGACATACTTAATGTATAGTCATTGCTTTCATTTATTTTCAGCCCTGACGAAGTCCTTATGAGAACAAATTTTCTCGCAGGATGAAACACGTGTTGGCTGTGTTTGCTGCATGAACAGTTGCTGTACTTCTACATATTATGTATTTTCAATATTTTCAAGATTTGCTGCTTCAAGTATATAGGCTTTGATTGCCATATAAACTGTAAATACAAGAAGGACTATTGAACGGACTTGTTTTTCATATGTAACAACTGGCATTGTTCAAATGAAGATTATACACAATACCATGGATTCATGAGTGCCCTGACTTCTTTTCTCTAGCATTGCGAGTTTCCTTGGAAACATTGGAGGATTTGGGAAGATCCTTCTGCCAGGAGCACCGTGCCGCATACTAGTAGCAATGTTACTTTGGGACACACTGTGAGCGCCCTGATCCTATGACTTTCTTCCTAAGTTCTTTTGCTTTTGTCTTTCTAGTTTCTAGCATAGGGGTGCGGCTCCAGACCTTTCTACTTTGTCTATAACTTTTGTACATTGTTCTTATATATCGTATTTGTAATCATGGACCGGGATAGATTAGCAGCTGACATCTTCGGCAACTTAGAGCAGACAGGGACCTTACCCAAATCACACTCATCTGGTGCCCGACATAACAAACTGGGGCTTCGAGATAAATTCTTCAGATTAGAAAAATTGAAGAAACAGGAGGTGTCGAAATGGTGGGATGGGGCCACCTTAAAACAATATGTTAAACTGAATAGAATACCAAGGGGACTAAGATCACATATTTTCCCGACGTTTGATGATCTTGATCCAGACCTCTTGGACAGTTGGGAGCGTGAACTGGTCTCAAGCTCACTCAGACTAATGAATATACTGATAGGAAACTCTGAGAGGAAAGTGACTAGACTTCAAACAGAAATCTTGGAACTAGAAACAGAAATTAAGAATTAAATTAAATTAAAAACTTCAAAATTCTTAATGAAATCATAGAACAACATCAAAACGAGATCACACAGAGAAAAGCTCATAAACTTAGACGTGATGAGTTGGACTACAAAAATGGCAGAATCTTTACGTTTTCACGTAAATACGATCATTTAATTACAAGAAACGAACCCCCACATACTTTTGATATGGGCTCTTCATCCTCATTGAATAGTATCTCCACCAACAATAGTGGCATAAGTGCTTCCTCAAGCGCTTCCAGACAGGATAGGGCAGCACAACAAGGTACTCCCTCTTTTAACAGAGGTCCAGAGGATAAGACAGGGACAATGGGAGACAAGTCGACGTACAGTAGATCCAGGAAAACCAGGAGGGGTGGGAGAAGCAGAACACACAGATGGAAAGAAAGGAATGAAAACAAGATCTTGGAACAAACCAAAATAGACATTTCTGACAGTGGGTCTATTAACATTATCAATCTCTCCAAACTGGAACTCACTAGTCACGATATTTCACTTCTCAGTAAAGGTCTGGGGTTCTGCCCCGGTGATTTTGGAGATTTTCAGAGAACTAAAATTGACTTTTTTAAATTCATTAGACGCCTGAAAATAAAGAAACATTTTATGAACCAACCTAACACTAGTGATTCTGATATCTTTCTTAATGCTCACGATGGGGAACATCCTTTGTCCATCAAGGACATCCAGGATACAGCCACTTTACTGTCAATTGCTGACTGCGAGCAAGATCCGACTACTATATCACATATCCTATCAGATCTTGATATTCCATCTGACACACTCCCTAGTGGTTTAAGAAATAAATCAAGCTGGATACCAACTCTGGTGAGAGATAACTGTATTGATACTTTCTTTAAAGTAGTCTGGCGTGATCTTAATAGACTGGAACTGAAAAACGCTACTCAACAGCATGTTTGGCATCAGAACTTGAGCCAAGCAGAAAGCATTATTTTGAAACAACTACGTACTAATGGGGATATCACCATAAAAGAAGCAGACAAGGGAGGTAACATTGTGATTATGAATACGGCAGATTACGATCAGGAGTTATATAGACAACTAGGTGATGTTGCCTGTTATGAAAAGATCTCTTCAGATCCTATCCCTGCACTCACGAATAAAATCAACAAATTCTTGCATGAATGTTTGGGACGTTCACTTTTGAAAAAAGAAGAATTTTTGTACCTTCGTGTGCACAGACCCAGAAACCCTTGTATTTACATTTTACCTAAAATACATAAGAATCCTACCTCCCCACCGGGTAGACCTATTGTTTCAGGCATAGGTGGGCCTACTGAGAGACTTTCTGAATATGTTGACATTTTCCTACAGCCATTTGTTGGGAACTTACCATCTTATATTAAGGATACTAAACATATTCTTAGCATATTAACTGACATTACGTGGGAACCAGGTATGATACTTGTTACACTAGATGTTACCTCCTTGTACACTAGTATTAACCATGAACAAGGAAAGGAGGCCCTACGTCACTTCCTTTACAGGAGACCAGCTAACCTTTATGGCCATACCAATATGCTGATTGATATGGTGGATGTGATTCTGAATAACAATTTTTTCTTGTTTAAAAATGACTGGTATTGCCAAAGACAAGGGGTTGCTATGGGTTCTAAATTTTCACCATCTTATGCTAATCTTTTTATGGGTCTGTTCGAACACAACAAAATCTGGAGCAGTGAGGGAGGAGAATGGATTTCGGACATACTCTATTGGGGCAGATATATTGACGATTGTTTGATGATTTGGACTGGTGATTTACAGAAACTTAATGGATTTATAAACTATCTTAACATCAATGATTTTAATATCCATTTCACCTCAGAACATAGTGTGACAAACATTGCTTTCCTTGATGTGGAACTTATTATTTGCAACAACAAAATAGAGAGTCGACTGTACAGGAAAAGTACTTCCTGCAATTCTATTTTACATGCAAAGAGTGCGCATCCCACTCATCAAATCAATTCGATCCCATATGGTGAGATGGTGAGGGCCAGACGTAATTGTAGCCTTGATACAGACTTTGTACCATGCGTTGATGATATGAGCATTAGATTTAAGACACGGGGTTATTCGGCAAATGTTATTAACAAGGCTCGGACTAGGGTCATGCGACTTAAAAGATCAGATACATTGGTTCATAAAGCCAGACCTAGAGATAATGCCATTCGCTGTGTGGTCAACTACACGAAAACAGCTACTCTATTACGACAATGTATGAACAGATATTGGTATATCCTAACAGCTGATTCTAACTTGGCAAAGATACTCTCAAATACTCCAATCTTTACCTTTAGAAGAGGGAGAACTCTAAAGAACATTCTATGTACTAATTTTGACAATAGACAGACACATGACAACTGGCTTACGGTCCGCAGTAAGGGTTTCTTTAAATGTGGACACTGTGGCATGTGTAAATGGGCCAAATCGGGTATTTCTACATATATGAGCTCTACTGGGCTGCAGTTTAACATAAATCACAATATCACATGTGATAGTAAATTTGTCATCTACATGATCTTATGTGACTGTGGTTTGTACTATATTGGAAGCACTATCAGACCACTCAAAACTAGGGTAAGTGAGCATTTCAGAGCCCTGAGACAGGGGGATGACAGATACCCCATAGTAAACCATATGCGATACTGTCCAAAACGTATAAACTCGGTTGGATTTGAGTTCTTTGGATTTGACCTGGTTAATAGAGATCCTAGAGGGGGCAATAGAGAGCTAGCCCTCAGGAAAAAAGAATGCTACTGGATCCTCAAACTCAGAGGGGTTGAGGATGGTCTGAATACCAACTTTGAGATGGAGTATTACTTGGGAGATTGAGTTACATGTTGGTAACCGTTCTTAAATGTATGAAGTTTGACTCTCTATACAAATTCTGACTAATTAACTGCATTAACACAACTGATGGTAACTAATCACAATGTAAAAGTTGAATTTCTCATTACTCAGTCCCCTTTTTACTGTGACCAAAGTTGCTATATGTATTAGATCTGGTTCTCTGACTAGGGATCTAGTCATTTCTCTATTATTACTTTGGTTGTTGTGCTATTTCCTATGAAATTTTATATCCCATCACTCAGTTAAGTGATTATGATATCATTGCAGGTTTGGTTGTCTCTATAGACATTACATGTCGTTCTGTCACTTGAATTGTGAAAATATAATTTTTGCTTAACTACCACTGTCACAAACGCAACTTTATTATACTCAAAGGGTGGTATTTCCATCATATTATATATACTTTATCATCACGTATAAGCACACCAAAAAAACATGGGTTATAAACTATCAGACTAAGTGGTTATAATATTCACACAGATGGCATGATCTACAATCGTGACACGCCTCATTTACTCTGTCTTTTCTATTCTCAATTTTATTTATTTTTTCTCTCGTTAATCCTTGGCTATATATTTATTTGCAATCGGGCTAGTGGAGTTGGTCAATGATGGGTTTTTTCACGGTCGTTTGATGTTTTATTATTATCATGCTGGACTCGGTTCACTATTACTATCTAGCCCATTTCCCTGTGGTTGGCTCTTGGGGATTTCCGTTTATGAGGGGCCTGACATCCCATAGTTAAGGCTCGCATTTTGAATATACTCCTCTTTGCAACCTACATTATTATCCCTCTAAGATGGCGCCCACAGTCCTTAATCCAGTCCTCTTTCCATGGGTGTGACTTACGCGTACGCGCTGATGGTTTAAATAACATTTTCTCCAGCCGGTAGTTTCCGACGTTGAATCCTAGACTGGGAACGCCGCGTGACGATCGGTCCGCGTTCTCTCCCACTACTAATATTTGCAGCATCAGTTAGGTGAGTGAGCGTGTGTGCAAACCGGGTTTTAACTTTTCTTCTTGATTCTACTCTGACATATTATTTAGTTCCCTCGGGAAAGATTGAATTACCTTTTGTCACTTACCATACGCTCGATTTACTTTATCATAGATAAGGAAGTGTGATCACTTCAATCACACTTCGATGAGGTTGGACTAATATATGGTTTTGAAGGTCAGTGGAGGCTTACTGTCCTAAAGCTTTACTTTACTGGGTGTTTTTCTTTTTGAATACGGATATTTAGTGATAGTTTTAATTATAGTTGTTGCTCCTTTGTTATTTCCGTAGACACTGCAGCTTTTCGCGCAAAGACTTTCCCTATTCAATGTATTTTATTATAAGCTAAGGTATGTCCTAACGAACTTGTTGACTTACCAGGGGCTTTCTCTCCCTCTTCCCCTTTCTGTTTATGTTTTTCTGCGGATTATCGTGACACTCCTTTCGACTCTCCTTATCACGTTGACACTCTGTACGGTTTGGTGCCGGTATTTGCCAACTTTATAGAGACGTGCACATCGGGTGTTGCATTGACCTTGGGCACTTTATAGCTGAATTTTGATATTTTAGTGGAGGGCTCTATTGCCCAAACTGACTTGGGCTTCCTCTATAATACATGTTGGCTTCTCATCTGTGTATGAGACTTTGAATTATTTCAATCTGATTGTAATTTTTTGGGCACAGAAGTCACATTTGACATGTTCGCCTATGCTCACCAATGTCACGTTTGGAAATTGGTCGTGTTCTGCTCTGACATATTCTGATTGACATACTTAATGTATAGTCATTGCTTTCATTTATTTTCAGCCCTGACGAAGTCCTTATGAGAACAAATTTTCTCGCAGGATGAAACACGTGTTGGCTGTGTTTGCTGCATGAACAGTTGCTGTACTTCTACATATTATGTATTTTCAATATTTTCAAGATTTGCTGCTTCAAGTATATAGGCTTTGATTGCCATATAAACTGTAAATACAAGAAGGACTATTGAACGGACTTGTTTTTCATATGTAACAACTGGCATTGTTCAAATGAAGATTATACACAATACCATGGATTCATGAGTGCCCTGACTTCTTTTCTCTAGCATTGCGAGTTTCCTTGGAAACATTGGAGGATTTGGGAAGATCCTTCTGCCAGGAGCACCGTGCCGCATACTAGTAGCAATGTTACTTTGGGACACACTGTGAGCGCCCTGATCCTATGACTTTCTTCCTAAGTTCTTTTGCTTTTGTCTTTCTAGTTTCTAGCATAGGGGTGCGGCTCCAGACCTTTCTACTTTGTCTATAACTTTTGTACATTGTTCTTATATATCGTATTTGTAATCATGGACCGGGATAGATTAGCAGCTGACATCTTCGGCAACTTAGAGCAGACAGGGACCTTACCCAAATCACACTCATCTGGTGCCCGACATAACAAACTGGGGCTTCGAGATAAATTCTTCAGATTAGAAAAATTGAAGAAACAGGAGGTGTCGAAATGGTGGGATGGGGCCACCTTAAAACAATATGTTAAACTGAATAGAATACCAAGGGGACTAAGATCACATATTTTCCCGACGTTTGATGATCTTGATCCAGACCTCTTGGACAGTTGGGAGCGTGAACTGGTCTCAAGCTCACTCAGACTAATGAATATACTGATAGGAAACTCTGAGAGGAAAGTGACTAGACTTCAAACAGAAATCTTGGAACTAGAAACAGAAATTAAGAATTAAATTAAATTAAAAACTTCAAAATTCTTAATGAAATCATAGAACAACATCAAAACGAGATCACACAGAGAAAAGCTCATAAACTTAGACGTGATGAGTTGGACTACAAAAATGGCAGAATCTTTACGTTTTCACGTAAATACGATCATTTAATTACAAGAAACGAACCCCCACATACTTTTGATATGGGCTCTTCATCCTCATTGAATAGTATCTCCACCAACAATAGTGGCATAAGTGCTTCCTCAAGCGCTTCCAGACAGGATAGGGCAGCACAACAAGGTACTCCCTCTTTTAACAGAGGTCCAGAGGATAAGACATGGACAATGGGAGACAAGTCGACGTACAGTAGATCCAGGAAAACCAGGAGGGGTGGGAGAAGCAGAACACACAGATGGAAAGAAAGGAATGAAAACAAGATCTTGGAACAAACCAAAATAGACATTTCTGACAGTGGGTCTATTAACATTATCAATCTCTCCAAACTGGAACTCACTAGTCACGATATTTCACTTCTCAGTAAAGGTCTGGGGTTCTGCCCCGGTGATTTTGGAGATTTTCAGAGAACTAAAATTGACTTTTTTAAATTCATTAGACGCCTGAAAATAAAGAAACATTTTATGAACCAACCTAACACTAGTGATTCTGATATCTTTCTTAATGCTCACGATGGGGAACATCCTTTGTCCATCAAGGACATCCAGGATACAGCCACTTTACTGTCAATTGCTGACTGCGAGCAAGATCCGACTACTATATCACATATCCTATCAGATCTTGATATTCCATCTGACACACTCCCTAGTGGTTTAAGAAATAAATCAAGCTGGATACCAACTCTGGTGAGAGATAACTGTATTGATACTTTCTTTAAAGTAGTCTGGCGTGATCTTAATAGACTGGAACTGAAAAACGCTACTCAACAGCATGTTTGGCATCAGAACTTGAGCCAAGCAGAAAGCATTATTTTGAAACAACTACGTACTAATGGGGATATCACCATAAAAGAAGCAGACAAGGGAGGTAACATTGTGATTATGAATACGGCAGATTACGATCAGGAGTTATATAGACAACTAGGTGATGTTGCCTGTTATGAAAAGATCTCTTCAGATCCTATCCCTGCACTCACGAATAAAATCAACAAATTCAAGCATGAATGTTTGGGACGTTCACTTTTGAAAAAAGAAGAATTTTTGTACCTTCGTGTGCACAGACCCAGAAACCCTTGTATTTACATTTTACCTAAAATACATAAGAATCCTACCTCCCCACCGGGTAGACCTATTGTTTCAGGCATAGGTGGGCCTACTGAGAGACTTTCTGAATATGTTGACATTTTCCTACAGCCATTTGTTGGGAACTTACCATCTTATATTAAGGATACTAAACATATTCTTAGCATATTAACTGACATTACGTGGGAACCAGGTATGATACTTGTTACACTAGATGTTACCTCCTTGTACACTAGTATTAACCATGAACAAGGAAAGGAGGCCCTACGTCCCTTCCTTTACAGGAGACCAGCTAACCTTTATGGCCATACCAATATGCTGATTGATATGGTGGATGTGATTCTGAATAACAATTTTTTCTTGTTTAAAAATGACTGGTATTGCCAAAGACAAGGGGTTGCTATGGGTTCTAAATTTTCACCATCTTATGCTAATCTTTTTATGGGTCTGTTCGAACACAACAAAATCTGGAGCAGTGAGGGAGGAGAATGGATTTCGGACATACTCTATTGGGGCAGATATATTGACGATTGTTTGATGATTTGGACTGGTGATTTACAGAAACTTAATGGATTTATAAACTATCTTAACATCAATGATTTTAATATCCATTTCACCTCAGAACATAGTGTGACAAACATTGCTTTCCTTGATGTGGAACTTATTATTTGCAACAACAAAATAGAGAGTCGACTGTACAGGAAAAGTACTTCCTGCAATTCTATTTTACATGCAAAGAGTGCGCATCCCACTCATCAAATCAATTCGATCCCATATGGTGAGATGGTGAGGGCCAGACGTAATTGTAGCCTTGATACAGACTTTGTACCATGCGTTGATGATATGAGCATTAGATTTAAGACACGGGGTTATTCGGCAAATGTTATTAACAAGGCTCGGACTAGGGTCATGCGACTTAAAAGATCAGATACATTGGTTCATAAAGCCAGACCTAGAGATAATGCCATTCGCTGTGTGGTCAACTACACGAAAACAGCTACTCTATTACGACAATGTATGAACAGATATTGGTATATCCTAACAGCTGATTCTAACTTGGCAAAGATACTCTCAAATACTCCAATCTTTACCTTTAGAAGAGGGAGAACTCTAAAGAACATTCTATGTACTAATTTTGACAATAGACAGACACATGACAACTGGCTTACGGTCCGCAGTAAGGGTTTCTTTAAATGTGGACACTGTGGCATGTGTAAATGGGCCAAATCGGGTATTTCTACATATATGAGCTCTACTGGGCTGCAGTTTAACATAAATCACAATATCACATGTGATAGTAAATTTGTCATCTACATGATCTTATGTGACTGTGGTTTGTACTATATTGGAAGCACTATCAGACCACTCAAAACTAGGGTAAGTGAGCATTTCAGAGCCCTGAGACAGGGGGATGACAGATACCCCATAGTAAACCATATGCGATACTGTCCAAAACGTATAAACTCGGTTGGATTTGAGTTCTTTGGATTTGACCTGGTTAATAGAGATCCTAGAGGGGGCAATAGAGAGCTAGCCCTCAGGAAAAAAGAATGCTACTGGATCCTCAAACTCAGAGGGGTTGAGGATGGTCTGAATACCAACTTTGAGATGGAGTATTACTTGGGAGATTGAGTTACATGTTGGTAACCGTTCTTAAATGTATGAAGTTTGACTCTCTATACAAATTCTGACTAATTAACTGCATTAACACAACTGATGGTAACTAATCACAATGTAAAAGTTGAATTTCTCATTACTCAGTCCCCTTTTTACTGTGACCAAAGTTGCTATATGTATTAGATCTGGTTCTCTGACTAGGGATCTAGTCATTTCTCTATTATTACTTTGGTTGTTGTGCTATTTCCTATGAAATTTTATATCCCATCACTCAGTTAAGTGATTATGATATCATTGCAGGTTTGGTTGTCTCTATAGACATTACATGTCGTTCTGTCACTTGAATTGTGAAAATATAATTTTTGCTTAACTACCACTGTCACAAACGCAACTTTATTATACTCAAAGGGTGGTATTTCCATCATATTATATATACTTTATCATCACGTATAAGCACACCAAAAAAACATGGGTTATAAACTATCAGACTAAGTGGTTATAATATTCACACAGATGGCATGATCTACAATCGTGACACGCCTCATTTACTCTGTCTTTTCTATTCTCAATTTTATTTATTTTTTCTCTCGTTAATCCTTGGCTATATATTTATTTGCAATCGGGCTAGTGGAGTTGGTCAATGATGGGTTTTTTCACGGTCGTTTGATGTTTTATTATTATCATGCTGGACTCGGTTCACTATTACTATCTAGCCCATTTCCCTGTGGTTGGCTCTTGGGGATTTCCGTTTATGAGGGGCCTGACATCCCATAGTTAAGGCTCGCATTTTGAATATACTCCTCTTTGCAACCTACATTATTATCCCTCTAAGATGGCGCCCACAGTCCTTAATCCAGTCCTCTTTCCATGGGTGTGACTTACGCGTACGCGCTGATGGTTTAAATAACATTTTCTCCAGCCGGTAGTTTCCGACGTTGAATCCTAGACTGGGAACGCCGCGTGACGATCGGTCCGCGTTCTCTCCCACTACTAATATTTGCAGCATCAGTTAGGTGAGTGAGCGTGTGTGCAAACCGGGTTTTAACTTTTCTTCTTGATTCTACTCTGACATATTATTTAGTTCCCTCGGGAAAGATTGAATTACCTTTTGTCACTTACCATACGCTCGATTTACTTTATCATAGATAAGGAAGTGTGATCACTTCAATCACACTTCGATGAGGTTGGACTAATATATGGTTTTGAAGGTCAGTGGAGGCTTACTGTCCTAAAGCTTTACTTTACTGGGTGTTTTTCTTTTTGAATACGGATATTTAGTGATAGTTTTAATTATAGTTGTTGCTCCTTTGTTATTCCCGTAGACACTGCAGCTTTTCGCGCAAAGACTTTCCCTATTCAATGTATTTTATTATAAGCTAAGGTATGTCCTAACGAACTTGTTGACTTACCAGGGGCTTTCTCTCCCTCTTCCCCTTTCTGTTTATGTTTTTCTGCGGATTATCGTGACACTCCTTTCGACTCTCCTTATCACGTTGACACTCTGTACGGTTTGGTGCCGGTATTTGCCAACTTTATAGAGACGTGCACATCGGGTGTTGCATTGACCTTGGGCACTTTATAGCTGAATTTTGATATTTTAGTGGAGGGCTCTATTGCCCAAACTGACTTGGGCTTCCTCTATAATACATGTTGGCTTCTCATCTGTGTATGAGACTTTGAATTATTTCAATCTGATTGTAATTTTTTGGGCACAGAAGTCACATTTGACATGTTCGCCTATGCTCACCAATGTCACGTTTGGAAATTGGTCGTGTTCTGCTCTGACATATTCTGATTGACATACTTAATGTATAGTCATTGCTTTCATTTATTTTCAGCCCTGACGAAGTCCTTATGAGAACAAATTTTCTCGCAGGATGAAACACGTGTTGGCTGTGTTTGCTGCATGAACAGTTGCTGTACTTCTACATATTATGTATTTTCAATATTTTCAAGATTTGCTGCTTCAAGTATATAGGCTTTGATTGCCATATAAACTGTAAATACAAGAAGGACTATTGAACGGACTTGTTTTTCATATGTAACAACTGGCATTGTTCAAATGAAGATTATACACAATACCATGGATTCATGAGTGCCCTGACTTCTTTTCTCTAGCATTGCGAGTTTCCTTGGAAACATTGGAGGATTTGGGAAGATCCTTCTGCCAGGAGCACCGTGCCGCATACTAGTAGCAATGTTACTTTGGGACACACTGTGAGCGCCCTGATCCTATGACTTTCTTCCTAAGTTCTTTTGCTTTTGTCTTTCTAGTTTCTAGCATAGGGGTGCGGCTCCAGACCTTTCTACTTTGTCTATAACTTTTGTACATTGTTCTTATATATCGTATTTGTAATCATGGACCGGGATAGATTAGCAGCTGACATCTTCGGCAACTTAGAGCAGACAGGGACCTTACCCAAATCACACTCATCTGGTGCCCGACATAACAAACTGGGGCTTCGAGATAAATTCTTCAGATTAGAAAAATTGAAGAAACAGGAGGTGTCGAAATGGTGGGATGGGGCCACCTTAAAACAATATGTTAAACTGAATAGAATACCAAGGGGACTAAGATCACATATTTTCCCGACGTTTGATGATCTTGATCCAGACCTCTTGGACAGTTGGGAGCGTGAACTGGTCTCAAGCTCACTCAGACTAATGAATATACTGATAGGAAACTCTGAGAGGAAAGTGACTAGACTTCAAACAGAAATCTTGGAACTAGAAACAGAAATTAAGAATTAAATTAAATTAAAAACTTCAAAATTCTTAATGAAATCATAGAACAACATCAAAACGAGATCACACAGAGAAAAGCTCATAAACTTAGACGTGATGAGTTGGACTACAAAAATGGCAGAATCTTTACGTTTTCACGTAAATACGATCATTTAATTACAAGAAACGAACCCCCACATACTTTTGATATGGGCTCTTCATCCTCATTGAATAGTATCTCCACCAACAATAGTGGCATAAGTGCTTCCTCAAGCGCTTCCAGACAGGATAGGGCAGCACAACAAGGTACTCCCTCTTTTAACAGAGGTCCAGAGGATAAGACAGGGACAATGGGAGACAAGTCGACGTACAGTAGATCCAGGAAAACCAGGAGGGGTGGGAGAAGCAGAACACACAGATGGAAAGAAAGGAATGAAAACAAGATCTTGGAACAAACCAAAATAGACATTTCTGACAGTGGGTCTATTAACATTATCAATCTCTCCAAACTGGAACTCACTAGTCACGATATTTCACTTCTCAGTAAAGGTCTGGGGTTCTGCCCCGGTGATTTTGGAGATTTTCAGAGAACTAAAATTGACTTTTTTAAATTCATTAGACGCCTGAAAATAAAGAAACATTTTATGAACCAACCTAACACTAGTGATTCTGATATCTTTCTTAATGCTCACGATGGGGAACATCCTTTGTCCATCAAGGACATCCAGGATACAGCCACTTTACTGTCAATTGCTGACTGCGAGCAAGATCCGACTACTATATCACATATCCTATCAGATCTTGATATTCCATCTGACACACTCCCTAGTGGTTTAAGAAATAAATCAAGCTGGATACCAACTCTGGTGAGAGATAACTGTATTGATACTTTCTTTAAAGTAGTCTGGCGTGATCTTAATAGACTGGAACTGAAAAACGCTACTCAACAGCATGTTTGGCATCAGAACTTGAGCCAAGCAGAAAGCATTATTTTGAAACAACTACGTACTAATGGGGATATCACCATAAAAGAAGCAGACAAGGGAGGTAACATTGTGATTATGAATACGGCAGATTACGATCAGGAGTTATATAGACAACTAGGTGATGTTGCCTGTTATGAAAAGATCTCTTCAGATCCTATCCCTGCACTCACGAATAAAATCAACAAATTCTTGCATGAATGTTTGGGACGTTCACTTTTGAAAAAAGAAGAATTTTTGTACCTTCGTGTGCACAGACCCAGAAACCCTTGTATTTACATTTTACCTAAAATACATAAGAATCCTACCTCCCCACCGGGTAGACCTATTGTTTCAGGCATAGGTGGGCCTACTGAGAGACTTTCTGAATATGTTGACATTTTCCTACAGCCATTTGTTGGGAACTTACCATCTTATATTAAGGATACTAAACATATTCTTAGCATATTAACTGACATTACGTGGGAACCAGGTATGATACTTGTTACACTAGATGTTACCTCCTTGTACACTAGTATTAACCATGAACAAGGAAAGGAGGCCCTACGTCCCTTCCTTTACAGGAGACCAGCTAACCTTTATGGCCATACCAATATGCTGATTGATATGGTGGATGTGATTCTGAATAACAATTTTTTCTTGTTTAAAAATGACTGGTATTGCCAAAGACAAGGGGTTGCTATGGGTTCTAAATTTTCACCATCTTATGCTAATCTTTTTATGGGTCTGTTCGAACACAACAAAATCTGGAGCAGTGAGGGAGGAGAATGGATTTCGGACATACTCTATTGGGGCAGATATATTGACGATTGTTTGATGATTTGGACTGGTGATTTACAGAAACTTAATGGATTTATAAACTATCTTAACATCAATGATTTTAATATCCATTTCACCTCAGAACATAGTGTGACAAACATTGCTTTCCTTGATGTGGAACTTATTATTTGCAACAACAAAATAGAGAGTCGACTGTACAGGAAAAGTACTTCCTGCAATTCTATTTTACATGCAAAGAGTGCGCATCCCACTCATCAAATCAATTCGATCCCATATGGTGAGATGGTGAGGGCCAGACGTAATTGTAGCCTTGATACAGACTTTGTACCATGCGTTGATGATATGAGCATTAGATTTAAGACACGGGGTTATTCGGCAAATGTTATTAACAAGGCTCGGACTAGGGTCATGCGACTTAAAAGATCAGATACATTGGTTCATAAAGCCAGACCTAGAGATAATGCCATTCGCTGTGTGGTCAACTACACGAAAACAGCTACTCTATTACGACAATGTATGAACAGATATTGGTATATCCTAACAGCTGATTCTAACTTGGCAAAGATACTCTCAAATACTCCAATCTTTACCTTTAGAAGAGGGAGAACTCTAAAGAACATTCTATGTACTAATTTTGACAATAGACAGACACATGACAACTGGCTTACGGTCCGCAGTAAGGGTTTCTTTAAATGTGGACACTGTGGCATGTGTAAATGGGCCAAATCGGGTATTTCTACATATATGAGCTCTACTGGGCTGCAGTTTAACATAAATCACAATATCACATGTGATAGTAAATTTGTCATCTACATGATCTTATGTGACTGTGGTTTGTACTATATTGGAAGCACTATCAGACCACTCAAAACTAGGGTAAGTGAGCATTTCAGAGCCCTGAGACAGGGGGATGACAGATACCCCATAGTAAACCATATGCGATACTGTCCAAAACGTATAAACTCGGTTGGATTTGAGTTCTTTGGATTTGACCTGGTTAATAGAGATCCTAGAGGGGGCAATAGAGAGCTAGCCCTCAGGAAAAAAGAATGCTACTGGATCCTCAAACTCAGAGGGGTTGAGGATGGTCTGAATACCAACTTTGAGATGGAGTATTACTTGGGAGATTGAGTTACATGTTGGTAACCGTTCTTAAATGTATGAAGTTTGACTCTCTATACAAATTCTGACTAATTAACTGCATTAACACAACTGATGGTAACTAATCACAATGTAAAAGTTGAATTTCTCATTACTCAGTCCCCTTTTTACTGTGACCAAAGTTGCTATATGTATTAGATCTGGTTCTCTGACTAGGGATCTAGTCATTTCTCTATTATTACTTTGGTTGTTGTGCTATTTCCTATGAAATTTTATATCCCATCACTCAGTTAAGTGATTATGATATCATTGCAGGTTTGGTTGTCTCTATAGACATTACATGTCGTTCTGTCACTTGAATTGTGAAAATATAATTTTTGCTTAACTACCACTGTCACAAACGCAACTTTATTATACTCAAAGGGTGGTATTTCCATCATATTATATATACTTTATCATCACGTATAAGCACACCAAAAAAACATGGGTTATAAACTATCAGACTAAGTGGTTATAATATTCACACAGATGGCATGATCTACAATCGTGACACGCCTCATTTACTCTGTCTTTTCTATTCTCAATTTTATTTATTTTTTCTCTCGTTAATCCTTGGCTATATATTTATTTGCAATCGGGCTAGTGGAGTTGGTCAATGATGGGTTTTTTCACGGTCGTTTGATGTTTTATTATTATCATGCTGGACTCGGTTCACTATTACTATCTAGCCCATTTCCCTGTGGTTGGCTCTTGGGGATTTCCGTTTATGAGGGGCCTGACATCCCATAGTTAAGGCTCGCATTTTGAATATACTCCTCTTTGCAACCTACATTATTATCCCTCTAAGATGGCGCCCACAGTCCTTAATCCAGTCCTCTTTCCATGGGTGTGACTTACGCGTACGCGCTGATGGTTTAAATAACATTTTCTCCAGCCGGTAGTTTCCGACGTTGAATCCTAGACTGGGAACGCCGCGTGACGATCGGTCCGCGTTCTCTCCCACTACTAATATTTGCAGCATCAGTTAGGTGAGTGAGCGTGTGTGCAAACCGGGTTTTAACTTTTCTTCTTGATTCTACTCTGACATATTATTTAGTTCCCTCGGGAAAGATTGAATTACCTTTTGTCACTTACCATACGCTCGATTTACTTTATCATAGATAAGGAAGTGTGATCACTTCAATCACACTTCGATGAGGTTGGACTAATATATGGTTTTGAAGGTCAGTGGAGGCTTACTGTCCTAAAGCTTTACTTTACTGGGTGTTTTTCTTTTTGAATACGGATATTTAGTGATAGTTTTAATTATAGTTGTTGCTCCTTTGTTATTCCCGTAGACACTGCAGCTTTTCGCGCAAAGACTTTCCCTATTCAATGTATTTTATTATAAGCTAAGGTATGTCCTAACGAACTTGTTGACTTACCAGGGGCTTTCTCTCCCTCTTCCCCTTTCTGTTTATGTTTTTCTGCGGATTATCGTGACACTCCTTTCGACTCTCCTTATCACGTTGACACTCTGTACGGTTTGGTGCCGGTATTTGCCAACTTTATAGAGACGTGCACATCGGGTGTTGCATTGACCTTGGGCACTTTATAGCTGAATTTTGATATTTTAGTGGAGGGCTCTATTGCCCAAACTGACTTGGGCTTCCTCTATAATACATGTTGGCTTCTCATCTGTGTATGAGACTTTGAATTATTTCAATCTGATTGTAATTTTTTGGGCACAGAAGTCACATTTGACATGTTCGCCTATGCTCACCAATGTCACGTTTGGAAATTGGTCGTGTTCTGCTCTGACATATTCTGATTGACATACTTAATGTATAGTCATTGCTTTCATTTATTTTCAGCCCTGACGAAGTCCTTATGAGAACAAATTTTCTCGCAGGATGAAACACGTGTTGGCTGTGTTTGCTGCATGAACAGTTGCTGTACTTCTACATATTATGTATTTTCAATATTTTCAAGATTTGCTGCTTCAAGTATATAGGCTTTGATTGCCATATAAACTGTAAATACAAGAAGGACTATTGAACGGACTTGTTTTTCATATGTAACAACTGGCATTGTTCAAATGAAGATTATACACAATACCATGGATTCATGAGTGCCCTGACTTCTTTTCTCTAGCATTGCGAGTTTCCTTGGAAACATTGGAGGATTTGGGAAGATCCTTCTGCCAGGAGCACCGTGCCGCATACTAGTAGCAATGTTACTTTGGGACACACTGTGAGCGCCCTGATCCTATGACTTTCTTCCTAAGTTCTTTTGCTTTTGTCTTTCTAGTTTCTAGCATAGGGGTGCGGCTCCAGACCTTTCTACTTTGTCTATAACTTTTGTACATTGTTCTTATATATCGTATTTGTAATCATGGACCGGGATAGATTAGCAGCTGACATCTTCGGCAACTTAGAGCAGACAGGGACCTTACCCAAATCACACTCATCTGGTGCCCGACATAACAAACTGGGGCTTCGAGATAAATTCTTCAGATTAGAAAAATTGAAGAAACAGGAGGTGTCGAAATGGTGGGATGGGGCCACCTTAAAACAATATGTTAAACTGAATAGAATACCAAGGGGACTAAGATCACATATTTTCCCGACGTTTGATGATCTTGATCCAGACCTCTTGGACAGTTGGGAGCGTGAACTGGTCTCAAGCTCACTCAGACTAATGAATATACTGATAGGAAACTCTGAGAGGAAAGTGACTAGACTTCAAACAGAAATCTTGGAACTAGAAACAGAAATTAAGAATTAAATTAAATTAAAAACTTCAAAATTCTTAATGAAATCATAGAACAACATCAAAACGAGATCACACAGAGAAAAGCTCATAAACTTAGACGTGATGAGTTGGACTACAAAAATGGCAGAATCTTTACGTTTTCACGTAAATACGATCATTTAATTACAAGAAACGAACCCCCACATACTTTTGATATGGGCTCTTCATCCTCATTGAATAGTATCTCCACCAACAATAGTGGCATAAGTGCTTCCTCAAGCGCTTCCAGACAGGATAGGGCAGCACAACAAGGTACTCCCTCTTTTAACAGAGGTCCAGAGGATAAGACAGGGACAATGGGAGACAAGTCGACGTACAGTAGATCCAGGAAAACCAGGAGGGGTGGGAGAAGCAGAACACACAGATGGAAAGAAAGGAATGAAAACAAGATCTTGGAACAAACCAAAATAGACATTTCTGACAGTGGGTCTATTAACATTATCAATCTCTCCAAACTGGAACTCACTAGTCACGATATTTCACTTCTCAGTAAAGGTCTGGGGTTCTGCCCCGGTGATTTTGGAGATTTTCAGAGAACTAAAATTGACTTTTTTAAATTCATTAGACGCCTGAAAATAAAGAAACATTTTATGAACCAACCTAACACTAGTGATTCTGATATCTTTCTTAATGCTCACGATGGGGAACATCCTTTGTCCATCAAGGACATCCAGGATACAGCCACTTTACTGTCAATTGCTGACTGCGAGCAAGATCCGACTACTATATCACATATCCTATCAGATCTTGATATTCCATCTGACACACTCCCTAGTGGTTTAAGAAATAAATCAAGCTGGATACCAACTCTGGTGAGAGATAACTGTATTGATACTTTCTTTAAAGTAGTCTGGCGTGATCTTAATAGACTGGAACTGAAAAACGCTACTCAACAGCATGTTTGGCATCAGAACTTGAGCCAAGCAGAAAGCATTATTTTGAAACAACTACGTACTAATGGGGATATCACCATAAAAGAAGCAGACAAGGGAGGTAACATTGTGATTATGAATACGGCAGATTACGATCAGGAGTTATATAGACAACTAGGTGATGTTGCCTGTTATGAAAAGATCTCTTCAGATCCTATCCCTGCACTCACGAATAAAATCAACAAATTCTTGCATGAATGTTTGGGACGTTCACTTTTGAAAAAAGAAGAATTTTTGTACCTTCGTGTGCACAGACCCAGAAACCCTTGTATTTACATTTTACCTAAAATACATAAGAATCCTACCTCCCCACCGGGTAGACCTATTGTTTCAGGCATAGGTGGGCCTACTGAGAGACTTTCTGAATATGTTGACATTTTCCTACAGCCATTTGTTGGGAACTTACCATCTTATATTAAGGATACTAAACATATTCTTAGCATATTAACTGACATTACGTGGGAACCAGGTATGATACTTGTTACACTAGATGTTACCTCCTTGTACACTAGTATTAACCATGAACAAGGAAAGGAGGCCCTACGTCCCTTCCTTTACAGGAGACCAGCTAACCTTTATGGCCATACCAATATGCTGATTGATATGGTGGATGTGATTCTGAATAACAATTTTTTCTTGTTTAAAAATGACTGGTATTGCCAAAGACAAGGGGTTGCTATGGGTTCTAAATTTTCACCATCTTATGCTAATCTTTTTATGGGTCTGTTCGAACACAACAAAATCTGGAGCAGTGAGGGAGGAGAATGGATTTCGGACATACTCTATTGGGGCAGATATATTGACGATTGTTTGATAATTTGGACTGGTGATTTACAGAAACTTAATGGATTTATAAACTATCTTAACATCAATGATTTTAATATCCATTTCACCTCAGAACATAGTGTGACAAACATTGCTTTCCTTGATGTGGAACTTATTATTTGCAACAACAAAATAGAGAGTCGACTGTACAGGAAAAGTACTTCCTGCAATTCTATTTTACATGCAAAGAGTGCGCATCCCACTCATCAAATCAATTCGATCCCATATGGTGAGATGGTGAGGGCCAGACGTAATTGTAGCCTTGATACAGACTTTGTACCATGCGTTGATGATATGAGCATTAGATTTAAGACACGGGGTTATTCGGCAAATGTTATTAACAAGGCTCGGACTAGGGTCATGCGACTTAAAAGATCAGATACATTGGTTCATAAAGCCAGACCTAGAGATAATGCCATTCGCTGTGTGGTCAACTACACGAAAACAGCTACTCTATTACGACAATGTATGAACAGATATTGGTATATCCTAACAGCTGATTCTAACTTGGCAAAGATACTCTCAAATACTCCAATCTTTACCTTTAGAAGAGGGAGAACTCTAAAGAACATTCTATGTACTAATTTTGACAATAGACAGACACATGACAACTGGCTTACGGTCCGCAGTAAGGGTTTCTTTAAATGTGGACACTGTGGCATGTGTAAATGGGCCAAATCGGGTATTTCTACATATATGAGCTCTACTGGGCTGCAGTTTAACATAAATCACAATATCACATGTGATAGTAAATTTGTCATCTACATGATCTTATGTGACTGTGGTTTGTACTATATTGGAAGCACTATCAGACCACTCAAAACTAGGGTAAGTGAGCATTTCAGAGCCCTGAGACAGGGGGATGACAGATACCCCATAGTAAACCATATGCGATACTGTCCAAAACGTATAAACTCGGTTGGATTTGAGTTCTTTGGATTTGACCTGGTTAATAGAGATCCTAGAGGGGGCAATAGAGAGCTAGCCCTCAGGAAAAAAGAATGCTACTGGATCCTCAAACTCAGAGGGGTTGAGGATGGTCTGAATACCAACTTTGAGATGGAGTATTACTTGGGAGATTGAGTTACATGTTGGTAACCGTTCTTAAATGTATGAAGTTTGACTCTCTATACAAATTCTGACTAATTAACTGCATTAACACAACTGATGGTAACTAATCACAATGTAAAAGTTGAATTTCTCATTACTCAGTCCCCTTTTTACTGTGACCAAAGTTGCTATATGTATTAGATCTGGTTCTCTGACTAGGGATCTAGTCATTTCTCTATTATTACTTTGGTTGTTGTGCTATTTCCTATGAAATTTTATATCCCATCACTCAGTTAAGTGATTATGATATCATTGCAGGTTTGGTTGTCTCTATAGACATTACATGTCGTTCTGTCACTTGAATTGTGAAAATATAATTTTTGCTTAACTACCACTGTCACAAACGCAACTTTATTATACTCAAAGGGTGGTATTTCCATCATATTATATATACTTTATCATCACGTATAAGCACACCAAAAAAACATGGGTTATAAACTATCAGACTAAGTGGTTATAATATTCACACAGATGGCATGATCTACAATCGTGACACGCCTCATTTACTCTGTCTTTTCTATTCTCAATTTTATTTATTTTTTCTCTCGTTAATCCTTGGCTATATATTTATTTGCAATCGGGCTAGTGGAGTTGGTCAATGATGGGTTTTTTCACGGTCGTTTGATGTTTTATTATTATCATGCTGGACTCGGTTCACTATTACTATCTAGCCCATTTCCCTGTGGTTGGCTCTTGGGGATTTCCGTTTATGAGGGGCCTGACATCCCATAGTTAAGGCTCGCATTTTGAATATACTCCTCTTTGCAACCTACATTATTATCCCTCTAAGATGGCGCCCACAGTCCTTAATCCAGTCCTCTTTCCATGGGTGTGACTTACGCGTACGCGCTGATGGTTTAAATAACATTTTCTCCAGCCGGTAGTTTCCGACGTTGAATCCTAGACTGGGAACGCCGCGTGACGATCGGTCCGCGTTCTCTCCCACTACTAATATTTGCAGCATCAGTTAGGTGAGTGAGCGTGTGTGCAAACCGGGTTTTAACTTTTCTTCTTGATTCTACTCTGACATATTATTTAGTTCCCTCGGGAAAGATTGAATTACCTTTTGTCACTTACCATACGCTCGATTTACTTTATCATAGATAAGGAAGTGTGATCACTTCAATCACACTTCGATGAGGTTGGACTAATATATGGTTTTGAAGGTCAGTGGAGGCTTACTGTCCTAAAGCTTTACTTTACTGGGTGTTTTTCTTTTTGAATACGGATATTTAGTGATAGTTTTAATTATAGTTGTTGCTCCTTTGTTATTTCCGTAGACACTGCAGCTTTTCGCGCAAAGACTTTCCCTATTCAATGTATTTTATTATAAGCTAAGGTATGTCCTAACGAACTTGTTGACTTACCAGGGGCTTTCTCTCCCTCTTCCCCTTTCTGTTTATGTTTTTCTGCGGATTATCGTGACACTCCTTTCGACTCTCCTTATCACGTTGACACTCTGTACGGTTTGGTGCCGGTATTTGCCAACTTTATAGAGACGTGCACATCGGGTGTTGCATTGACCTTGGGCACTTTATAGCTGAATTTTGATATTTTAGTGGAGGGCTCTATTGCCCAAACTGACTTGGGCTTCCTCTATAATACATGTTGGCTTCTCATCTGTGTATGAGACTTTGAATTATTTCAATCTGATTGTAATTTTTTGGGCACAGAAGTCACATTTGACATGTTCGCCTATGCTCACCAATGTCACGTTTGGAAATTGGTCGTGTTCTGCTCTGACATATTCTGATTGACATACTTAATGTATAGTCATTGCTTTCATTTATTTTCAGCCCTGACGAAGTCCTTATGAGAACAAATTTTCTCGCAGGATGAAACACGTGTTGGCTGTGTTTGCTGCATGAACAGTTGCTGTACTTCTACATATTATGTATTTTCAATATTTTCAAGATTTGCTGCTTCAAGTATATAGGCTTTGATTGCCATATAAACTGTAAATACAAGAAGGACTATTGAACGGACTTGTTTTTCATATGTAACAACTGGCATTGTTCAAATGAAGATTATACACAATACCATGGATTCATGAGTGCCCTGACTTCTTTTCTCTAGCATTGCGAGTTTCCTTGGAAACATTGGAGGATTTGGGAAGATCCTTCTGCCAGGAGCACCGTGCCGCATACTAGTAGCAATGTTACTTTGGGACACACTGTGAGCGCCCTGATCCTATGACTTTCTTCCTAAGTTCTTTTGCTTTTGTCTTTCTAGTTTCTAGCATAGGGGTGCGGCTCCAGACCTTTCTACTTTGTCTATAACTTTTGTACATTGTTCTTATATATCGTATTTGTAATCATGGACCGGGATAGATTAGCAGCTGACATCTTCGGCAACTTAGAGCAGACAGGGACCTTACCCAAATCACACTCATCTGGTGCCCGACATAACAAACTGGGGCTTCGAGATAAATTCTTCAGATTAGAAAAATTGAAGAAACAGGAGGTGTCGAAATGGTGGGATGGGGCCACCTTAAAACAATATGTTAAACTGAATAGAATACCAAGGGGACTAAGATCACATATTTTCCCGACGTTTGATGATCTTGATCCAGACCTCTTGGACAGTTGGGAGCGTGAACTGGTCTCAAGCTCACTCAGACTAATGAATATACTGATAGGAAACTCTGAGAGGAAAGTGACTAGACTTCAAACAGAAATCTTGGAACTAGAAACAGAAATTAAGAATTAAATTAAATTAAAAACTTCAAAATTCTTAATGAAATCATAGAACAACATCAAAACGAGATCACACAGAGAAAAGCTCATAAACTTAGACGTGATGAGTTGGACTACAAAAATGGCAGAATCTTTACGTTTTCACGTAAATACGATCATTTAATTACAAGAAACGAACCCCCACATACTTTTGATATGGGCTCTTCATCCTCATTGAATAGTATCTCCACCAACAATAGTGGCATAAGTGCTTCCTCAAGCGCTTCCAGACAGGATAGGGCAGCACAACAAGGTACTCCCTCTTTTAACAGAGGTCCAGAGGATAAGACAGGGACAATGGGAGACAAGTCGACGTACAGTAGATCCAGGAAAACCAGGAGGGGTGGGAGAAGCAGAACACACAGATGGAAAGAAAGGAATGAAAACAAGATCTTGGAACAAACCAAAATAGACATTTCTGACAGTGGGTCTATTAACATTATCAATCTCTCCAAACTGGAACTCACTAGTCACGATATTTCACTTCTCAGTAAAGGTCTGGGGTTCTGCCCCGGTGATTTTGGAGATTTTCAGAGAACTAAAATTGACTTTTTTAAATTCATTAGACGCCTGAAAATAAAGAAACATTTTATGAACCAACCTAACACTAGTGATTCTGATATCTTTCTTAATGCTCACGATGGGGAACATCCTTTGTCCATCAAGGACATCCAGGATACAGCCACTTTACTGTCAATTGCTGACTGCGAGCAAGATCCGACTACTATATCACATATCCTATCAGATCTTGATATTCCATCTGACACACTCCCTAGTGGTTTAAGAAATAAATCAAGCTGGATACCAACTCTGGTGAGAGATAACTGTATTGATACTTTCTTTAAAGTAGTCTGGCGTGATCTTAATAGACTGGAACTGAAAAACGCTACTCAACAGCATGTTTGGCATCAGAACTTGAGCCAAGCAGAAAGCATTATTTTGAAACAACTACGTACTAATGGGGATATCACCATAAAAGAAGCAGACAAGGGAGGTAACATTGTGATTATGAATACGGCAGATTACGATCAGGAGTTATATAGACAACTAGGTGATGTTGCCTGTTATGAAAAGATCTCTTCAGATCCTATCCCTGCACTCACGAATAAAATCAACAAATTCTTGCATGAATGTTTGGGACGTTCACTTTTGAAAAAAGAAGAATTTTTGTACCTTCGTGTGCACAGACCCAGAAACCCTTGTATTTACATTTTACCTAAAATACATAAGAATCCTACCTCCCCACCGGGTAGACCTATTGTTTCAGGCATAGGTGGGCCTACTGAGAGACTTTCTGAATATGTTGACATTTTCCTACAGCCATTTGTTGGGAACTTACCATCTTATATTAAGGATACTAAACATATTCTTAGCATATTAACTGACATTACGTGGGAACCAGGTATGATACTTGTTACACTAGATGTTACCTCCTTGTACACTAGTATTAACCATGAACAAGGAAAGGAGGCCCTACGTCACTTCCTTTACAGGAGACCAGCTAACCTTTATGGCCATACCAATATGCTGATTGATATGGTGGATGTGATTCTGAATAACAATTTTTTCTTGTTTAAAAATGACTGGTATTGCCAAAGACAAGGGGTTGCTATGGGTTCTAAATTTTCACCATCTTATGCTAATCTTTTTATGGGTCTGTTCGAACACAACAAAATCTGGAGCAGTGAGGGAGGAGAATGGATTTCGGACATACTCTATTGGGGCAGATATATTGACGATTGTTTGATGATTTGGACTGGTGATTTACAGAAACTTAATGGATTTATAAACTATCTTAACATCAATGATTTTAATATCCATTTCACCTCAGAACATAGTGTGACAAACATTGCTTTCCTTGATGTGGAACTTATTATTTGCAACAACAAAATAGAGAGTCGACTGTACAGGAAAAGTACTTCCTGCAATTCTATTTTACATGCAAAGAGTGCGCATCCCACTCATCAAATCAATTCGATCCCATATGGTGAGATGGTGAGGGCCAGACGTAATTGTAGCCTTGATACAGACTTTGTACCATGCGTTGATGATATGAGCATTAGATTTAAGACACGGGGTTATTCGGCAAATGTTATTAACAAGGCTCGGACTAGGGTCATGCGACTTAAAAGATCAGATACATTGGTTCATAAAGCCAGACCTAGAGATAATGCCATTCGCTGTGTGGTCAACTACACGAAAACAGCTACTCTATTACGACAATGTATGAACAGATATTGGTATATCCTAACAGCTGATTCTAACTTGGCAAAGATACTCTCAAATATTCCAATCTTTACCTTTAGAAGAGGGAGAACTCTAAAGAACATTCTATGTACTAATTTTGACAATAGACAGACACATGACAACTGGCTTACGGTCCGCAGTAAGGGTTTCTTTAAATGTGGACACTGTGGCATGTGTAAATGGGCCAAATCGGGTATTTCTACATATATGAGCTCTACTGGGCTGCAGTTTAACATAAATCACAATATCACATGTGATAGTAAATTTGTCATCTACATGATCTTATGTGACTGTGGTTTGTACTATATTGGAAGCACTATCAGACCACTCAAAACTAGGGTAAGTGAGCATTTCAGAGCCCTGAGACAGGGGGATGACAGATACCCCATAGTAAACCATATGCGATACTGTCCAAAACGTATAAACTCGGTTGGATTTGAGTTCTTTGGATTTGACCTGGTTAATAGAGATCCTAGAGGGGGCAATAGAGAGCTAGCCCTCAGGAAAAAAGAATGCTACTGGATCCTCAAACTCAGAGGGGTTGAGGATGGTCTGAATACCAACTTTGAGATGGAGTATTACTTGGGAGATTGAGTTACATGTTGGTAACCGTTCTTAAATGTATGAAGTTTGACTCTCTATACAAATTCTGACTAATTAACTGCATTAACACAACTGATGGTAACTAATCACAATGTAAAAGTTGAATTTCTCATTACTCAGTCCCCTTTTTACTGTGACCAAAGTTGCTATATGTATTAGATCTGGTTCTCTGACTAGGGATCTAGTCATTTCTCTATTATTACTTTGGTTGTTGTGCTATTTCCTATGAAATTTTATATCCCATCACTCAGTTAAGTGATTATGATATCATTGCAGGTTTGGTTGTCTCTATAGACATTACATGTCGTTCTGTCACTTGAATTGTGAAAATATAATTTTTGCTTAACTACCACTGTCACAAACGCAACTTTATTATACTCAAAGGGTGGTATTTCCATCATATTATATATACTTTATCATCACGTATAAGCACACCAAAAAAACATGGGTTATAAACTATCAGACTAAGTGGTTATAATATTCACACAGATGGCATGATCTACAATCGTGACACGCCTCATTTACTCTGTCTTTTCTATTCTCAATTTTATTTATTTTTTCTCTCGTTAATCCTTGGCTATATATTTATTTGCAATCGGGCTAGTGGAGTTGGTCAATGATGGGTTTTTTCACGGTCGTTTGATGTTTTATTATTATCATGCTGGACTCGGTTCACTATTACTATCTAGCCCATTTCCCTGTGGTTGGCTCTTGGGGATTTCCGTTTATGAGGGGCCTGACATCCCATAGTTAAGGCTCGCATTTTGAATATACTCCTCTTTGCAACCTACATTATTATCCCTCTAAGATGGCGCCCACAGTCCTTAATCCAGTCCTCTTTCCATGGGTGTGACTTACGCGTACGCGCTGATGGTTTAAATAACATTTTCTCCAGCCGGTAGTTTCCGACGTTGAATCCTAGACTGGGAACGCCGCGTGACGATCGGTCCGCGTTCTCTCCCACTACTAATATTTGCAGCATCAGTTAGGTGAGTGAGCGTGTGTGCAAACCGGGTTTTAACTTTTCTTCTTGATTCTACTCTGACATATTATTTAGTTCCCTCGGGAAAGATTGAATTACCTTTTGTCACTTACCATACGCTCGATTTACTTTATCATAGATAAGGAAGTGTGATCACTTCAATCACACTTCGATGAGGTTGGACTAATATATGGTTTTGAAGGTCAGTGGAGGCTTACTGTCCTAAAGCTTTACTTTACTGGGTGTTTTTCTTTTTGAATACGGATATTTAGTGATAGTTTTAATTATAGTTGTTGCTCCTTTGTTATTTCCGTAGACACTGCAGCTTTTCGCGCAAAGACTTTCCCTATTCAATGTATTTTATTATAAGCTAAGGTATGTCCTAACGAACCTGTTGACTTACCAGGGGCTTTCTCTCCCTCTTCCCCTTTCTGTTTATGTTTTTCTGCGGATTATCGTGACACTCCTTTCGACTCTCCTTATCACGTTGACACTCTGTACGGTTTGGTGCCGGTATTTGCCAACTTTATAGAGACGTGCACATCGGGTGTTGCATTGACCTTGGGCACTTTATAGCTGAATTTTGATATTTTAGTGGAGGGCTCTATTGCCCAAACTGACTTGGGCTTCCTCTATAATACATGTTGGCTTCTCATCTGTGTATGAGACTTTGAATTATTTCAATCTGATTGTAATTTTTTGGGCACAGAAGTCACATTTGACATGTTCGCCTATGCTCACCAATGTCACGTTTGGAAATTGGTCGTGTTCTGCTCTGACATATTCTGATTGACATACTTAATGTATAGTCATTGCTTTCATTTATTTTCAGCCCTGACGAAGTCCTTATGAGAACAAATTTTCTCGCAGGATGAAACACGTGTTGGCTGTGTTTGCTGCATGAACAGTTGCTGTACTTCTACATATTATGTATTTTCAATATTTTCAAGATTTGCTGCTTCAAGTATATAGGCTTTGATTGCCATATAAACTGTAAATACAAGAAGGACTATTGAACGGACTTGTTTTTCATATGTAACAACTGGCATTGTTCAAATGAAGATTATACACAATACCATGGATTCATGAGTGCCCTGACTTCTTTTCTCTAGCATTGCGAGTTTCCTTGGAAACATTGGAGGATTTGGGAAGATCCTTCTGCCAGGAGCACCGTGCCGCATACTAGTAGCAATGTTACTTTGGGACACACTGTGAGCGCCCTGATCCTATGACTTTCTTCCTAAGTTCTTTTGCTTTTGTCTTTCTAGTTTCTAGCATAGGGGTGCGGCTCCAGACCTTTCTACTTTGTCTATAACTTTTGTACATTGTTCTTATATATCGTATTTGTAATCATGGACCGGGATAGATTAGCAGCTGACATCTTCGGCAACTTAGAGCAGACAGGGACCTTACCCAAATCACACTCATCTGGTGCCCGACATAACAAACTGGGGCTTCGAGATAAATTCTTCAGATTAGAAAAATTGAAGAAACAGGAGGTGTCGAAATGGTGGGATGGGGCCACCTTAAAACAATATGTTAAACTGAATAGAATACCAAGGGGACTAAGATCACATATTTTCCCGACGTTTGATGATCTTGATCCAGACCTCTTGGACAGTTGGGAGCGTGAACTGGTCTCAAGCTCACTCAGACTAATGAATATACTGATAGGAAACTCTGAGAGGAAAGTGACTAGACTTCAAACAGAAATCTTGGAACTAGAAACAGAAATTAAGAATATGGGTCTGGAGGAACCAACTGCAAAAAACTTCAAAATTCTTAATGAAATCATAGAACAACATCAAAACGAGATCACACAGAGAAAAGCTCATAAACTTAGACGTGATGAGTTGGACTACAAAAATGGCAGAATCTTTACGTTTTCACGTAAATACGATCATTTAATTACAAGAAACGAACCCCCACATACTTTTGATATGGGCTCTTCATCCTCATTGAATAGTATCTCCACCAACAATAGTGGCATAAGTGCTTCCTCAAGCGCTTCCAGACAGGATAGGGCAGCACAACAAGGTACTCCCTCTTTTAACAGAGGTCCAGAGGATAAGACAGGGACAATGGGAGACAAGTCGACGTACAGTAGATCCAGGAAAACCAGGAGGGGTGGGAGAAGCAGAACACACAGATGGAAAGAAAGGAATGAAAACAAGATCTTGGAACAAACCAAAATAGACATTTCTGACAGTGGGTCTATTAACATTATCAATCTCTCCAAACTGGAACTCACTAGTCACGATATTTCACTTCTCAGTAAAGGTCTGGGGTTCTGCCCCGGTGATTTTGGAGATTTTCAGAGAACTAAAATTGACTTTTTTAAATTCATTAGACGCCTGAAAATAAAGAAACATTTTATGAACCAACCTAACACTAGTGATTCTGATATCTTTCTTAATGCTCACGATGGGGAACATCCTTTGTCCATCAAGGACATCCAGGATACAGCCACTTTACTGTCAATTGCTGACTGCGAGCAAGATCCGACTACTATATCACATATCCTATCAGATCTTGATATTCCATCTGACACACTCCCTAGTGGTTTAAGAAATAAATCAAGCTGGATACCAACTCTGGTGAGAGATAACTGTATTGATACTTTCTTTAAAGTAGTCTGGCGTGATCTTAATAGACTGGAACTGAAAAACGCTACTCAACAGCATGTTTGGCATCAGAACTTGAGCCAAGCAGAAAGCATTATTTTGAAACAACTACGTACTAATGGGGATATCACCATAAAAGAAGCAGACAAGGGAGGTAACATTGTGATTATGAATACGGCAGATTACGATCAGGAGTTATATAGACAACTAGGTGATGTTGCCTGTTATGAAAAGATCTCTTCAGATCCTATCCCTGCACTCACGAATAAAATCAACAAATTCTTGCATGAATGTTTGGGACGTTCACTTTTGAAAAAAGAAGAATTTTTGTACCTTCGTGTGCACAGACCCAGAAACCCTTGTATTTACATTTTACCTAAAATACATAAGAATCCTACCTCCCCACCGGGTAGACCTATTGTTTCAGGCATAGGTGGGCCTACTGAGAGACTTTCTGAATATGTTGACATTTTCCTACAGCCATTTGTTGGGAACTTACCATCTTATATTAAGGATACTAAACATATTCTTAGCATATTAACTGACATTACGTGGGAACCAGGTATGATACTTGTTACACTAGATGTTACCTCCTTGTACACTAGTATTAACCATGAACAAGGAAAGGAGGCCCTACGTCACTTCCTTTACAGGAGACCAGCTAACCTTTATGGCCATACCAATATGCTGATTGATATGGTGGATGTGATTCTGAATAACAATTTTTTCTTGTTTAAAAATGACTGGTATTGCCAAAGACAAGGGGTTGCTATGGGTTCTAAATTTTCACCATCTTATGCTAATCTTTTTATGGGTCTGTTCGAACACAACAAAATCTGGAGCAGTGAGGGAGGAGAATGGATTTCGGACATACTCTATTGGGGCAGATATATTGACGATTGTTTGATGATTTGGACTGGTGATTTACAGAAACTTAATGGATTTATAAACTATCTTAACATCAATGATTTTAATATCCATTTCACCTCAGAACATAGTGTGACAAACATTGCTTTCCTTGATGTGGAACTTATTATTTGCAACAACAAAATAGAGAGTCGACTGTACAGGAAAAGTACTTCCTGCAATTCTATTTTACATGCAAAGAGTGCGCATCCCACTCATCAAATCAATTCGATCCCATATGGTGAGATGGTGAGGGCCAGACGTAATTGTAGCCTTGATACAGACTTTGTACCATGCGTTGATGATATGAGCATTAGATTTAAGACACGGGGTTATTCGGCAAATGTTATTAACAAGGCTCGGACTAGGGTCATGCGACTTAAAAGATCAGATACATTGGTTCATAAAGCCAGACCTAGAGATAATGCCATTCGCTGTGTGGTCAACTACACGAAAACAGCTACTCTATTACGACAATGTATGAACAGATATTGGTATATCCTAACAGCTGATTCTAACTTGGCAAAGATACTCTCAAATACTCCAATCTTTACCTTTAGAAGAGGGAGAACTCTAAAGAACATTCTATGTACTAATTTTGACAATAGACAGACACATGACAACTGGCTTACGGTCCGCAGTAAGGGTTTCTTTAAATGTGGACACTGTGGCATGTGTAAATGGGCCAAATCGGGTATTTCTACATATATGAGCTCTACTGGGCTGCAGTTTAACATAAATCACAATATCACATGTGATAGTAAATTTGTCATCTACATGATCTTATGTGACTGTGGTTTGTACTATATTGGAAGCACTATCAGACCACTCAAAACTAGGGTAAGTGAGCATTTCAGAGCCCTGAGACAGGGGGATGACAGATACCCCATAGTAAACCATATGCGATACTGTCCAAAACGTATAAACTCGGTTGGATTTGAGTTCTTTGGATTTGACCTGGTTAATAGAGATCCTAGAGGGGGCAATAGAGAGCTAGCCCTCAGGAAAAAAGAATGCTACTGGATCCTCAAACTCAGAGGGGTTGAGGATGGTCTGAATACCAACTTTGAGATGGAGTATTACTTGGGAGATTGAGTTACATGTTGGTAACCGTTCTTAAATGTATGAAGTTTGACTCTCTATACAAATTCTGACTAATTAACTGCATTAACACAACTGATGGTAACTAATCACAATGTAAAAGTTGAATTTCTCATTACTCAGTCCCCTTTTTACTGTGACCAAAGTTGCTATATGTATTAGATCTGGTTCTCTGACTAGGGATCTAGTCATTTCTCTATTATTACTTTGGTTGTTGTGCTATTTCCTATGAAATTTTATATCCCATCACTCAGTTAAGTGATTATGATATCATTGCAGGTTTGGTTGTCTCTATAGACATTACATGTCGTTCTGTCACTTGAATTGTGAAAATATAATTTTTGCTTAACTACCACTGTCACAAACGCAACTTTATTATACTCAAAGGGTGGTATTTCCATCATATTATATATACTTTATCATCACGTATAAGCACACCAAAAAAACATGGGTTATAAACTATCAGACTAAGTGGTTATAATATTCACACAGATGGCATGATCTACAATCGTGACACGCCTCATTTACTCTGTCTTTTCTATTCTCAATTTTATTTATTTTTTCTCTCGTTAATCCTTGGCTATATATTTATTTGCAATCGGGCTAGTGGAGTTGGTCAATGATGGGTTTTTTCACGGTCGTTTGATGTTTTATTATTATCATGCTGGACTCGGTTCACTATTACTATCTAGCCCATTTCCCTGTGGTTGGCTCTTGGGGATTTCCGTTTATGAGGGGCCTGACATCCCATAGTTAAGGCTCGCATTTTGAATATACTCCTCTTTGCAACCTACATTATTATCCCTCTAAGATGGCGCCCACAGTCCTTAATCCAGTCCTCTTTCCATGGGTGTGACTTACGCGTACGCGCTGATGGTTTAAATAACATTTTCTCCAGCCGGTAGTTTCCGACGTTGAATCCTAGACTGGGAACGCCGCGTGACGATCGGTCCGCGTTCTCTCCCACTACTAATATTTGCAGCATCAGTTAGGTGAGTGAGCGTGTGTGCAAACCGGGTTTTAACTTTTCTTCTTGATTCTACTCTGACATATTATTTAGTTCCCTCGGGAAAGATTGAATTACCTTTTGTCACTTACCATACGCTCGATTTACTTTATCATAGATAAGGAAGTGTGATCACTTCAATCACACTTCGATGAGGTTGGACTAATATATGGTTTTGAAGGTCAGTGGAGGCTTACTGTCCTAAAGCTTTACTTTACTGGGTGTTTTTCTTTTTGAATACGGATATTTAGTGATAGTTTTAATTATAGTTGTTGCTCCTTTGTTATTTCCGTAGACACTGCAGCTTTTCGCGCAAAGACTTTCCCTATTCAATGTATTTTATTATAAGCTAAGGTATGTCCTAACGAACTTGTTGACTTACCAGGGGCTTTCTCTCCCTCTTCCCCTTTCTGTTTATGTTTTTCTGCGGATTATCGTGACACTCCTTTCGACTCTCCTTATCACGTTGACACTCTGTACGGTTTGGTGCCGGTATTTGCCAACTTTATAGAGACGTGCACATCGGGTGTTGCATTGACCTTGGGCACTTTATAGCTGAATTTTGATATTTTAGTGGAGGGCTCTATTGCCCAAACTGACTTGGGCTTCCTCTATAATACATGTTGGCTTCTCATCTGTGTATGAGACTTTGAATTATTTCAATCTGATTGTAATTTTTTGGGCACAGAAGTCACATTTGACATGTTCGCCTATGCTCACCAATGTCACGTTTGGAAATTGGTCGTGTTCTGCTCTGACATATTCTGATTGACATACTTAATGTATAGTCATTGCTTTCATTTATTTTCAGCCCTGACGAAGTCCTTATGAGAACAAATTTTCTCGCAGGATGAAACACGTGTTGGCTGTGTTTGCTGCATGAACAGTTGCTGTACTTCTACATATTATGTATTTTCAATATTTTCAAGATTTGCTGCTTCAAGTATATAGGCTTTGATTGCCATATAAACTGTAAATACAAGAAGGACTATTGAACGGACTTGTTTTTCATATGTAACAACTGGCATTGTTCAAATGAAGATTATACACAATACCATGGATTCATGAGTGCCCTGACTTCTTTTCTCTAGCATTGCGAGTTTCCTTGGAAACATTGGAGGATTTGGGAAGATCCTTCTGCCAGGAGCACCGTGCCGCATACTAGTAGCAATGTTACTTTGGGACACACTGTGAGCGCCCTGATCCTATGACTTTCTTCCTAAGTTCTTTTGCTTTTGTCTTTCTAGTTTCTAGCATAGGGGTGCGGCTCCAGACCTTTCTACTTTGTCTATAACTTTTGTACATTGTTCTTATATATCGTATTTGTAATCATGGACCGGGATAGATTAGCAGCTGACATCTTCGGCAACTTAGAGCAGACAGGGACCTTACCCAAATCACACTCATCTGGTGCCCGACATAACAAACTGGGGCTTCGAGATAAATTCTTCAGATTAGAAAAATTGAAGAAACAGGAGGTGTCGAAATGGTGGGATGGGGCCACCTTAAAACAATATGTTAAACTGAATAGAATACCAAGGGGACTAAGATCACATATTTTCCCGACGTTTGATGATCTTGATCCAGACCTCTTGGACAGTTGGGAGCGTGAACTGGTCTCAAGCTCACTCAGACTAATGAATATACTGATAGGAAACTCTGAGAGGAAAGTGACTAGACTTCAAACAGAAATCTTGGAACTAGAAACAGAAATTAAGAATTAAATTAAATTAAAAACTTCAAAATTCTTAATGAAATCATAGAACAACATCAAAACGAGATCACACAGAGAAAAGCTCATAAACTTAGACGTGATGAGTTGGACTACAAAAATGGCAGAATCTTTACGTTTTCACGTAAATACGATCATTTAATTACAAGAAACGAACCCCCACATACTTTTGATATGGGCTCTTCATCCTCATTGAATAGTATCTCCACCAACAATAGTGGCATAAGTGCTTCCTCAAGCGCTTCCAGACAGGATAGGGCAGCACAACAAGGTACTCCCTCTTTTAACAGAGGTCCAGAGGATAAGACAGGGACAATGGGAGACAAGTCGACGTACAGTAGATCCAGGAAAACCAGGAGGGGTGGGAGAAGCAGAACACACAGATGGAAAGAAAGGAATGAAAACAAGATCTTGGAACAAACCAAAATAGACATTTCTGACAGTGGGTCTATTAACATTATCAATCTCTCCAAACTGGAACTCACTAGTCACGATATTTCACTTCTCAGTAAAGGTCTGGGGTTCTGCCCCGGTGATTTTGGAGATTTTCAGAGAACTAAAATTGACTTTTTTAAATTCATTAGACGCCTGAAAATAAAGAAACATTTTATGAACCAACCTAACACTAGTGATTCTGATATCTTTCTTAATGCTCACGATGGGGAACATCCTTTGTCCATCAAGGACATCCAGGATACAGCCACTTTACTGTCAATTGCTGACTGCGAGCAAGATCCGACTACTATATCACATATCCTATCAGATCTTGATATTCCATCTGACACACTCCCTAGTGGTTTAAGAAATAAATCAAGCTGGATACCAACTCTGGTGAGAGATAACTGTATTGATACTTTCTTTAAAGTAGTCTGGCGTGATCTTAATAGACTGGAACTGAAAAACGCTACTCAACAGCATGTTTGGCATCAGAACTTGAGCCAAGCAGAAAGCATTATTTTGAAACAACTACGTACTAATGGGGATATCACCATAAAAGAAGCAGACAAGGGAGGTAACATTGTGATTATGAATACGGCAGATTACGATCAGGAGTTATATAGACAACTAGGTGATGTTGCCTGTTATGAAAAGATCTCTTCAGATCCTATCCCTGCACTCACGAATAAAATCAACAAATTCTTGCATGAATGTTTGGGACGTTCACTTTTGAAAAAAGAAGAATTTTTGTACCTTCGTGTGCACAGACCCAGAAACCCTTGTATTTACATTTTACCTAAAATACATAAGAATCCTACCTCCCCACCGGGTAGACCTATTGTTTCAGGCATAGGTGGGCCTACTGAGAGACTTTCTGAATATGTTGACATTTTCCTACAGCCATTTGTTGGGAACTTACCATCTTATATTAAGGATACTAAACATATTCTTAGCATATTAACTGACATTACGTGGGAACCAGGTATGATACTTGTTACACTAGATGTTACCTCCTTGTACACTAGTATTAACCATGAACAAGGAAAGGAGGCCCTACGTCCCTTCCTTTACAGGAGACCAGCTAACCTTTATGGCCATACCAATATGCTGATTGATATGGTGGATGTGATTCTGAATAACAATTTTTTCTTGTTTAAAAATGACTGGTATTGCCAAAGACAAGGGGTTGCTATGGGTTCTAAATTTTCACCATCTTATGCTAATCTTTTTATGGGTCTGTTCGAACACAACAAAATCTGGAGCAGTGAGGGAGGAGAATGGATTTCGGACATACTCTATTGGGGCAGATATATTGACGATTGTTTGATGATTTGGACTGGTGATTTACAGAAACTTAATGGATTTATAAACTATCTTAACATCAATGATTTTAATATCCATTTCACCTCAGAACATAGTGTGACAAACATTGCTTTCCTTGATGTGGAACTTATTATTTGCAACAACAAAATAGAGAGTCGACTGTACAGGAAAAGTACTTCCTGCAATTCTATTTTACATGCAAAGAGTGCGCATCCCACTCATCAAATCAATTCGATCCCATATGGTGAGATGGTGAGGGCCAGACGTAATTGTAGCCTTGATACAGACTTTGTACCATGCGTTGATGATATGAGCATTAGATTTAAGACACGGGGTTATTCGGCAAATGTTATTAACAAGGCTCGGACTAGGGTCATGCGACTTAAAAGATCAGATACATTGGTTCATAAAGCCAGACCTAGAGATAATGCCATTCGCTGTGTGGTCAACTACACGAAAACAGCTACTCTATTACGACAATGTATGAACAGATATTGGTATATCCTAACAGCTGATTCTAACTTGGCAAAGATACTCTCAAATACTCCAATCTTTACCTTTAGAAGAGGGAGAACTCTAAAGAACATTCTATGTACTAATTTTGACAATAGACAGACACATGACAACTGGCTTACGGTCCGCAGTAAGGGTTTCTTTAAATGTGGACACTGTGGCATGTGTAAATGGGCCAAATCGGGTATTTCTACATATATGAGCTCTACAGGGCTGCAGTTTAACATAAATCACAATATCACATGTGATAGTAAATTTGTCATCTACATGATCTTATGTGACTGTGGTTTGTACTATATTGGAAGCACTATCAGACCACTCAAAACTAGGGTAAGTGAGCATTTCAGAGCCCTGAGACAGGGGGATGACAGATACCCCATAGTAAACCATATGCGATACTGTCCAAAACGTATAAACTCGGTTGGATTTGAGTTCTTTGGATTTGACCTGGTTAATAGAGATCCTAGAGGGGGCAATAGAGAGCTAGCCCTCAGGAAAAAAGAATGCTACTGGATCCTCAAACTCAGAGGGGTTGAGGATGGTCTGAATACCAACTTTGAGATGGAGTATTACTTGGGAGATTGAGTTACATGTTGGTAACCGTTCTTAAATGTATGAAGTTTGACTCTCTATACAAATTCTGACTAATTAACTGCATTAACACAACTGATGGTAACTAATCACAATGTAAAAGTTGAATTTCTCATTACTCAGTCCCCTTTTTACTGTGACCAAAGTTGCTATATGTATTAGATCTGGTTCTCTGACTAGGGATCTAGTCATTTCTCTATTATTACTTTGGTTGTTGTGCTATTTCCTATGAAATTTTATATCCCATCACTCAGTTAAGTGATTATGATATCATTGCAGGTTTGGTTGTCTCTATAGACATTACATGTCGTTCTGTCACTTGAATTGTGAAAATATAATTTTTGCTTAACTACCACTGTCACAAACGCAACTTTATTATACTCAAAGGGTGGTATTTCCATCATATTATATATACTTTATCATCACGTATAAGCACACCAAAAAAACATGGGTTATAAACTATCAGACTAAGTGGTTATAATATTCACACAGATGGCATGATCTACAATCGTGACACGCCTCATTTACTCTGTCTTTTCTATTCTCAATTTTATTTATTTTTTCTCTCGTTAATCCTTGGCTATATATTTATTTGCAATCGGGCTAGTGGAGTTGGTCAATGATGGGTTTTTTCACGGTCGTTTGATGTTTTATTATTATCATGCTGGACTCGGTTCACTATTACTATCTAGCCCATTTCCCTGTGGTTGGCTCTTGGGGATTTCCGTTTATGAGGGGCCTGACATCCCATAGTTAAGGCTCGCATTTTGAATATACTCCTCTTTGCAACCTACATTATTATCCCTCTAAGATGGCGCCCACAGTCCTTAATCCAGTCCTCTTTCCATGGGTGTGACTTACGCGTACGCGCTGATGGTTTAAATAACATTTTCTCCAGCCGGTAGTTTCCGACGTTGAATCCTAGACTGGGAACGCCGCGTGACGATCGGTCCGCGTTCTCTCCCACTACTAATATTTGCAGCATCAGTTAGGTGAGTGAGCGTGTGTGCAAACCGGGTTTTAACTTTTCTTCTTGATTCTACTCTGACATATTATTTAGTTCCCTCGGGAAAGATTGAATTACCTTTTGTCACTTACCATACGCTCGATTTACTTTATCATAGATAAGGAAGTGTGATCACTTCAATCACACTTCGATGAGGTTGGACTAATATATGGTTTTGAAGGTCAGTGGAGGCTTACTGTCCTAAAGCTTTACTTTACTGGGTGTTTTTCTTTTTGAATACGGATATTTAGTGATAGTTTTAATTATAGTTGTTGCTCCTTTGTTATTCCCGTAGACACTGCAGCTTTTCGCGCAAAGACTTTCCCTATTCAATGTATTTTATTATAAGCTAAGGTATGTCCTAACGAACCTGTTGACTTACCAGGGGCTTTCTCTCCCTCTTCCCCTTTCTGTTTATGTTTTTCTGCGGATTATCGTGACACTCCTTTCGACTCTCCTTATCACGTTGACACTCTGTACGGTTTGGTGCCGGTATTTGCCAACTTTATAGAGACGTGCACATCGGGTGTTGCATTGACCTTGGGCACTTTATAGCTGAATTTTGATATTTTAGTGGAGGGCTCTATTGCCCAAACTGACTTGGGCTTCCTCTATAATACATGTTGGCTTCTCATCTGTGTATGAGACTTTGAATTATTTCAATCTGATTGTAATTTTTTGGGCACAGAAGTCACATTTGACATGTTCGCCTATGCTCACCAATGTCACGTTTGGAAATTGGTCGTGTTCTGCTCTGACATATTCTGATTGACATACTTAATGTATAGTCATTGCTTTCATTTATTTTCAGCCCTGACGAAGTCCTTATGAGAACAAATTTTCTCGCAGGATGAAACACGTGTTGGCTGTGTTTGCTGCATGAACAGTTGCTGTACTTCTACATATTATGTATTTTCAATATTTTCAAGATTTGCTGCTTCAAGTATATAGGCTTTGATTGCCATATAAACTGTAAATACAAGAAGGACTATTGAACGGACTTGTTTTTCATATGTAACAACTGGCATTGTTCAAATGAAGATTATACACAATACCATGGATTCATGAGTGCCCTGACTTCTTTTCTCTAGCATTGCGAGTTTCCTTGGAAACATTGGAGGATTTGGGAAGATCCTTCTGCCAGGAGCACCGTGCCGCATACTAGTAGCAATGTTACTTTGGGACACACTGTGAGCGCCCTGATCCTATGACTTTCTTCCTAAGTTCTTTTGCTTTTGTCTTTCTAGTTTCTAGCATAGGGGTGCGGCTCCAGACCTTTCTACTTTGTCTATAACTTTTGTACATTGTTCTTATATATCGTATTTGTAATCATGGACCGGGATAGATTAGCAGCTGACATCTTCGGCAACTTAGAGCAGACAGGGACCTTACCCAAATCACACTCATCTGGTGCCCGACATAACAAACTGGGGCTTCGAGATAAATTCTTCAGATTAGAAAAATTGAAGAAACAGGAGGTGTCGAAATGGTGGGATGGGGCCACCTTAAAACAATATGTTAAACTGAATAGAATACCAAGGGGACTAAGATCACATATTTTCCCGACGTTTGATGATCTTGATCCAGACCTCTTGGACAGTTGGGAGCGTGAACTGGTCTCAAGCTCACTCAGACTAATGAATATACTGATAGGAAACTCTGAGAGGAAAGTGACTAGACTTCAAACAGAAATCTTGGAACTAGAAACAGAAATTAAGAATATGGGTCTGGAGGAACCAACTGCAAAAAACTTCAAAATTCTTAATGAAATCATAGAACAACATCAAAACGAGATCACACAGAGAAAAGCTCATAAACTTAGACGTGATGAGTTGGACTACAAAAATGGCAGAATCTTTACGTTTTCACGTAAATACGATCATTTAATTACAAGAAACGAACCCCCACATACTTTTGATATGGGCTCTTCATCCTCATTGAATAGTATCTCCACCAACAATAGTGGCATAAGTGCTTCCTCAAGCGCTTCCAGACAGGATAGGGCAGCACAACAAGGTACTCCCTCTTTTAACAGAGGTCCAGAGGATAAGACAGGGACAATGGGAGACAAGTCGACGTACAGTAGATCCAGGAAAACCAGGAGGGGTGGGAGAAGCAGAACACACAGATGGAAAGAAAGGAATGAAAACAAGATCTTGGAACAAACCAAAATAGACATTTCTGACAGTGGGTCTATTAACATTATCAATCTCTCCAAACTGGAACTCACTAGTCACGATATTTCACTTCTCAGTAAAGGTCTGGGGTTCTGCCCCGGTGATTTTGGAGATTTTCAGAGAACTAAAATTGACTTTTTTAAATTCATTAGACGCCTGAAAATAAAGAAACATTTTATGAACCAACCTAACACTAGTGATTCTGATATCTTTCTTAATGCTCACGATGGGGAACATCCTTTGTCCATCAAGGACATCCAGGATACAGCCACTTTACTGTCAATTGCTGACTGCGAGCAAGATCCGACTACTATATCACATATCCTATCAGATCTTGATATTCCATCTGACACACTCCCTAGTGGTTTAAGAAATAAATCAAGCTGGATACCAACTCTGGTGAGAGATAACTGTATTGATACTTTCTTTAAAGTAGTCTGGCGTGATCTTAATAGACTGGAACTGAAAAACGCTACTCAACAGCATGTTTGGCATCAGAACTTGAGCCAAGCAGAAAGCATTATTTTGAAACAACTACGTACTAATGGGGATATCACCATAAAAGAAGCAGACAAGGGAGGTAACATTGTGATTATGAATACGGCAGATTACGATCAGGAGTTATATAGACAACTAGGTGATGTTGCCTGTTATGAAAAGATCTCTTCAGATCCTATCCCTGCACTCACGAATAAAATCAACAAATTCTTGCATGAATGTTTGGGACGTTCACTTTTGAAAAAAGAAGAATTTTTGTACCTTCGTGTGCACAGACCCAGAAACCCTTGTATTTACATTTTACCTAAAATACATAAGAATCCTACCTCCCCACCGGGTAGACCTATTGTTTCAGGCATAGGTGGGCCTACTGAGAGACTTTCTGAATATGTTGACATTTTCCTACAGCCATTTGTTGGGAACTTACCATCTTATATTAAGGATACTAAACATATTCTTAGCATATTAACTGACATTACGTGGGAACCAGGTATGATACTTGTTACACTAGATGTTACCTCCTTGTACACTAGTATTAACCATGAACAAGGAAAGGAGGCCCTACGTCACTTCCTTTACAGGAGACCAGCTAACCTTTATGGCCATACCAATATGCTGATTGATATGGTGGATGTGATTCTGAATAACAATTTTTTCTTGTTTAAAAATGACTGGTATTGCCAAAGACAAGGGGTTGCTATGGGTTCTAAATTTTCACCATCTTATGCTAATCTTTTTATGGGTCTGTTCGAACACAACAAAATCTGGAGCAGTGAGGGAGGAGAATGGATTTCGGACATACTCTATTGGGGCAGATATATTGACGATTGTTTGATGATTTGGACTGGTGATTTACAGAAACTTAATGGATTTATAAACTATCTTAACATCAATGATTTTAATATCCATTTCACCTCAGAACATAGTGTGACAAACATTGCTTTCCTTGATGTGGAACTTATTATTTGCAACAACAAAATAGAGAGTCGACTGTACAGGAAAAGTACTTCCTGCAATTCTATTTTACATGCAAAGAGTGCGCATCCCACTCATCAAATCAATTCGATCCCATATGGTGAGATGGTGAGGGCCAGACGTAATTGTAGCCTTGATACAGACTTTGTACCATGCGTTGATGATATGAGCATTAGATTTAAGACACGGGGTTATTCGGCAAATGTTATTAACAAGGCTCGGACTAGGGTCATGCGACTTAAAAGATCAGATACATTGGTTCATAAAGCCAGACCTAGAGATAATGCCATTCGCTGTGTGGTCAACTACACGAAAACAGCTACTCTATTACGACAATGTATGAACAGATATTGGTATATCCTAACAGCTGATTCTAACTTGGCAAAGATACTCTCAAATACTCCAATCTTTACCTTTAGAAGAGGGAGAACTCTAAAGAACATTCTATGTACTAATTTTGACAATAGACAGACACATGACAACTGGCTTACGGTCCGCAGTAAGGGTTTCTTTAAATGTGGACACTGTGGCATGTGTAAATGGGCCAAATCGGGTATTTCTACATATATGAGCTCTACTGGGCTGCAGTTTAACATAAATCACAATATCACATGTGATAGTAAATTTGTCATCTACATGATCTTATGTGACTGTGGTTTGTACTATATTGGAAGCACTATCAGACCACTCAAAACTAGGGTAAGTGAGCATTTCAGAGCCCTGAGACAGGGGGATGACAGATACCCCATAGTAAACCATATGCGATACTGTCCAAAACGTATAAACTCGGTTGGATTTGAGTTCTTTGGATTTGACCTGGTTAATAGAGATCCTAGAGGGGGCAATAGAGAGCTAGCCCTCAGGAAAAAAGAATGCTACTGGATCCTCAAACTCAGAGGGGTTGAGGATGGTCTGAATACCAACTTTGAGATGGAGTATTACTTGGGAGATTGAGTTACATGTTGGTAACCGTTCTTAAATGTATGAAGTTTGACTCTCTATACAAATTCTGACTAATTAACTGCATTAACACAACTGATGGTAACTAATCACAATGTAAAAGTTGAATTTCTCATTACTCAGTCCCCTTTTTACTGTGACCAAAGTTGCTATATGTATTAGATCTGGTTCTCTGACTAGGGATCTAGTCATTTCTCTATTATTACTTTGGTTGTTGTGCTATTTCCTATGAAATTTTATATCCCATCACTCAGTTAAGTGATTATGATATCATTGCAGGTTTGGTTGTCTCTATAGACATTACATGTCGTTCTGTCACTTGAATTGTGAAAATATAATTTTTGCTTAACTACCACTGTCACAAACGCAACTTTATTATACTCAAAGGGTGGTATTTCCATCATATTATATATACTTTATCATCACGTATAAGCACACCAAAAAAACATGGGTTATAAACTATCAGACTAAGTGGTTATAATATTCACACAGATGGCATGATCTACAATCGTGACACGCCTCATTTACTCTGTCTTTTCTATTCTCAATTTTATTTATTTTTTCTCTCGTTAATCCTTGGCTATATATTTATTTGCAATCGGGCTAGTGGAGTTGGTCAATGATGGGTTTTTTCACGGTCGTTTGATGTTTTATTATTATCATGCTGGACTCGGTTCACTATTACTATCTAGCCCATTTCCCTGTGGTTGGCTCTTGGGGATTTCCGTTTATGAGGGGCCTGACATCCCATAGTTAAGGCTCGCATTTTGAATATACTCCTCTTTGCAACCTACATTATTATCCCTCTAAGATGGCGCCCACAGTCCTTAATCCAGTCCTCTTTCCATGGGTGTGACTTACGCGTACGCGCTGATGGTTTAAATAACATTTTCTCCAGCCGGTAGTTTCCGACGTTGAATCCTAGACTGGGAACGCCGCGTGACGATCGGTCCGCGTTCTCTCCCACTACTAATATTTGCAGCATCAGTTAGGTGAGTGAGCGTGTGTGCAAACCGGGTTTTAACTTTTCTTCTTGATTCTACTCTGACATATTATTTAGTTCCCTCGGGAAAGATTGAATTACCTTTTGTCACTTACCATACGCTCGATTTACTTTATCATAGATAAGGAAGTGTGATCACTTCAATCACACTTCGATGAGGTTGGACTAATATATGGTTTTGAAGGTCAGTGGAGGCTTACTGTCCTAAAGCTTTACTTTACTGGGTGTTTTTCTTTTTGAATACGGATATTTAGTGATAGTTTTAATTATAGTTGTTGCTCCTTTGTTATTCCCGTAGACACTGCAGCTTTTCGCGCAAAGACTTTCCCTATTCAATGTATTTTATTATAAGCTAAGGTATGTCCTAACGAACTTGTTGACTTACCAGGGGCTTTCTCTCCCTCTTCCCCTTTCTGTTTATGTTTTTCTGCGGATTATCGTGACACTCCTTTCGACTCTCCTTATCACGTTGACACTCTGTACGGTTTGGTGCCGGTATTTGCCAACTTTATAGAGACGTGCACATCGGGTGTTGCATTGACCTTGGGCACTTTATAGCTGAATTTTGATATTTTAGTGGAGGGCTCTATTGCCCAAACTGACTTGGGCTTCCTCTATAATACATGTTGGCTTCTCATCTGTGTATGAGACTTTGAATTATTTCAATCTGATTGTAATTTTTTGGGCACAGAAGTCACATTTGACATGTTCGCCTATGCTCACCAATGTCACGTTTGGAAATTGGTCGTGTTCTGCTCTGACATATTCTGATTGACATACTTAATGTATAGTCATTGCTTTCATTTATTTTCAGCCCTGACGAAGTCCTTATGAGAACAAATTTTCTCGCAGGATGAAACACGTGTTGGCTGTGTTTGCTGCATGAACAGTTGCTGTACTTCTACATATTATGTATTTTCAATATTTTCAAGATTTGCTGCTTCAAGTATATAGGCTTTGATTGCCATATAAACTGTAAATACAAGAAGGACTATTGAACGGACTTGTTTTTCATATGTAACAACTGGCATTGTTCAAATGAAGATTATACACAATACCATGGATTCATGAGTGCCCTGACTTCTTTTCTCTAGCATTGCGAGTTTCCTTGGAAACATTGGAGGATTTGGGAAGATCCTTCTGCCAGGAGCACCGTGCCGCATACTAGTAGCAATGTTACTTTGGGACACACTGTGAGCGCCCTGATCCTATGACTTTCTTCCTAAGTTCTTTTGCTTTTGTCTTTATAGCTGTCCAGGTGCTTCAACATTGCTGAGAGTACATCCTAAAACAAGAGTGAACATAGGCAGGGACATCCCAGCAGCTAGGGCCAATGCATTTTGCAAGGCCCCTGTGGCCAGGAAGTACAACACTGCCATAACTCGTACAATGGGTGGTATGCTATTTGGATGAGAAATAGCAGGCAGTAGATCTGGCTCCAACTGACGACAGAGATCTACAATTGTTTGCCTATCCAGTAGTGGACAGTTAATAGGAGGATGTCTGATCCTTCCCCGCCCTGGGTACCTATGTAGGACAAGAAATAAGTATAGCAATCATCCAATTTTTTTCTTGCAACATACAAAATGCATGTTATTGACATACTGTGACAAGGCATGCCATGATTTGATGACATGTTGCTCAGTACACATTACCACTGTCAATTCCACAGAAGTGACATGTTTCCCCATTGGTTTACCACAAATGTCTATACATCATCTATCTGAATGATTTTTTACATGAAACATGATACTAGGAGTGTGACATGAGCTCCCTAATTGAAAATGACTGAGGGGGTGTTTGTGGCCAAAATAAACTTGCCATATGTGCCTGGCAATGTATAAAAATGCTGTCAAAGTAGAAAGACATACATGACAGGACAAGACAGGCAGTTGTTTAGACCATTATTCAGAGTTATGACGTATTTATTATTAGCCAAACACCACATAAAATGCTTTTAAAATGGCGGGTGCCTGACCTACTTCACTGGACACTAGGAACCATCCACGTTCGCCAGCAGAAGTCATCATAGGGGTTGGCGTGTTGCAACCGTGGCGGACACAACCTTATGCTAATGGTGTTACCATTTGTTGTCTTGGGCCAATGCTGTGTCCGCCGGCAGTGACAGCCGCGTACGTGACAGACGTGACCACCATGTTCTGAGTAATCCCTCACAATACTCCTGACACTGCTGCCTGCAGGACTGCCACGACCTGAACTGCTGTGCACTGCCTCTGGGAGAAATCAAGCCATGTCCAACAGGTGATAGGGCCACTGCCTTCTCCCTGGAGGAGCTGGAAAAGCAGGTGGAAGAGGTCCTACCCCTGTATGAGCATCTCTATTGGACACCAGAGGAGCAGGTAGGTGCCTCATGTCCACTTTTTTCCCAGTACTCCAACATACAGTCCCTCCTCACAGGCTAGATTGAGTCTATGTGTGCCAAAATATGTAGTAAAGGCCATGGAGCTGCAGTCACTGTGGCTTAGGAAGCCACAGAGTTGGACTGTGACCCATACCTTGTGAAATCCCTGTCAGAATGCTTAGGCATATTCCACTAGATGTCAGTTGACCAACCTAGTTAGTGGAGGGCCTCATCAGGGTGATGGTTTGGTCTGCAGAATGGGAAATGCTTGTAGTATTGTCCATGTACTCATTGACTGGTATGTGCCCCACTTAAGCATTTTGGGCAAAACATATTGTTCATTACAATGTGTACTGACATGTATGTGTCTCTGCCATTTTGTATGTGATCTGTGGACATAATTTCCTGTCTTGTGTTTGTGCATCCATGCAGGTCAACACACATCAAAAGAAAGGGACTTGGATGGCCATTGCCAAGACGGTCACACAGTATTTGGGAGATTGTTTGTACGGACATGCCATGTGTATCTAACTGGTGTAACTTGGCTTCTGAACCCAGTACCTAATACAAATCTTGGGGGAATTCACAAACCACTTACTCTACAGTCCAAAAATGGTTGCGTCCACTCCTCATTCATGTACTGTTTGTTGTTGTAGTATGTGTTATTTGTGAGCCAATAATCACTTCCCCTGAATGTCATAGACAAATGGTAATTGTATTATGGATCACTGCCCTCTGCCATGTGTCTGGGCATATGTGTTTGTAGACATCAGACACCCAAAAACAAGTTATCCTCAGTATATGATGTTACTGGCGCCTCACTACCGTCTGTGCTGTGCTGGTACCCATCATATATATGACATGGCTTACCTGGATAATTGTTTGCAGATGTAGCAAACCACTTTCCCTTTGTAGGTGGAGAATGTCCATTGACATGAATCATGTCCCATGGCTGTTGCCAACATTCATTGTGCCTACATGTCAGCATGTATGCTTTTCCCTTTAAGAAACATTCATTATCTGAAATTTAAGGCATGTCCTAGCCATGTTGATGGTATGATGTCTGCATTCCTTCACATACATGTGCTAGGAAAACTGTTAGTGGAATTGTACATTTACAATGGGGGTCCATTCCATGTTGTGTCACAGACAGGAGTGTGTTGGTATTGTATATTGTCTGACAGATACCTTCATGCATTATCATAGTATGTAATTTGGCATGTAGAACTACTGTACCAATTAGGGAAAAGACAGGTGGCCCAAGATTGTGGCACCAACCTGCGGTTATCTATGACCTTGATTTGGCATCATGTTGAAGAGTTTATTGAACGTGTGTATTGAGGATTGTTCTGTGACTGTTGTTAAGAATCATGGAGTGTCTTGCAATGATGATGACATCACATGTGTTTGGGTTCATGCATTTATCCACAGATAGCTACCATGTTTGGCATGTCCAAGATGGAGGTAGTGATGCTGCTTGTCACTGAACAATAGGCTGGAGTCTTTGTATTTGTGACTGTGAGTTCTCTGTTTTTACATTCAAGGGACAGATGTGTACTGCTGATGCACTCAGCTCTTGTCATTGTCATGGGTGTCAAACATTAGTGGTGACTATCCTGTGGCTTACTGATTTTTTGTTGTGTGTATCTTTGAGACATTACTCCCTGACATATTCAACCTGGCGTCAATGGTGTTCCTTTCATTGTCACATGTAAGGCCTCTCTGTTTGACACTGATAGTAGCTCCTTGACTCTATTGTGACAGGAGTTACTTGTAGATCTGTATATTGTTAGCATGTGTCCATTACGGGTATTTCCATTTTAAATACTTTAGGGTAATGCACTTTTGTATCATAGTCAGCTAGGGGTCATTGGCTTCATCTCAAATTGTTGGTACATCATGAAAGTGCAAAATGGAAGTGTGCACAAACTTGTGTGTGAAAAATGGGTGTGTACTTTACAATAGGATACTTGTGTTGGCTACACGTTAACTGGAGTCTGCTGCATGTGGCACAGCATTGGGGATGGAGAGGTCACCTAGTTGTAGTATGGTTGTGGGGTATGCCAGACTTCATCCATGCAATTGTAGTAGTCCTGATTGCCTTGTGGGTAAATTGGGAAATCCAGTTGGCATGCAAGCATATATTAAGGCACATGTATGTGCCACCTAGGCATACGTTTTTGCTGCAGCATTCTTGACCTGATGGTATTTTTTGTCACTCAGAGTTGTGATTAAAGTGTTATCATGAACATATTCTGACCCTATTTCTCTTTATTTTTGCAGCACCAGCAAGTGAAGGAGACAGGACACAGCTGAGTGGGGAAGCATCTGGCCACGGGTCCTCGGGTCAAGACATCACCGTCACAGAGGGACCCAGTGGCCTGGAGGACAAGGGGAGTGCCACGGGGCAGACCGAACATTCTTCATCATCATCGGATTCCTCCTCCAGTGGCCACCCCCTAGTGGTAGTGGACCCATAGGGGTCCTCCCAATACCATCCTTTTCCGCCATCCCCAGTTCTATAGCCTCCCTCCCTGTTGCTCACCACCCAGTTGGCCATGCCCACTCACCCAAAAGGGTGGGCATTTCCTTTGCTGCAGGCACATCCGCCCCAGCCCTGTTAGCCCTACTGCCCTCAGTGAGGCTATTGACCTCCTGAGAAGTATCTTGTGGGCCAGTCCACCATTGTGATGCCATCCAGGGATTGGCAGGTCAACTCCAACAGACCAATGCATTCCTTGAAGGCATTCATGGTGCAATGACTACCCTACAGAGATCTTTTCAGGCTCCAGCCTCCACACTGATGGCAGCCAGTCACCCCCCACCTTTTCTCCCCCCTCCACCTCCCTCTTCTCAGTCCAAATCCCCTCTTCCCCTACCAGCTCAAAGCCAACAAACAGATCCTCAGGTATCCACCTCAACAGACAAAGGTAACACACACACAAACCCAAGCACCACAAGAACCACTGGCATGCATACAATCAAATTCCACCCGCAGACACAGCAACAGTCACTACTTTCCCTGACACCCTCACCAATCCAACATCACACACACAACTCAAACCTACCTACACACACCATCACAACAGTCACAGACATAGCCACCACACCCATCCTACCCATAGACACCACACCAGCATACAAGCAACCATCCACCCCAAACACCACACTAGCAGACACCACAACTACTCACACACCTATATCCAGCACATACACCATACCTACAGTCACCACCCCAAAAGACACTCACCTACCACAGCATCCCCCAGCAACTTCACCCTCTAAGCCCAAGACACATAAACACCCTCACTCACCCATCGAACAGACACTCAACACACACAAGCACACCTCCCATAAGCACGCACCCACGACATCCACAACCACATGTCAGACAACCACCCCCTCAACCACCAAATCCTGACCCCCTTCTGATGAATGTCCCTGTGTGTCCAAAAATCTTTTCCTATGTAAACTAGACCTTACCCCTTTTCTCCACCATACCTCATCCAAAAGCTCCTCATCCATACACAAGGCCATCCCTTTCACCTCCAAGGCCTCCTTTGCCCTCCTGCAAAGACCCATACCCCTCTCCCCCACAGAATGACGCCCACCGCTCCCAAAAAGGAGCCCCCCAAGCCCAAACTCAAACCACCCCTTTGAAATCCGATCCCCTCACCTGTCCCCAGATAATCCCTGAGGTGCCTGCCTGCCCCCTTGATGCCCCATATTGTAGAGGTTACACTGCAGTCAGAGTCAACCAGGGGCACACCACTGTGCCATGATTTGGACAATTATTGGACTGGCCAATGGCCTATGGACATTGTTTTTGCCATAATTGTTGTTGTCATTGAAGCCAAAGATCTGATTTGGTTTGGTATACCTTTGTCCTGCAACTTCTTTCCTAGGTTGATGTTGTTCCTGAGTGACTTCCGTTGTGTGCCTCCAGTTGTGTGTGTTTGTGCCTGCTTGCTGCTCCATGTGCTGTTGTCTGCAGTATGTGAGTTTGTGTGCAGTGCTGTTGTCCCCCAAGGGAAGGGTATATGTTGTGTGTTAGTTCTGTGTGTATAGATTCAATGTTGGTTTCATTGCATTGTGCACTGTTATGGTAAGCATTTCTTTTTGTGTTGTCCAATGTTGGCATGTATGGTGTTAGACTTGTCCCCCTGATATCACTAATGTATACATGTGAAATGTGTATTCTTGAGTTTTGGTATTGCAGACATGGAGTGTGTCTGTAGTTGTGCAAGGTTGCTTAACATTTGGGTGTGCATGTGTCCATTTAGGTGTATGCCCCTTGCAGCTGGTTTGTGTACAGTTTTGTCCCATGATGTTGGAGTTGCATGTGCTTTGTTCACTTCCCCTTCCCCATTGTGTAGCTGTGCATTACAATTGGTTTTGATATTGTTTGTCCCTGAGGTCCATGTAGGGCCATTTCCTGTGCACATGTTGTTTGAGGGACCTGTTCAACCTGACATGTGTCCCAGTATAGCCTCCTTTCATGTATGCTTCTGATGTTCACATCCCAACTGTGCAGGTAATGTTGGTATGGTGCACTTTGCCTAGTTTAGCTATTTGTATATCTGTCTATTGTGTATGCCATAGTGCTTCCATTGTGATGTGATGTGATGTGTGTGTCCATTGCAGGGTTGTTTCATGGGGGTGTTGTATGTATTCCAGGCAACATCGATAGATATGAGTGTTGTATGTTGGACAGTCCCTGGCCAGTGGTGAATGTGAGTGTGTAATTTGTCTTTGTATATGTGCTGTAGGTGTGTTGTTGTTGCTGTGTGTGACTATGTTGTGTAGCCTTCAGAGTCCCTGTCCTTGAGCTGTGTGTCCGTGTGTATTTGTGTATTGTTGCAGTGCAAATGTGTTGGCCAAAATGTGCATATTGTGAGTGTGCAGGTGTCCATGTTGCTGTATGTCAATGAGTATGTGTGGTTTGAGATGTGTACCTGTTGTCCATGGTGTCCCCACCTATGATGTGTTTGCCAGCGATACAAGCTGTTTTTAAGGTTAATGATACAGGTAGGTGTGTGTACTTGCGGTTACCGTCACAGGGCCGCCAAATTCATAATGAGGCTCTCAGTGTTTTTCAGTTTTGTCATTCACCAAATCACTTCTGTGAAACAGGGGTTCATACAAGTTAGTCATTAATTAAATAACCATTTCTGAACTAATTTCTCGTTTCTCATATAATAAACATTCAAGGGGAGCATTCAAATAAATGTTACATTTATTTTTAGCTTTGTCAATTAGCACACCCTTCTTGCACCACTTTGGCATGGGTACTTTGAATATTTCGTAAACATGTATCTTCCTATTGCAGATTCAATATCATGAGCTCACTTCTTACCCTAATCTGATTTTCATGCAGTATTTTAAGACCCTATGTTTGTCCAACTTGGCTACATTTTCAAAATAATTTCCTAAAACACAACCAATACATCAGAATGTAAAAAAATCCTTGTTGTTTCATAACAAAACCTAGAGCGACTTAGAGGAACGTGAATCCTGTCAATATTTCAAACTATAGGGACTTTACTGTTAAGCTCTAGTGTATATTTAGGGGCATATTTATACTCTGTTTGCGCCAAATGTGCGTCAATAATTTTGACGCACAATCGGCGCAAACCCTGCCCCATATTTATACTTTGACGCCCGACCCCGCGGGTGTCAAAATTCCACCATCTGCGTCATTTTTTGGAAGGGGGAACCAGCCTTGCGTTAATTATATGCAAGGTAGGCGTTCCCTTCCAAAAAATGACCTTAAGGCCTGTGCCCCTTATTTATACTCTGGCGTCATTTTGACGCACAGGAGGGGGTGGGCCTTAAAAAACGGCGCACAGCCTGATGTGCGCCGTTTTTTAACGCCTGGGTCAGGGCAGGCGTTAAGGGACCTGTGGGCTCGGAAGGAGCCCAGAGGTGCCCTCCCCTGCCCCCAGGGACACCCCCTGCCACCCTTGCCCACCCCAGGAGGACACCCAAGGATGGAGGGACCCATCCCAGGGAAGTCAAGGTAAGTTCGGGTAAGTATTTTTTTCCGATTTGTTTTGTGGCATAGGGGGGCCTGATTTGGGCCCCCCTACATGCCACTATGCCCAATGACCATGCCCAAGGGACATAAGTCCATTGGGCAAGGGGGCATGACTCCTGTCTTTGCTAAGACAGGAGTCATGTCAATGGAGGTTGGGCGTCAAAAACAATTGCGCAAATCCGGTTTGAGGCCTGAATTTTGTCTCAGACCTGACTTGCACCATTTTTTGACGCACAACCCCCATTTTCCCATACGCCGGCGCTGCCTGGTGTGAGTCTTTTTTTTTTACGCACACCAGTCCGCAGCGCCGGCTAACAGCATTCCATTAATAAGGCGCCCGCATGGCACGTTGGAATGGCGTTAGCCGGCGGTAAAATTTTTGACGCACAACTGCGTTGGCGCAGTTGTGCGTCAAAAAGTATAAATATGGGCCTTAGACTCTAGCTGACACAGCTTTTTCTCTCTATTGCCACCTCTTGGTGTTCTTGGTACTGAACCAATCACACAGTACTTTAGGAGCTGTTCCTCAACTCTGTGTACTACATTGGAGTATCACGCAGCTGGGTACATTTTGTCATTGCTTTTAATTGCACAAATATGCCATAAGATACATTTGTGGACCTGGTGCATTGGGCAGCCTACATGTGTGAGAGGGTATTGAAACGTAAAAATGTACACTGCAAAATCCGTTTTACAATAAAATGCCCCCTTTTTTCTACATGTTAATTTCGGAAAGGGTGATGCATATTCAGTCTTGTTGATACCATATTTAAAGGCTTTGCATTTCTGTACATTTCTTGAATTCCCTACTTCTTGCTAGCCAATGTGTATTGTCTGATATTTCTGAACTAGTGTTGATTAATATGTCCTTCATCGATGTTACCTTTCTGTAAGTCACTGGTATTCATCTAGCTACTTTTTTGCCAATTGTCTGATCATTCCTCATTAAATGCCAGTGTTTGGCCAAGATCCTTCTGATTTGTTTCCACTCATTACTATAGCCAGTAATGAATTGTTTTTCATACCAGGCATTGACCTTCTTCTTTTTCTTTCAACTGCCAAAGATAATATCTTCGATTTTCACCGTGTATGCTCTTTGTTTTGATGCCTCTAGTGTTTTTTCTGGATACCCACTGTGCTTGAATCTCAAAATCAGATCCTATTGTGCCCTTATTGTCTCCTCCTGTTCATTACAATTTCTTTTTAATTATAAGTTTTCTCAACAAAGAATACTTTCTTTGAGACTAAAAGGTTGAAAGCTGTTGACATGTAAAAACTGCATTTCCTTCAGTGCGCTTCATAAATATTTTGGAATATAGTGTATTTTCTTTTATGTAAACAATGAGGTCTAACAAGTTAAAAAGTTAACCTCTGTTGTACTAACGGTGCTAGTAAGTTCGATGCTCAAATTTTTGCTATTTAATGCCTGACCAAAATTAGCACCACTTTCTTCCATCCCATTCCATATTACAAACAAGTCATCCATAAAATGCAGCCATAACACAATGTTATGAACTGAGTCATGTTCAAAATTTTGACGGAGCACCTGCTCCTCCCACCAGCCCATTCCATATTACCATAACCGGGGGTGAAGCAGGTGCCCATCACTGTACCTGTGATTTGTTGACGTATCTCCTTATCAACTAAGAAAACGTTATTGGTAAGACACCACTTTGTCATTTATAGTAACATCTGCGTATGTTTCAGTAAGGACACTGGTCATGCTCCCAAAAAGTGTTTTATGGCTCTTAGTCCATCTTCATGGTGTATAAAGCGATATTACATGTGATTAGTATATATTTTTTTCCCATGTGATGTCATAAATTCTCTTCAGGCAATTGCTTCTGTTCTTCTCGTATGATGGTACTGCTTTTATATATTAATGTATATTTATATGACCTACTGCCAGTCACCAGTATGTATAGGTAAAACCATGTTTCCATAGAAAAAGTGTTTTTTGACTTGCCTACATCTTTGGCACCGTTTGACGAATGTTCATGAAATTTTCCAGAAAAAAAGTGCTTCTTGTTGTGCATGGAAAGTTTCGGAATGATCTGTCAAGTGGGGGGCTGGGAACAAGAGGGGTTAAAAAAAGCTACATTTCCCATATTGATTCCCATAGGACCTTTGAACATGCATACAGCCCGAAGCACTGGATAGAATTATACAAAATTTGGCAGAAAGCTAGCTTTCGGTACACAGATTACACTTTTGCTCATTTGATGTAAATCCATTCAGTAGCTTTCAAGAAATTAAAGGAATTCAAATAGAATATCTCTGCCCCGACGACTTAGCGAAAAATGACGAGTTCATGCAGGAAAATGCAGAGCTCTGATTGGCTGCCAACACTTCAACAAGGAAGTGTTGGCACCCATCTTGGGACTCGGCTTTAGCCGAGTCCAAACAAAAAGCACAAAGGAAAAGGAAAAGGGGCCAGGGTAGGTACACCCGGACCTCTTAGCTCTGGTGTTGGGGTCCCTGAGGGACCTTGGCAAAGCAAAAAAGTGTTTTTTTTTTTTTTTGCCAAAAATCAGCTGCGAATCTGTGGCAACGTGTTTTTTATTTTTTAAAACAAGCGGGGCCTCCTGTGCTTGCTTTTTTAAAGCCCCTGGGTGGGCCAGGCCCTGGAAGCATGGAAAAAATAAGGAGGGGGCTCATGGGGCCTCCTTTCTGGGTTTATGGTTTCCCCAGCGATTGCCACCTCCTGGGGCTTTAACAAAATGTAATGTGGGGGGACGAGCAGCCCCCCGCAGCCTCCGGGACCGCCACCTCCTCGGGGCCTTAATGAAATGTGATGCAGGGGGAGCCATGCACCCGCCCCTCAGCCCCAGGGACCACCACCTCCCTGAGGCTTTAATGAAATGTAATGCAAGGCGCTCCATGACCCAGACACCCTGTCACACCTTTTCGCACATCCAGGGAGACAGGCTGCAGTATTTGGCTGCAAGCCAGGGACTGCGGCCAACCCCCGCTGTACACAGCCTGCGACCAGCCACCACCGCAATTAGCCGAAGGCTGTGCATGGCAGTGGTTGGATTAACATATAGTAATGAAAACTACTTTTCGTTAAAAAAAACAGAAATTCACTGAAAATACCAAAGGTTACAGGGACGTTATAGTTAAGAAATAGAATCTTTAAAAAATCATTGAAATTCACTCAAAAAACCAAAGGTTACAGGGACGTTATAGTTAGCCTCCAATTTTCAATGTACAAAGCCATAGAAATTCACCTGTCATAGTTAGAGTTATCTCAAGTAACTATTACTGGTGCCCTAAGGTAACTAGAACTCGCACCCTCACCATGCACATTAGCCCACAAATTACGGCACTCATGACATCATTGATAACATCATTGATAATATGAATGTAATGCTTCCAGTAAAATATTTGACGATAAATCTGTGCATGGCGGGGCGCAAGTTATAGTTACCTCAGGGCACGAGTATATTATATATATTTTTTACGGTTTCTGAGATACACAGATTTACACCGGGGACCACGCTTAGTAGAGGTGGGCAGAGCTCACGGAGTTCCATTCCACAAAATTCCACTGAGTTGATTTAAAACTCTGTGGAATTCCACAGAGGGGGAGTTCTTTGAGTGGCAGAGTGCCACTGCCACCTGCCCTAGTGGCACCCTGTCCTGAATGTACCCACTACAGAGGTGCTAAGCAGTGTCTGGCCTGCCTAGGCTGGCTCAGCCCTGCTTAGCGTTTCCGAGATCTGACGCATTCAGGTCAGGGCCCTAGAAAGCGAAAGCTGCAGTTTCAAGCCTCTTGTGCACCGGCCTGCCCTGCCATGTGCACGTAGAAGAGAAAGGGAAACAAGGGTCTTACCTGGGTCCATATGCACTCCAGGCAGGGTCCTTGTTGCCACTTGCCAGCGGCCTGGCGCTCTGCCTCCTTCTGGCCCATGCCCCCCGGGCCAGGCCAGGGCTGCTGGTGGAGGGAGGCCTGGATCCGGAGCTGGTGCCAGCAGCATCTCCATGCTGACGTCTTCTTTGCGCTGAGGGTGCACTTTGCTGCCCAGTTTTGGGTGCGCTCGCGGTGAGCTCCACTCCACTGGTGGGGCTATCATTTTTTTGGGTTGAACCCTGCGCTCCAAGCCCAGCGCGGAGTGCGAAAAACTCTGTTAGCTCTGCCAGCGAAGCGGAGATCACCACCCACCCCTAACGCTGAGCCCCACAGTTGGATCAGCAGATCTCAGGAACCGTAAAAAAAAAAATAATCCCACGCATTTGTAAAACACAATTTATGTTTTTTCCTCACTTATATCCTCCCCGCCATGGGGTCAGGAAGTCTCTACCTTGACCTCTTCCTCCACATTTACCCAACTTTGAGCCCCGGGTATTATTTCCCCAATCAAGACAAATGGCGACAGCAACTTCCTTTTCAGGTTGCGGCCAGCCAATCTGATTCTTGCATTGGCACATCGATCTGCTGATCGATCTGCGGTTGATCAGAGGAGTATCCACATCCCTAGATATCTATATTTGTAATCTTAAATAACTCCAAAACTACTGAACGGATTTACACCAAATCTCAAAATGAACAATCTGCACAGCAATATCTAGCTTTCATCCAAATATGGTGTAATTCCATTCAGCAGTTTGGAATGTAGCCGTGTCTAAAGGCCCTATGGAAAAATGAATGGGAAAAATACGTTTTGCAACCCCCCCTTTTTCTCTGCCCCCACTTGATGGATCTCCCTGAAATGCTCAGGACAGCAGCTGAAATGACTGAAGTATACGTTTTGAAAATTTCAGAAAGATTTATCAAGCGGCACCAAAGTTATTGGCAAAACAAACAATTTTCTTCCTATGGTAACTAGGTCCTAACTATAACTACCTACTGGCGACGTATGTGTGTGTGTAAATAAAAAACAAAACCTAAACATCACTGAAATTCCCCAAATATGGTTAGCTCTGAGAACCATAACTCAGACAGCAGACATGCAAACCATAAGTGTTAAGCATGCAGTACAATGAAGTCGGACCTTAAAAGAAACTGTGTTCTTCTTTGTTTTTTTGAGGAAAAGAGTTGTTATCTTAAAGAAACAACCTTAAGTTACAGCACTTTTGGATCTTCTTGTGTGTTGACTTTAGACATATCTGGCCTTTGGCCAGGCACTGCAGTCAACCCCGCTGCACATAGCCAAATGCCATCTGCAGCAGGTTTTAGCTGCTTGCAGCCAGCTGGAGCAAAGAAGGTCAAGACTCTTCCTAGCATCTTGTCTGATGTGGTGTAAGAAGGAGAGAAGGAAATAACCCACAATTTAAAGTCTTCAGACCATGGGCTTGGTTTAGATTTCAGCAGAAGGGTTACTCCTGTGATAGCCTGTCCGCTGAAATATAAATCCCATTATAGCCTATAATTTATATTTCACCGTTGTGAAGGAGTAACCCGTCTGCCAAAATCTAAATCAGGGCCTATGTTGTATGGAATGCAAGGAGTACCTATGTTTAAGAGCCCAAAAGCCACAAGCTGGGACAGAAAATAAGGAGCAACATTATAAAACTTCCATCAGTAAAGAAAAGTTGATAAGTTGTTGTTTGCCACAACAGCTGTAGAAAAATTAAGAGAACCACTCCCCCCAAAAAAACCAAATGAAACAAAAAAATAGTTATTTTGAAAACCACCAACAGGAAGCAATAAAACAGACTGTTTCTACTAACTCGTAGACCCTGTAGGGCTGTCCATTGTTGGTTTGATGAGGCCTGGAATTAGCTGGTTGGTTGCTGGTTCAGCCAAGGGCAGTGCAGCAAAAGGAGTTGGCTGTTTGCAGCAGTTTGTAAGCTTTGTTTATGATGCCTTAAAGAATGTTTTGAAAAAATCTGTAATTAACTCAAAAATCCACAACTAGAGTGCAAGTATGATAATGTATTAAAAGAGAGGTCGGTTGCTTACTGGCAGTTGAGGTGATGCGTGGATTCTTTTCTCAAAGAAAAGGTGGTGAGTTGATTTCCAGACATGCAGTCTTTGTTCCTTACAGTGGTACAGGATCGATGAGAAATTTACACCCTGGGGATGCTGCGTGAAAAATCCAGATGCGATGTGTTGATGGCGCCGCAGTGAAACAGGTGCTGCGTAGATTCTGCATCTGCGAGACAGGCACTGCATCGATTCTCCAGCCATGAGACAGGTGCTGCATTGATTCAATTGGGAAAGGGGCTGCATCGATATTGCTGCCACAGGGCATCAATGCATGGATTTTCTCCTTTAAGTCACCGGTTTACACTTCCAAGGGCCCAGGGACTGGAGATGGCACCACTTGACAAGTCAGGACTCTCAGCAAAAGAGCCCAGGCACTGGCAGATGAAGTCTTTGATGTCTCTCAGACTTCTTATTAGGAGGCAAGCTCAGTTCAAGTTGTTGGAGAACTTTGAAAAGCAGGTTGTAGAGTGCAAATCCCAGTTCTTTCACTCCCAGGACAGAAGCAGCAAGTAGCAGGCCAGCACAACAAAGCCACAGGCATAGTTGCAGTTTCTCATATGGCATCCAGCTGTTCTTCTTGGCAGAATGTCCTCAGTCCAGGAGTGTTCTAACTCTGTGGTGTCAGAGGTCCAGTACTTATATCCATTTGTGCCTTTGAAGAAGGCAAACTTCAAAGGGAAGACTTTATAGTGCACAAGACCCTTCCTCTCCCTACCCTGGCCCCAGACACACTCCAGGTGGTTAGAGACTGCTTTGTGTGAGGACAGGCACAGCCCTATTCAGGTGCAAGTGTCAGTTCCTCCCACCACTTTAGCTCAGGAAGACCCATCATAATATGCAGGGCACACCTCAGCTCCCTTTGTGTGACTGTATAGAGTCAATTCAAAAACAGAAGAACTGTCATCCTGACCCAGACACGTATTCCACAGACAGGCAGAGGCACAGAAGGGTTAAGCAAGAAAATGTTCACTTTCTAAAAGTGGCATTTTCAAACGTACAATGTAAAAGCTAACTTCACCAAAAGATGTAATTTTAAATTGTGACTTCAGAGACCCCAAACTCCATATCTCCATCTGCTCCCAAATGGAAATTACACTTAAAAGATATTTCAAGGCAATTCTCATGGTACCCTATGGTAGAGATAGCCCTTGCAATAGTGAAAAACAAATTTACCAGTATTTCACTATCAGGACACATAAAACACACCAGTGCATGTCCTACCTTTTAAATACACTGCAACCTGCCCACAGGGCTGCCTTGGGCTTACCTTAGGGGTGACTTACATGTTAAAAAAAAAGGTAAGGTTTGGGCCTGGCAAGTGGGTGCACTTGCCAGGTCGAAATGATAGTTTAAAACTGCACACACACAGACACTGCAGTGGCAGTCCTGAGACGTTTATAGGGCTACTCATGGAGGTAGCACAATCAGTGCTGCAAGCTCACTAGTAGCATTTGATTTACAGGCCCTAGGTACACATGGTGCACTATACAAGGGACTTACTACTAAATCAAATATGACAATCACGGAGAAACCAATCGCCACTCCAATTTACCCAGACAGCATTTGCACTTTAGCACTGCTTAGCAGTGGTAAATTTCCCAGAGTCCTAAAGCCAACCAAAAAAGGCCAGAGAAAATAGTAGGATGAAGGCAAAAAGTTTGGGGACAGCCTTGCAAAAAGGGCCAGATCCAACAAAGAGTCCATATTTTACAAAATATTCTTTCCATTCTGTTCTTTCGATAAATCTGGCCCTTTTTCTGATTTCACGCTGAAGCCCACAGTGAGCCAACCTCTTTTTTCTCTTGCATAAAGGCTTTAGCTCTCTCTGTTTCCATATTTTCTGTCAGTGAACCGTACCTTTCTATTCCAGAATTTTGTGGAAGGAGAACTATCACTTTTCTGCACTTTCTTCATTTACAGGAAATTATCAATCCACCTCACAGTACCGACAGGGAGGCGGGCGCAGACTTCCTTGCACACGAAGATAAACCAGCCTAGACTGTGCTAAAGTATTGTACTGTAGCATAATAAGTAAACGAATGAGCCAAGGAGACGCAAGGCCGCAGGCGCCTAAGGCTGTTATGCAAAATGATTCAGCAGCTTTTCAGCAAACAGGCAAGGAATCCCATTCTCTTTTGGTGTCGCACCGCCAGTATTCTGAATTATAAATAAATTCGTCTTTGTTTGTTCTGGGTAGCTTGTTCGTGCTGACGCATCAGTAGTTGAAAGCCTGGTCGCTGTTGCATTTTAATCTGCCTGATTTATCGGAGGTCATTTGCTCATTTTTTAAGCTGGGCCATTTACAAATATGAGGTGATGAATATTTCATAGAGATTCACCAGGAATCCTGTCTAAGCAGAGCCTCCATGGTAGCCAGTCAATACAGTGACGCATTAGGCTTTAAGCTGTCTACGTGCAGTTTCTCCTCTGACATGTTCATTACGCATGCAGCAATCTACATTGTTTTTAATGGATCCACTTTCTATTGTAGGCATTCTGGAACTCCGTTAAAGATTGCATAAAAATTGTTACTCAAATGCGCCAACTGTCTGTTTTAGAGGTCAGGCTCGGGATCAAAGGACGAGCTCTTTCAACAGTAAAATTGATTTTTGCTTCTACTGCTAACCGAGCCAACAAGTTGGCAACTGATATTCGTTAGAGGGGATTTTTTTGTGGTAGAAAAAAGGAACATTATCAATATTTAATTAAAATACGGCGAAAGCGATAATGTTTCTTGGATGGACTCAGTGTGCAGTGTCACAGTTGCAGGGACACTGGCCACAAAAATGAAATAGATGATAAATTTACTTCGCCGTTTGACAATAGCAATCTCACATCTCTCGGTGAGATTTTGACGCACTATAGCCTTGTGAGAAAGGCGCTAGACAATCTGTTGAAGAGTTAAAATAATACACTAGGCGCCCAGTGTGAAGCACCCTTGGCCCCAATGCAGAAAGGCCAAAGTAGCTGATTGCAAGGAGGTCGGGCTAGATAAGCAGGTTTGAAAGCCAGCGTAGGAATGGAAAAAAAAACATCTTGAGTGCTCACAACTGCAGCAGCAGCGTTTTACTCCCTAAGCCTCGTTTTATCTCAATTTTATTTTTGTACTTAAATGTTTTTTTTAATAACTTGTACTACTTTTATGTATTTTTTTTTATACTGGAGGTGTGTTGCCAAAAGCATAATGAAATAAAATATATGTAAATGTAGGGGCATATTTACTATCGTTTGGCGTAGGGCAGCTGCGCTGCCTTGTGTCAAAAGAAAAGGGCAGGAATGGGCTGTATCTACAAGATGCACAATGGGCTGCATGCCCCAAAGCAGGCACTCTTTCACCACCTTCCTGCACAAAAACAATCACGACAGGCATTTTCCTCTTTCTATGTGTGCTGCAGAATAAAGGTATTTCTCCTTGTTGTGCTTCCCTTACACCTCCCATGAGGAGGCTTAGGCATTTGATGCATACCCAGGTTTACAAATCCTTGTAAATCTGGGATTGAGTCAAAATCCATGGGTGCAACTTGAAAACACCCACCACAACACCCATGGAATGCCTCCCTGTCGCAGGGTAAGTCAACACAGTGACTTTCTCTGTGTTGACTAAGTGCATATTTAGAAGCCCATGAAAAGCCACGCAGGATGGCTTTATGTGGCTTTGTAAATATGGCGCTGCAGTGTGCATCACCGGACGGTCACTAAAAGTGATGTTTCGGCCGGCACAAAGGACCTTGTAAATATGGCCGCTAATTTTTAGTGATATTTGGGGGTGGGCATAGTGTTAGTCTGAGGTTTTCAGAAAAGCAATGTTATCAACCAAACGAGCGGGCCACCTTAGCCATTTGAACTTTTTCCACATTCACCAAATTAACTCTGGTGGCAGAAGCTTTTGAATACAGGGTTTTCAAGATTTGAGTAAATTGTGAAGGCCTGCTAAATTATTGTAAAATGACAAACAATACATCCAACTTTACTAAATTGAAAGCTTTTTCTTGGTCTGCCAAATTAAGGGCACCTCCATAATAATTCGCTAAGCGATAATCCTTTGCTTCCATTAGGAAATGCATATTTGCTGCTATCTGTCTTTTACGAATAAAACCACTGGCTGGACCAGAGAGTGTACTACATTTGTTAAGCAAGATGGCAACATTTTTGCAAACATCTTGCCATCCATATTCAAAAGTCTGGTTTCTTATCTTCCTTTAAAATGATTTAACGGCATCATAAAAATAACCACCAACCATAATTTCATTATATAAATTGCATAATGTATTATTTAAATGTGCAAAAACTATTTATATATTTCAGGTGGTAATATGCCTAGAATCCCTCCCATTGTTCAAGCACTATAAAGCCAGTGACACTTCCTCCATCTATTATGATGTCAAGATATCCTTTAACTTTTCAAAGTTAATCTCGAAATCTGACTTTCGTTCAGGTCTTTATTGATATGAGGCGCTGCCGCTTTTTCCTGAACTTGACAGAGCTAATTGTAATGCTGCAAAACATCTCAATGATGCCTGTTTTATCCTTGGCAATTTGTCTGGTTACCGGATCATTTAATGCTTTAACATGATTCTGATTTGCTGCTGCTTTAGATGCCCTTACTAAAATCCTGCCCACATGTTCGCTTTCCTCAAATTGCATACCCTTTTCTTATTGACTAGTTGGCCTTCAAATAAAAATCTGTAAGTTATCCTAAGTTTCCCCATTTCTCGTGGCTTACATTAGAAGAGTAAACTAATTTAATCTTGAAGTGTAGTTTTAAAAGTGTCGCACACTGTGGCTAATTCTGCTTCACAATTACTTTTCTTTTGAAAAACTCTTCTAAAGTAATAAGCATTTCACTAATCCACACTTTATTCATCAACTGATTTCTATTAAAAACTATCTGGTTTTCATGGGGTTCGAATAGAGGTCAGCAAGAATTCTATTCTGGGAATTGAAGCTGAGAATGGATTACTGATTATATTTGTTTAATTCTTTCTAATTTATTGAGCAACCAAAAAAGGCAAGAAATGCTACAGTTGTAAAATATTTGAAAAAACATGCAAACAATTTATGTGTTTGATTATCTATCCACCACAGATCTATCAATCCATGTTCCGGGTGTAAATATCTATTATTAAATAGTTTAGATTTTAATTTTTTTATTTTGATCATGTCTTGAGGAATCAATTTTGACAGATTGCAAAGCATTAAAACCGCTCTCCAATATAAGATGACTGAAGGATTTATCAACTGAAAACACAATTGTTGTAAGGCTTTAGGATCATCTTCAATCGGTTAATAATAACTAAACAAAGAAAATTGTGAGCCACCTATTTTAACATTTGTCATACCCAATCTCCCTTCTATATCTGACAATGAATCTATACACTCACAATGAAGAGTGTTTAAGGTAGATTGATACACCTCTGAATAGTGCAGGTGTTGAAGGAAAATATGTGTAGGAGATCCAGGGTGGAATCCAATCTTTTGTTTTATTATTATTAACCAGAATCCTTCAACCATGACTATTGAGGCAGCTAGCATTGCATTACTCCTGATTCTGACCCTGGGGTCTTAACCATCCAGCCCTTCCTAGCTTCCTGATTTGCACCACAAAGATGTGCCTATATCTCTACACCTAAGGCTGAAGCACTCCAACCTAACATGTGCAAAAATATGGTTGCACCCACTACCAACATTTTCTCAAGAATTCTTAATGCAAAATTCATCTAAAAACGTTGTCCTTTCCTAAGATTCGTAAAGACCTTATACTTTCCATTCTGAAAAGCTTTACATTTAGCCTGCAAAATGATGGACGCTTGTGCATCTGTAGAATGAATTTTGGGAACTATATTTAAACTCTGCATCTACAAGCAGTCTCTACTGTGTCATATCTGAAAATATACAAAATTTAAATTTTCTTCATTTTTATTTGTGCTAATGGATTTATTAACAATACGTTTAGCAGGAATTGTTCTTTAATCCTGTACTCCGAGAAATGAACAAGCATTGTCCTTGGGTATTTAGCATGTGGGAACATTCTATGAGTTCTGTATGTGCTCTCCTTATAGAAAAGTCCTGACTAATCTCCGGTAGAACATAGAACTTGACCATTTTTTCAATAAGAGCTCCTGTACTATACTGTCTTACATATGTTCAATGATGCCTTTTAAATATAAATTTGACTGAAGCGTAAATTTGTCCAAAGTGAGTGGTTTCCCAACCCACCCTGTTTATTCTTCATTCATATCATCTCCTTCTCTAGTTGCGTAGAATGGTTTAAACTTTAAGAATTTTTTCCTCACAACTCAACACCTGATATTTTATCTAGTCTGTCTAAAAGTTGTGCACGTTTATGTTCTCTCATGTTCATTTAGTCATTTAACTGATCAATCATGGCTGTATGTAGTTTTTTTCAAATATTGAACCTAACCATGCCCTCTCATACACCCAAAAGTCCATAGGATATAATTGAGCTTGTAATACAGCTGATGGGATATCAGTCATGTTTGCGACGGAGAATCCCATCCGCCAGGTTTGTAATCAGGCCCTATGTGATGACTGGGAGTAGTAAATCTAAACCTAACCTAAGGGAGGCTTGTGGAATTGATTTGTTAAGGGCAAACATTTGCACTTTTTGATGTTGGAAGCCTAGGGATAAATATACTTTTGTGTACTAATTTGATTATCATTTTACTGTGATGTTGTTTTACTTTTTGGGGCCTAGTCTGCACTAGGCCATGGGTATATTTTTTATGTATTGTTTACTTTCTCCGTGCGGTTGTGCTATATGCTTGCAAAAGCTTTCAGGAGGTTGTGGATGGCTTTGGGTTAAATGCAAAAAATAGGCTATTTATTTTTTGTGTGCATGTACCTGTTGCTGGCTGAGGTTGGAGTGGCTCCTAAAGTCCAGGCCTTGTTGTTAATGACCTTCTTTATGCCCACCATTCTTTGTGAACCACCAGCAGCGCCACACCAGCAGACCACCACCAGCCGCATTATTTCAAATAATACGGCCTGGCGGTGTTCTGCCGGAAGACCCCCTGGATGCAGGTAAGTCAGGTTTCTGACAGGGTAAGGGCGTGGGGGGTGTTATGGGTGTGTGTGGGGGGTTGTGTGCATGAATGTGTGAGTGTGTGCGTGAATGCAAATGTGTGTGTAGTGTTGCATGCGTATGTGTATGCATGTGTGAGAATGCGTGTATGATTGGAAATGTGAATGCGTGTTTGCATGTCAGTGTGAATGTGTGTACGGATGTGTGCGAGAATGAATGGATACATGCGTGAATGAATGCGTGTATGCCTGTGTGAGTGAGTGTGTGTATGAGTGGTGCATGTCTGCCAGTGTGTGTGAATGGGGGGGTTGGAGGAATGGCAGGGGGGAGCGTGGATAGAGGGGGGTGGGGGTGTCTGGGGAGTGTTTGGGGGGTGGGTGAGCCTCCTACCAATGAAAGGGAAGGAATTCCCTGTCATTGGTAGGGCCTACTGCCATGGTTTTCGTGGCATTACAAACGCCACAAAAACCATGGTGGTAGGCAGGGTAAAAATGCCGCCGGCGGTACAATAGCGGCCGCTGGGCTCGATATTGTTATCACATGGAGGTCGGAGTGGTATATTGGCGGGTTGGCTGCAGCCAACCCGCCAATGTCATAATGTGGAGATATGTACCGCAAGCCTGTTGGCGGTACTACTACCACATTATCACCGACCGCCGGGGTCATAATGACCCCCTTAACGTTCTTGAAATCCTTTTCCTGCAGTGCTACAAGATATTATTTATGAAGGGGAAAAAGGTGCTCCAGACAGGACAGGACAACTCTGTACTTTGTTTCCCATACTTCATTATTTGCTGGCCATGTAGCAGAGGCTATTTTGTGTAGCCAGTGTGTGTTTGTCATAGGTTTCTAAGGGTTGTTTGTTCTCCATCCCTCTTCTTTGCTAGTCATGCAGCGGTGGCCATTTTGTGTAGCCAGTGTATTGTGTGTGGTCATATCATTTTGTTTTTATTCTTTATGCCTCCTTCTTTGCTGGCCATGTGCAACCTCCATTTTGTGTAGCCAGTTAATGACTGTGTGTGTGTTTAGTGCCCATTTTGTTTTTGTTTTCTATGCCCCCCTCTTTGCTGGCCAGGCAGCAACCACCATTTTGTGGGATCAGTTAGTGTTTTTGTGTTTAGTGGCCAATGTGTCTTAGTTTTTCATGTCTCCTTCTTCAATCTCCATGTGGTGGATGAGCTAGATTCTACCATTTTGTGCAGCCAGTGTGTGCTTCAATTCCTTTATTCCACTTTTAAAAGCCATTTTCGAGAACATTCATGTTTCCGTACATATTTATTTGAGCTTGTGGCTGATTTTAGTGCAATGTTATTGTTTACTTTTGCTTTGTTTGTAAGTGCTGCAGAAGACATCACACATGTACTGATATAAACAGAAGACCACGAAGCAATCAACTGATAGTGACGCCTTAGTCCTCAGCTGCTTAGTGCTTCTTCTCCTAGTGCTAAGTGCTAACTGTTAGTGCTAGGATGATGGCCCAAAGAAGCAAGTTCCTGCCACGAAAATGGCCAGTGAGGAGGAGAAGAAGCCAGTTGCGACCACTGACATCAAGCCCTCATTTTTTTTCAGGATTGTGACATACCTACTCCACCATCCTCTGGGTGGAAGGAGGCTGCGAGGATCATTCTTGCATCAGTAGCACCACAAACCAAATTATCCCAGGAAGTTGAATAGACAAGTGGAGTCAGCAAAACATCTTTCTGAAGTAGGGGCAGAACAGGAGATTGAGGTTGTTGTTGAGCAGGATGTTTTTGAGAAGACTACTCTTCCCCATGAGCTTCACAATCTCCAACAAGGAAAATAAAGCATACTCCCCCATCTTCCCCAGGATCCCCTTCTAATGCACAGGACATGGATTGGACCGCAGCAGAGTCCAAGAGACAAGGGAAAAGGAAGGTTTTTGCAAGCCTTGCAAGCGAGGAAGTTGGTGGTGATGATGATGATGATGATCCAGTGATCATATGGCATGGAGGGTAGCACAGAGGAAGTAATGATCACCTCTATTTATTAATCTGCTCAGAGGCATGTGGTTCCACCAACATTGCTGGCTCCCATATTTGCAAGACCACAGAAGCTTGCATAAACCACCACTACCACTGTCACAGCATGCCCTACAGAAAGGCAAACAACACTGGAACCACCAAGCCTTTCCTCCAGTTCTTCAGGCGTTTGCACAAAAAGCTCTTCTCACAAGTTTGGGACCTCTTTACACTTATTTCGCAGGAGCATAACTCTGCAATATGCTCTGTTTGCCACAAGAAAGTGTGTTGGGGTAAGTCAGGTGGGCACTAATTACCCGAAGCCAACTTTCCTCTTTGAAAACACTCATATGGGAAGAGCACCTTAAAAATATACCTGCTGGTGGTGAGAGAGAACCAGCAGCTGAAATTATAAAACAAGGGGTCAAGAGGAGGGTGCAAGAAGCACAAAACAACCCTGTATGCCTTCTCTTAGTATACAACCCTCACTCACAGCAACCTCTGCAAAGCAACTTTCACCCCACAATGCCCAGGCACCTATAGGTCACTTCTGGCAGTAGCAGCACAGTAAAAATAGTCTACTATTAAGGCTATGTTTACCACAGAGTCACCATACTACTGGAACCAAGAAAAAGCCCTTTTTCTACTACCTGAAGCTGACTAAAATGTGAGCTCTTGACGTCCTCCATTTTATTTCTTTTGCAGAAGGGTTGGCCTTCCTGGAATTTGTGAATGCCTCTACCAAGAACAAAACGTTCCCAGCTGGAGCTATTTTACCAGAGTGGCTGTATCAGAGCTGCATCAAGAAGTGGTGCAATTGTTTGGCAGTGCTATGAAGCAGAGCACTCTCCAGTCCATCCACCTCATGAAAGGCATGTGGATGGGTTGTCAAGCAGCAGATTACATGTGTATCACTACACACTGGATCTTTCTCCAGGGAGTTAGGAAAAGCCTAGATGGTGGTCTCCCTGCAAATGATGCTTTTCAGGGTGTTCAGCAACATGCAAAAGTTGCAATATTTGTCGTAGAGAAATTGCATGGAGTGACAACAGCTTGAGAAAGTTTAATACTGAGGTCTATGAATGCCTTAAAGCTAGAGGCCCCACAGTTGGATGTGTGTGTACTTGAGAATTATGTGTTTAGTGCATTGCATCAACTTAATTGTGGGGAACTTTCTCAAAACAGAAGAGGTAGTTAGCAATATACTGGTCATCTGCCGAAGAATATACACTTCTTTCAGTCATTCATTCAAAGCATGGAAACAGCTAAGGATCCTTCAGCTTGCTAATAAACAACCTGTAAAAGCCCTTGTTTAGGAAGAGCCAAGATGTTGGAACTCACCCTACTACATGCTGCAACGCCTGTTTTTGATCAGTACAAATCTATCAACAATTATGAATTAGTTTCAAAGAAGAGGGGATGCAACTGTGAAAACCATGAAAATGGAGGTAGATATATGGGGCTACTTCAGTGCCTGCAATCTACAGCACACATAGAAAGAGAAAAATGCCTTGAGAGATTGTTATTGTGCAGGAAGTTGTCAGTTCCTGCACAAAAACAATTCTCCTTGTAATGCAGGCACCTTTGCATCATGGTGCAGGGGTTTCTGCGTTAGCGCTAGGCTGCCTGAAGTGTACCAGTGCTATGAGAGAGCAGACATGTGCCACATCTTAGTAGATATGGTGTATTTCTGCTCTCACCCTTTCAAGCAGGACAGCACAGCACAGCAAGTTACCTTGCTACACTTTGGTGCGTGAAAGGCTAGTAAATCTGGCCCTGTGTTGTAAGCAGCCTTGAATTATTAGACAGAATTGGCTCAGCATGACAATTTCTACTTAACATAGGAGACTGTGTTCACAAGGTACTAACCTATGTACATGTATTTGTTTTGCTTCAGAAGATGGGCTATCTGTAAAGGTTTCACCGCAGTAAGAAGGCTGCAGGTAATATAATGTTTAGCATCTTTAGACCTTGGTTATTTTAAGTGAGTAGTCACTCTTTGGACGGGTTTTGCATATAATGCACACTGTTCTTAGTATATACATTTTAATACTTTGCAGTGTGTTTCTCATGCAATTTTCACTGTCTGCAATCAGTGTGGTACAGAGTAAACATTCTCTATAGTGTGAATAGTGTTAAAAGTGCCCACTTATCTACTTATATCCACTTCATTTCTCCATGCAGGTTCATGTTAGGGGCTTTGATACAGGTAAAGACTGTCTGTAGTTGGACATTAGATATGTAACAGGGCTTCAGTATCTGGAGGAACTTGACTATCCATGAAGAGTTGTATACAGATTGGACATCATGTGCAGGATAGGCTACCCTTTCATCTGTGTTTCATAGTCAACCTGAACTTGGCTACCCTTGAAGTGTATTTTATAGTGTTAATGTTGCGCATAATACAAGCTTCCTTCACCTCTATGGGTTGTATGTATGATAGCAGTAAAGATGTTTTTATATTATTCTGAGCTATTTTGCACTTTCAGAGTCTTACTGCTATACTCATTTACAGGGCAATGTGTACAAAGAAAGCTTGGATGATATAATTAGTGACGTCATCCATGATGGCATTTGAAATGTCGTCAGTGATGGCATCGAACATGTCATGAATGATGTAATATGTGAGGTCATAAGCAGATCATGGCTGGGGTGCGAAAGTTAGTTAACTGGTGAATTTTGGTGTTTTTTTTTTTGTCACTGACATTTTCATCTAACTGTTTTTTAAACGCAAACAGAACTTTTTATCACGCCTAACTATAATGTTACTTTAACCTTTGCTTTTCAGTGAACTTATAGGGTTTCCTTTAAGGTGAAATAATGTTTTATTACCCTATGTAAAGCCAACAGCCTCCCTCCCTGAGCCTTATGAGGTCCTGGTGACCCCACCCCACAGCATCTTTTTTTACGAAAGGGTAGGGAGGCTGCGTGTCCCCTCTCCCCGAGCCTTATGAGGCCCTGGGGACCCCATCCCCTAGGTCCACTACTTAAAATAAAGGGGAGAGGTGCTGTGTGGCCCCCCTCCTTGAGCCTTATTAGGCCCTGGGGACCCCATTCCCCAGGGCCATGTTTTTTTATGAATGGGGGGCTCATGGTCCCCCTTCCAGAGCCTTATTAGGCCCTGTAGACCCCATCCCCCAGGGCTGTGTTTTTAATTAGAGGGCAGGGGTCCACATGCCCCTCCTCACCAAGCCTTTTCTGACCTTGGGGACCCTTTACACCTGGGTCTGCATCATCAAACATAGGTGCCCTGATGGCCAACCAGGGCACCCCCATATATTCACTGGGGGCTACAGGGGGATCCCCAAGGCCCATGTGGCCCCTGCTGGCTCCCCAAATGTAGTGGGAGCCAGCATTTCTCCCACCTGCAGGGAGCAGCTACTAATCCTACTCCTTCCAGGTGGAAGCAATATTTTGATCAGATCAAAAGTCTGCTCCCAGCCTGTGGAAACACTTTCAAAGCTCCTGCCCACTGGGAAAAGGGTGTGTGCTTGCTACCGCTTGGTGGGAGATTAAAAAATGCTCCTGCCCAGTGGGAACAAACACAGGTTTCCCAGCCCGCACCCCTGCAGGCTGGGAAACTGCAGGTAGGGGAACTGTCTCATGGGGCCTTTAGAGGCTCAGGTAGGGGGGTTGTGTGGCCCCTCCCCTTTTTGACAAATTGTGGCACCTGGGATTGGCTCCTTACGGCCCGTGATGGCTTGGGAATGGGAACCTCGTGATAACCCTCCCCATATACCACAATTTCAGCCCCAGGGGCGGACACCCCAGGGCCGGTGATAGCTTGAGGAGGTGGCTGCACCTCACACCTCCCCATATACATTATTTTTCAGCCCTGTGGGTGGGTTTCCTGGGGCCTGTAACAAAGTGGTCCAACTGCTGTTTTTTATTTTATGTTCAGGCTGGAGAGTTGCAGAATCACACAATTTTTGCAGATTTTTTTTGTTTTTGGGCCCAGGAGCCTAGGGGGTCAGGGTATCCCTACCCTGCCCCCTTATATATTTTCAGACATATTCAGAATAGGGGACTTAGTCCCTGAGTTTCACCACCGAGGAAGCAAATCTTCCAAATGGAGAAAACGCTCCCATGGCTAATCAGAACACTATTTTTTTTAAATTGCGATTAGGGGACTCTCACAAGAGTCCCTCAAACCTAATGGTCCAGTCTATATTTTTTTTACTTTAATACCTCAAAAACTACTGAATGGATTTACACCAAATCACAAAAAGGACAGTCTGACAAGACATGTAAAGGGAGATTGGGTAGAGAAACATTAAAAACTTGAATGGGGAAGGGATGTGCACAGTGGGACAATTGGTTTGCAACGGGACAGGTGCAGAGAACATATTCTGTCTCTTTAACTGTGTGTGATGCTACTTTAACCAGTAATGCAAAGACATATATTCATAATGATAAGCCCATTTATTTAAAAAAAAAATGTATATAGGTCCCATCCTGCCCTCCCACAAGAGGTCCACCCACTCACCCAAATCCAAAAAAACACATAAAGCATTGTCCCCAGCCAATCTTCCCACCTTCACTGGAAACAGCAGGCCCACCCCCACTCAAATCCAACACACCCCAAAAACACCCTTTCCCCAGCTGTCCTTCCCACACTCACCTCCCACAACAAGCCCTACCCCTCTAAATAAAAAGTAGGTGGTAATCCACCCACAAGATAATGACACACAAACACAAAACTAACAGAAATTAGCCATAAAAACAATTACGCCAGACCCAACAGAGGCAAACAGCTGTTGGACCCACCACCTCCCCTGCTACGCCAGCACACACCGCCCTCCAAATAATGGACCACGAATCACCACAGTGAACACTCAATGGCAGTCACCCATTGGCTGTGTAGACAGCTGCGGTAGAGTTGGGCACCCAACCCCAACAGAAGCCAACATTGGCCAGATGAAGAAAAACACAGCTGACCCATATACACACACTGTGCACACCCACCAACAGCACTATAAAACACACTCCCACACAACCCACAATCCTTTGCAAACATGAAAAATTAACACACCTTGCCAGCAAAAGACAAGAATTGCACACACAAACCACAGCCACCTATTCACCTTACATGCATCAAACACCACACACCATCCCCCAACACCCATCACACTCTCTACAACACACACACTACATCCACCACAGAATAGTCATGTCTCCACAGAAGAATCCCCATTTCACAGCTCCGGGTGATGGTGGAGGAAATCGTCAGGGGAGAGCTGCAGGTGTTTGGTGCACAGGTCCAGCAGATATACACTGCCGGAAAGATGGAGCTATTGCGGAGGATCGTGGACAGGGTGAACTCCGTGGGAACATATCCACGCACAAGGGATGACATTCACAAGAGGTGGAATGACCTACGGGGGAAGGTGTATGTAGTGGCCGCCAGATACCAAGTTGCCATCATGAAGACTGGCGGTGGACCCCCACCTACTCCCCCACAGTTTACAGCGTGGGAGGAGCAAGTCTTGGCAATCCTGCATCCTGAGGGCCTTACTGGAGTCACTGGAGGGCTGGACACTGGTAAGTCACCATTAGTACCCTACTACCACTGATACCTGCATGGCATGTCACCTCTTTCCCTGACTCCATTCACCCCAGTCCAACCCAAACAGTGAACCACCCCCATTACCACCCTTAATTGTGTACCCCTGCATACCCTACCCAATGCAAGCACACCCCTCCCAGCTCTGCATGGACACATAACAGTAATGCTTGGGCAGCATGTAGTACTACCAATCCCACAATCCACCAGCATACACTGACCAAATGTGGGAAGATAACACCGAACCCATAGAGAAAGCCAGAAATGCAGAATATGTTACAGACAGTGACTGTAATAAATCACTTACATGGGCACAGGTGCCCCAGCCAATGTCAGTAGCGAGCATGTGCTACAGCAACCCAGTCTTCCACCAGTAGATGCCCTCAGTGATGACAGAAACTCTGGATGTCCCGATCTGGATGAACTCCCTGGCACATCTGGGAACACTGGTCAGTTGGCTTCCACATCCCACACCCAGTCCACTACAGGGGCCCTTCCCTCAAACTCCAACACCACAGCAGCCACCCAACGTCCACAAACCTCTGTCCCCAGTACACATTGATCAATAGTGTGCCCACCTGTACAGGGACACGAGTCGACACCACACAGGCAAGACGATGAAGGTCCTGGTGTAAGTGGGAGTGGGCACACCATTCAGGGGACACAGGCACAGGGGGCCAGGGCAAGTGGAGGTCAGCAGTGTGCCTGGGGGCGACCAGACCCAGGGAACCGACTGCCCAGGAGGCACTCACACATGTCATTGGGGCATAACAACAATCCCAGGACAGGATGGGGCAGGTGATTACCATCTTGCAGGAGAACCAGCGGCTGCAGGGGGCACACCACCAGGATGTCATGCAGCAGTTGCGGGCCTAAATGTCAACATGGCCTCCATAGCAGGGGTGCTGGGTGACATGGCCAACCCGATGCCTGAGAACTGAGCACACCAGTAAGCCCCTTCCACTAGCCAGTCCACTCACCAGCCAACAACATCTGCAGCAGCTAATCAACAGGAAGACCTGCCACACCACTCACAGGCCACCAGCACCCCTCCCCCTGCAGAAGGTGAACCACCCCACAAACATTCCCTGTGACCCAGACAGACAACAGACTGTTGCTAAAACCAAAACCACTGCCAGGAAATTAGCCCCTCCAGAATGTCTCCCTTGTGTACCACTGAGTCACGTTGTTCACTTTGGACTGCCATTGCTCCTTTTCCTATGACCCCATAGATAATGGACCTGTGCTACAAACGAACTGGGCCACAACACTGAAGTTTCTGTCCACGATCACCCCACTCTATTGCACTATTCCATCCTTTTTGTCACTTAAATAAACACCCTTGAACACAACTGAAGTATTGTGCTTTATCCTACAACAATATGCAATGTATTGAACTGCATCATCCTGCATCATCCTGTGAAAATGTCCTGTAATGTGTGAATCCATCCAACAAATGTGTTTAAGCAGTCTGTAGTCATCACATCACTAGACAGTTGTGACCACACCAACATCTGAGGGAAAGCATAAGTGAGAGTCAATTGAGAAGTAAAGGTAGTGCTTGGCACAAAACAGCAGGCACACAGCATTTAACTGTAGTGGGGATACAAACAGTAGTGCAGTCTTACCTAAGTGGCATTGGAAGTACTGCTATATTATATGGGTCGTGTTGTCCACATCCTACTCCTCACTATCCACAGTGTCCTCTCCTACCACAGGTGCATTGTCTCTCAACCTGCTCCTGGAAGTAGGGCACATGGCTTCTGCCGGACAAATTGTGCATCATGCTGCAAGCCACCACTATCTGGCAGACCTTTTCAGGGGAGTAGCATAGGGATCCACCATTTAAATGGAGTACATGCAACTTCAGTTGGCATACACTGACATACATTGGGTGAAGACTCAAGCTCACCTTTGAGCCACACTCTGTGCCTCTGTAGTAGTGCCATCACCTGTGGGACGCTGCTATTCCTCAACACATAGGCATCTTGCACAGATCCAGGAAACTTGGCAGTGACGTGGGAGATGTATTGATCAGCAAGGCACATCATTCGGACATTTAGAAAGTGGTAACTCTTCCTATTCTTGTAGACCTGCACTTTTGCCCTGGGAGGGATCAAGGCAATATGGGTCCCGTCAATGGCCCCAATCACATGTGGTATGTGTCCCATGGTGTAGAATGCAGCTATCGGAGTGGCCACATTTTCACTCTGGGGCAATGAGATGTAGATGCTCATGTGTTTGAGTAAGGCAGCCAAACCCCTTCCAAGAACAATCGAAAACATTGGCAGCCAATCCCACAGTCACCTGGAAATAACCACTTGCCAGGAAGTGGAGCCCTGACAGTACCTGTACTGCAGGGAGTATTGCTGTAGTGCTACTGATAGCAGGATTCAGAGCTGGCTCCAATTGTTGACACAGCTCATTAATTGTGGTCCTGTCCAGACGATAGCTGATAATGATGTGCCGTTCCTCCAGTTCCTCCAGTGTAGTCAAGGCCGCTAGGGGTCGGTACACGAGTGCTTGCCTCCTCCTCTGCAGTGGTAGGTACCTAAGTAAACCAAACATGAGATGTGTGTGACTACAGGAAGTATGGACATGTTACTCAGAGGCCTTTACCAGCCTGCCTCCGCCTAAAGGACAGGTAAAAAGCTTAGGCTTTGTACTGGACCCCCGTCTTACGATGGAACTACAAGCAAAGAAAATGTATTCTGTCTGTGTCAAAGCCCAGCTCACCTGAGTCCTTGTTCAGTTCTGATGGAGGTTGAAGACAATCCGACCCCACCCTGAAACTGCTTGTTCCAGCACACTAGTTTTTAAAACAGTGCACTAAGAACAGAAGCTCAAGGGAAGGGGGGAAGTGGATAAAATAAAATAAAGAGACAACAGCGTTCTTGCGTTTCCACTGTTGAAGTGCTGCACAAATCTGCGGTCCTCTCTGACTTCTGTAGAAACTGGTGCCTAATGAAACATAAACAAAGAACAGATAAGTACATCCTATTCCTAACTGGGTTCCTGACTATCCCTTTATTTATTAGAAATTTTCTTCTAAAAGTACATCTTGGATCCTGGTCTCTAGTTTCCAGGTTTGGAATGTGTTACTGCTCTGGGATGTGCTTTCTATTACTCTAAAGCTTCTAAAACATTAAACAAATACCTTTATCAGAATTATCAATATCAAACATTCATCTTAATATAACTAAAGCCTAAATTGCCAATAGCAGACTCACTTTTCCCATATTTCCAGAATCTTTTATAAAACAAATACTGTACTTTTACGTCAAAATACAGCATTTAATTTGTGCAAGTCCTTGATTTACTGTTTGCCTTGCTGTTAATGGTTTCCACGGTTCGATTCTTAAAAGTTCCCTAAAAAAAATGTTTGCTTCACAAAGTTCCGCAAAGTATTCTTGTAACAAAGAGTTTGAATCACAATGTTTGTGGAAGGTATCTTGTTTCAAATTGTCTATACACGAATCCAGAAATTGTTGTCAAAGTTCTTTCAGGTAATAAAAGTTTTGCACTTACTTGTTGCTGGCAAGAGATACTGATCAGTCTAACCTTGTCTTCTTTCTCTTTTGCAGGTTGCTTGTAGGAGAGAGGCTGAGGCAAGGAGGAACCGGAAACCGGAAGAAGGAAGAGCCAGCAGCTGCATCAATTGAAGCCAATGAAAGTCTGTAGAGAGCAGGAGTGCCAGCGCCGAGGGATCTGTCCTCAGGTAAGCGGGAGGTAGACGAGCACAAGCACTGGGCGAGGCTCGGGGGCTGCCTTTTATAGACAGGGCTGGGTGTGGTCCTCACATGCTGCACATGTTCTTGAAAGGTGTGCAGAGCTGGGTGTGGTTTGAAGAGCTGGGTGTGGTCCTCACATGCTGCACATGTTCTTGAAAGGTGTGCAGAGTTTCAGTTATTATGCAAATGAGTTAAATTAACACATGGCCTAGAGAGGAGTGTTTTAAAGAAGCCTTGGTAAAAGCAAGGCCCAATGTGTAAACAAAACAGCACATTAAACAACATACACAGAAGCCTAGGGGGGGGGGGAAGGTGAGATAACAAGAAAGGCTTTCAATAGTAAGTTTAAAAGGGAGCTATTACAGAACCCACTAGTGCAGTGAGAGGGGACATGCTCTTTGCTGTGCACAAACCCTAACAGTCTGCTTTCATCTTATTAGATCTCTTAGGAAGATTCTCAATCTTCTTCCTGTCTCTTCCAGAAGAATTCTGGTCCAGGCATTAGTTATTTCCCACCTGGACTATGGGAACTCTCTCTATCTTAGTTCCCCGGAATAAGTAGTAAGGAAACTGCAGATTGTGCAGAATGCAGCAGCTAGGCTCCTTACAAACTGTCCCAGACATCTTTCTGCCACGCCGGCTCTTGCAGCTCTCCATTGGCTGCCGATCAAACAGCGCATACATTTTAAATCTATGTGTATCACTCATAGAGCCCTACATAACAGAGGTCCACATTTATTCAGGAAACGAATCTCCATTTACGCTCCTTTGAGACATCTGAGATCATCCTCTACCCGACAGATTCATATACCCCGTGTCTATAGATCATGGGGAGGAAACTCTTTTATTATCAAGGCTGTCCATTTCTTGAATGCCCTACCTTCTGAGCTCTGCCATGAACCTTCTGAATCTCTTTTTGGGAAGAGGTTGAAAACCATTCTTTTTAATTGTTAGCCTGTCTCCCTCCTGCTCCTTTCAAGAATTTTCCTGTACCTTCAGCGCTGGGATGCCCTAGGGTAGCTACACGCTCTATAAATGCATAAAAACTAAACATACAACATAACAGTACACAGAACATGTATGTATGTAGGAGACGGGAATTATCTTGATGAGTACCATCGATACCTATGACGAACATTACATTGTTTGACATGAGTCCCAGCATTAGGAATAGACAACCGTTGTCCTGTATGCAGGGACAGGTGGAAGTGACCTCACTCCACTGGCGTTTGGCGTCATGGCAGAAGGTGGTCTGCACTGCTGTGCAACTCCTCATTGGTTAACATGGAGCTCTGTAGAGCACAGGAACCAATGATGATCAATGCCGGCGGTGACAGTGTTCACCGCCGCGGAGTGACCGCCATTTTCTCTGTCCCACTTCACTTGATTCCTGACTCTGCAGATCAACACCTCCACTGCGTGTGCTGCTGTGTCCTGTGTCTGGAACCTGTGATGGGCCGTGCTACAGGGAAAAGGGCCCCAGCCTTCACATCAGAGGAGTTGGGGAAGCTTGTGGATGGGGTCTGACCCTTGTATGGGCAGTTGTATGGGCCTCCAGACCAACAGGTGAGTACCTCATGGGTACGTTGGATGCAACATGGCTGCATGAAGATGTATTTGTGTGCTGGCAGTGTGTCATTTGGGGGGGGTTTGCTGCATGCAATGTGTAGGCAGGGGTACGGGTCATCTGTGTGCTTAATGTAGGATGTATGCAGTCTGTTAGCCATTTCTGTTACAGAATGGAGTGTTGAGGTAATGGTGTCCATTCGTCTGTGTTCCCTATGCAGGCCAGCGCCCGTCAGAAGAAAGGGTTTTGGCGTGCCATTGCCAAGGACGCGCGGACCCTGGGGGTCCATAGACTGCGGAGCACCCACTGCAGGAAACGGTGAGAGGACCTGAAACGCTGGGCCCGGAAGCCTGTGGAGGCCCAGCTGGTGACAGCCTCCCAACAAGGGAGGGATGCCCATCGGATCCTGACCCCCCTAATGGCCAGCATACTGGCGGTGGCCAATCCTGAGTTAGATGGGCACTTGAGGGCAGCACAGCAGCCACCAGGGGGTGAGTACAGATTTATTATTGTTGCCTGCCATAGGGTTTTGGTGCAAGGTTGTAGTCAGTGGCTACCCCAATATGCCGGTTTAGCTGATCTTAGCTGATCTTGTGGAGTCCTTCTTAGCAATGTAGTGTTCATTTCTGCTGTTGTTACCGGGTAATGGTTTGTCATTGTGGTTCATAGTGCACAGTGTTAGTCCTAATGAGTGATTGTGATGTGTATGCCATATGTGCTGTTGTTGCTGTGATTTACCCTGTGCTCCCTTTTTTCTCCCTCACCCTCTCTCATTTTCTCATCCTGTCCTTGTGTGCATTAGCATGATCTGGTGAAGGAGCAGGGACACCAGCGAGTGGGGGAGCTGCAGCCCACGGGACCTAGGAGGCAGAGTCCACTGATGCCAAGGGGACCCGCGGGTTGGAGGGCGAGGGGAGCACCACAGGGGAGCTATGACTACAGACTCTGATTCCTCCTCCGATGAAGCACCCTGGTGGTGGTGGACCACTCTGGGAAAACCCCAGCTACTACATCTTCCACCACCCCATACCAGCACCGCCCTCCCAGTAGCCCCCACTACGATGCCCGTGCCTGCTCACCCAGGAGGGTGGGTGTCTCCTTCACCCCAGGCATCTCAGGCTCTGCCTCAGCCCTCCCTACTACCCTCACTGAGGAAACTATTGACCTCCTGAGATCCATCTCTGTAGGCAGTCAATCATAGTGAATGCCATCCTGGGGCTGGCATCTCAGATGCAGCAATGCCTACCTGGAGGGCATTCATGGTGGCTTGGCTGCCCTCCAGAGAGTTTGTTTGTTTCAGGCTCTGGCCTCCTCTTTGACTTCCAGCCAGTGTCCCTGATTCTTCCGTCACCCTCTAACTACGTGTTCCCAGTCCCAAATCCCTCTCCCCCAACCCATCCCACGCACACAATCAGACAAGCATGCACCCAAGACAACAGACAGGACTCGCACAGACAAGAAAAAGCACCACACTTTACTCCACAAGCACACACACCCAACACACAGAAGCACATACAACAAAAGCCACTGCCTCCACTATGTCCCCCTCCTCCTCCTCCCTCACTGTCACATTAACACTCACACCTGCATGCACTGCATCATCAGTCCCGGAACCTGCCACCTGTACAGCTTTGTCCACAGTCACCACAACAGCAGACATGCAGACTAGCACCCCATTCACCACATGCACAGTCACCACCACCGTCATCACAACCTCATGCAGCACACCACCTCACTTGCAAACACCACAAAAAAATGGATACACACGTCCTGTTGGTCCTCTCCCACCCTGTCTGCCCTCCTCCAAAAACACATAAACGCTCCTACTCAGACACTCAACAGCCATCCACCTCACACATGTACTCTGTGGATGCACCTACAACCTAGTCCAGCACACCTACTCCTCCTACAACTACTCTCTCTACCTCTACTCCCAAACCTCCTACCACAACCTGGCCCCAAGAAACTTTTCCTTTCCCGTCTTGACCTCTTCCCTTCCCCATCCTGCCTGTAAGAGGAAGATACCTCTCCCCCAGCCCAGTACCTCCAGCTCCCAGTCCACTCCTGTTCCTCCCCCTGCAGCTACACCTGCCACTAAGGGGCACAAGAGTGGCACTCTGGACCCCCACCCCAAGCAACCACCTCTGCCCCCTATGCAATGGAGCAAGGACCGGCCCCCTCCCAAAACCAAGTCCAAGGACCCCACTCCCAAGAAAGAGCCCGGCCCATCCCCACTGCCCCAGAGGTGCCTGCATACCATCACCATGATGCCCCTGCCCAGTGGAGTGACTTGGGCTGTCAGGAGTCAAGTTTGCTTTTGGACATTGCTCTGTGGCTTTTGCCTAACATTGGACTGGCCAATGGGCCTTTGTATATAGTTGCCTCATCAGTTGTGGGCGCAGGTCCACCGAAATACAGAGGTGGACCAAAGGTATGTGTCCTGGCTTTCTTTACTTCTGGCTTATGTTGGTGTAGGATTTCTCTGCAGATTGTTCTCGGTGTGTGGTGTGTGTGTGTATGATGTGTGTTGTGGGTGTCGGTGTGTCACTCTCCCCTCGCTACCTTGTGTGCTAGGCTGCTGTACTTACTGTTGTTGTCTAGGTTAGTGTTGCTGCTCCTGTACTGCCATTGCATAGTACAGCATCGCCAGGACTTCCAGTTTGGGTTCCATGGCGGCCGCAGACTCCTCTGTGTCCCTAGAGGTGAGTGTCTCCTTTTCTAAAATTCTTTTCCGCCATAGTTTTTGTGATGGTGGTCCCGCCCCGGAAATCCTGTTAGTCTGCTATGTCATGATATGGTGGGCAGGGTGTTGTCTTCCACCAGCCTGCAGATGCCAACCGCGGTGGTACATTGGCTGTCTATGGGAGGGATCACCACTATGGTCATAGTTTGGCGGTCTTCACTGCAAACCTGGCGACGGACCTACTGCCATCACCGGCATGGTGGTTAGCTGACTGCCAATGTCATATTGAGGGCCTTAATGTGTGTTAACTAATGAATGAGCTGCCAAATATAAATATAAATTGCCGGTGGTGAATATGGCACATTAAATGAATGTTCAACAATTTAGTTGCATGTAATATGCAAAATAAATGGAGACATCCTGGAGGATACCATGTTATTTTGGGGCAGTTAGTGGGGTATCATCATACATTTCAATGGCCCTGCTCTTATTCTTCCTGCTCCCTCCTGAGTCCTACCCTGTTATGACTCCAGACTGAGTTCCACGCAACACTCTCCACCAAAAATAATGCTCTTCAAATACTTTTTTCCCTGGATATGTGGAAAGTAAGTGACAGTGTCATTGAGAAAGGGAAGTGGCTTACCAATTGTCCCAGCAGCCACTGCTTACTCCTCATCCACTGGTCTCCTCTGCCCTTCTCTGCAGGTGCATGGAATACTTGCAGAGACAGAATTTCAGAAAGGATCAGAAAAACAGTAAAGAGGTGAAGATAAAGGGAAGGACGTATGGTGGTATCCTGCCATGCTATGCTGTCATGACACAAATAAACCTCTATGACATGGAACCCTTCCTGTCCTGCAGGGGCCATGATAACTATCTCTGTACCTGTACCAAGGACCATTTGCTCAGTAAGGCCTTCTGTCAACCTAAATGCTGTGAGTACGTATGCCTGTGTTTCTCTTTACATTACCAACAATGTTCTGTTAATGCAAGATATGTAAAAGAGGTTGAGGGAAAGGTTACTAAAAAAGGCAGGAAAGAAAGCTACAGACAGTAGGATGTCAGCTGCAAAACCTTGGGGAGTACAATAGAAAACATAAGGATGCAGGTCTGTGCAATTAAAGTGGACACTAAATTAGATAGGGAGAATTTGGAGAACATACAGAAAACCATAATGTATACTAGTTTAAAACCAGAACATATTCAACAGGACTTACCAGTAGGACCAGCAAGAATGGCAGAGGCTGCTTCAGTCCTATTGGGCACAGGGGGTCGGCAGTCGTGTGTTGTCTTGAAACAAGGAAAAATAAAGAGGTGAATGAATAGACCTATTACTAGGTACTCTTTAAAAAAGGGTATTTTAGAGGCAACATAACTAATGCCTGAACATAAAAACAAAATAGTTTTGTTTCCCAGTCTTATACATATTTTTCTTCAAATGATATTGTTCCTCCTTTGCTTTATACAATTTTGAATGCTTAACACTTTGAAAGTTGTGGGCAGATGCAGTCTCCATTTGTGCACTGCTCTGCAGAGAGATGAAGCAGATATATGTTCAAAAGTTTCTGTCACCCTAACACAAAGGGGTAAGGGCAAAAAGCTATAGGCAGGAGGAAGTCAGGTGGGGAAACAGGGAGTATAGAAAATGCACAGAAGTGTGAGGTGAGAAAGATTAAAGGAGACCAATGGAAGTCGGGATAAAAACACAGAATGCAATAATCCACACTCGGTGGAAATATTAAAAGTAAGACATAAATAATGGCCAGTGCATCTTCCCCAGCACCATTACCTGTTTGGGCCCTAGCAGTGCTACTGTTGCTGGCTACCTTCTCCCTCTTTCACGTTTTGACTTTCTTTGGTTCTTCTGAAAATAGGGAAAACAAGGAGGACAATAATTAGTAGTAGTCTCTGAAGAAGAAACATGCAGCATTGCACTACCTGACAACCAATCCTATTCTTCCATTCAGCTTCCTCCCTAAAATAATTTCTTTTTCCTACACATTGTTTGCTTCCTACAATGATATTGCTATTAGGCCTGGGCGTAGAACTCTGCTCCGCTAACAGTTTGCAGAATTCAGACACTTTGTGCTACGCAGAGTAGCGTGGAATTCTGCAAGCTGATGTGGAGCGGAGTTCGTTCATGCTGAGATTTGGGTTTTGGCACTCTCTCGCAAGTGCCACAATACTCCTTGGCCGCTAGTGAGTGCGCACAAGACTTTGCATTCACTTGCGCTGTTCCCGCCACGCATGTAAGACTTCACATTTACCGGCGATACTTCTGGCCGTGACAGCGGGCAAAACAGTCCCACTCGCAAGCACGAATACACCTGGAGTAGATTTTATACTCAAGACACATTTAAATCTTTTAAAAAAGTAGTTTTTGAGGACATTTTCTTCTCCAATGGACCATTCATGTTTTTTTTGTGCGAGAATCTTTTTTTTTTTCAAATAGGAAGAAAGAGCACCTGAGATTCCAACTTCCTGTTCCTGTCCAGCAGGCTCCTGCCAGTGCTTTGTCCATCTCTTGGTCACTTTTCACTTGAATTTCAGGGTGGAAGTATCACTCTCTTTGTCTCCTGGATATACATGTGGATTTAAAAATTGTTGTAAGTAAGTTCCAAAACAATTGAATAATGGTGTTGATTGTTTGGTTAGGCATGCACCAATATTTCTATGTACTTTAATTTGATTTAAAAAATACATAGTGATGGGTGGCCTTGAGTTTAAGTATGGGCCTAGTTATTTATTTCACATTTGATTGATTTTTCATCTTTTGTAAAGGAAAATTGTTGCACAGCTCAGTAGGACCTGTCCTTTTCTACATGTTTGTAACATTTGTCATACTACTTTACTATGTGGCCTAGATTTCCAAAGGGCCATCTCCCCAGTAGGCCCAGTACTAGTAGTAATCAGTGCATGAAATTAATATTTTAGTGGTATATGTTTTTAAAACTTAATTTGGGGCAGGGATGTCATTGGATTAAATTAAAAATGTTGGCTATTGTTTGCATTTCATTTTTTTGCAAAAAGTGTATATGTTTTATAGTAATATTTGATGTCATAGGAGGATGTGTGTACTGTTGTGAATATTTTGTAGATTAGTTAATTTTCATGTTTTGTATTGTTGAATTAATGGTAGTGTTTCTTCAGTGTTACTGTCATGCCTCCTTATGGCCAGAGTGTGTGTGTGTGTGTGTTTCTTTGACATCGCCCACCATGTCTCTTTGCTCTCCATGCCGTGTGACCAGGGTCCATTTTGTGTAATCTATGTCCATTGGCTTGTATGTATTCTTTGTTCTCCATGCCTCCTTGTTCGGAGTTGTTTGACCATGTGGCTGGTGGCCATTTCCTGCGTCCAGCCAGTCTGTCTTATGCCATAGACCTGCATGTGATTTTCTTTGTTTTCCTTGCTCTTTGTTGTTGTCGACAGCCATTTTGTGCATGCAGCCAGTGTTCCTTTGCCATAGGCTTGCATGTGTTCTTTCTTTGTTTGCCATGCCTCCTTGCCCTTGTTGTTGTTTGACTATGTGGCTGGTGGCCATTGTGTGCATGCAGCCAATGTTCCTTCATTATAGGCTTGCATGTGTTCTTTCTTTGTTCCCCATGCCTTCTTGCTCCTTGTTCGACCATGTAGCTGGTGGCCTTTTTGTCCACCCAGCCAGTGTCCATTTGCCATTGGCTTGCATGTGTTCTTTGTTTGCCATGCCTCGTTGCTTCTTGGTGTTGTTGTTTGACCATGTGACTGGCTGCCATTTTGTCCATCCAGCGAGTGTCCCTTTCCCATAGGCTTACATGAACTCTTTGTGTGCCATGCCTCCTTGATCCTGGTTGTTGTTTTACCATATGGCTGGCAGCGATTTTTGGCATCCAGCCAGTGTGTCTTTGTCATAGGTTTGCATGGGTTCTTCTTTGTCCCCTATACCTCCTTGCTCCTTGTTGTTGTTTGACCATGTGGCTGGCAGCCATTTTGGCCATCCAGCCAGTGTTCCTTTGCCACAGGCTTGCATGTGTTCTTTGTTCGCCATGACTCCTTGCTTCTTGTTGTTTTACCATGTGGCTGACAGCCATTGTGTGCATCTAGTCAGTGTGCCTCTGCCAATTGCCATAGGCTTACATACAAACATCATTAATTATTGATCATTTGTTTATTTTAAGTTCATATTTAATTTTATTTTCTATTTTAATTTTATTTTTTTATTTTTTATGCTATGATTTTTAATTAAATTTTCAATTTAATTTTATATTTTAATTACTTTTTTTTTTTTTACTTTCTTGATTTTTATTTGTATTTTTATTTTAGTTAAAAAAAAAAAATTGTAATTTTTTTTATTTCATTTTATTTAATTCTGCATTTTGCCCTGATTGATCCATCAGCGTCCCTTCCTCCATCCATCCATCAAGGGTGCACAGCCGCACTACAGCATTCAGTTTCTTTAGATGTTTAATAATTCAATTTCCTCCTGGACACCTTGGCTGCGGAGCACTGCAGACAAATCAGCAGCATATTTAATTTTGTAATGATCATTCCATTTCCTCTGAACCATGGGTTTTTTAAGGATCATTCCATTTACCCATGCACCTCTCTCTGATTACCACAGGTGTCTCCTTCAAAAAAGAGAGAGTTAAAGCAATGAGCTATATCTGCATGTTGTGCTGCCTGATTTAAAATTACATTTTATAGTGTGGTGCGACTTTACCATGTTTGATTACATTGGTATTTATTACATAAGTAGCCAACTGCACAAAGATTACATTTGTTTGTAGTATTTCAATCTGCAACAATGCCACATTTCACTAACTATGTGTTTTTCTTGCTTGGTTGGTTTTAGGTGCACAAGAGAAAAGATGCCATATCACTCGCAGTACAGTGAAAGAAAAGAACAGTGCAGGTGCTTTGATCCTCCAAACTCTTCCGTTTGTGCATTTTAGTGCCACTGCCAACTTAGAGCTTAAAATGGCCCCAATAAAAGTTGCTCCCAAGAAAGTGGTCAGTGAGAAGAAGCAGCTTTCCACCAGTGGCATGCCAACCACAATCTTTTTTGGGAGATGTGTGCCTGCCACACCGGCCTCAGGGGAGGACCCTGGGAGCAGCATTCCTGCATTAACAGCAGCACCCTAAGCTAAGCCCAAGACCATGTATGTCTGTCAGTGAGGCAGCCACTGCAACCATGACGTGACACCAACAAGCAGTGATGTTAAATTGGATTTGATCCTTTTGTAAAGTAGTAGCCAATAGTTTCAGGAAACAGAGCAAAGTGGACAGCAATAGTAGATCTTCGCAAAGGTGGAACAGAATAGGAGATCGAGCTTCCTCCCGAGCAAGAATCTGCTCTTTTAGAATCAATGGCTCACAGATCTCCAGCAAGAAGAAGGAATGGTACTACTCCACCTTCTTCTCCAAGCACCACTTCTGATGACGATGATAGGGACATGGAGTGGACCCTGACAGAGTCTGGGAAACACCAGCAAAGGCAAGGGAAAATAAAAGACCCAGAAAACCTTAGAATCATGGAAGGGGCTGATGATGAGGGTGATTATGATGATGAGCCAGCTATTGTGGAAGCTGGCACAGAGGAGTCCGACATTATTATCCATCTACTCTGAGGGATGTGGCACAAGCAGCACCGCCAGCTTCCATATTTGTAAGGCCTCAGCAGAAGCTTGCACCGTCTCATTTCTCAGTAGAAGTATGCACTGCAGAGAGGCAATCAACAGCACACCCTCCTCTCTCAAGTTTTTCTTCAGGCATTGGCAGTGGTCCATTAAGAAAGTTCTCTTCCCCAGTTTAGGACCTTTTTACTATTAGCAACAGAAGGAGAACATTGCAATATGCTCTATTTGCCACGCAAGTGTTCGTCAAGGTAAGCCTGGTTCACATTATGGTACTGGAGGCCTGACGACCTATATGAAAAAACATCACACAATCTGGTTGGAGGAGCACCTTAACAAATGGCTGAATGTGGCTGCGGTGGTGAAGGTGAGAAGAGCTGGGAAACATCAGCTACAACTGGTCAAATCACGGAGGAAGGTGAGGAAGAAGAGGGTGACATCCTCAGGCAAGGCAGCCTGTCCCCAGCAGTGTGCCAGAATCGCCCGCCTCTGCGACCGCACAAGGGCACAGGAAGACTCAGAGTCAGATGGAGAGACCACTGCATATGGTGACTGCACCACGACACACATTGGGTCTACTACCACCTACATCTCAAAAGTCTTCTGCGTCAGTGGCCCCACAAAAGAAGAAAATTCAGGCTACAATTATGGACATGCTTAGGCAGGAGGGGCCCTATAACCACAACCACCCAGTGGCACATTTGTACAATTGGAACCTGGCAAAAATGTTAGTGCTGGACCGCCTCCCTTTTTCTTTTGTGAAAGGAGTGGGATTCTTAGAGTTTGTGGCAGCCATCTGCCCAAAATGGAAGGTTCAAAGTCAGACCTTTTTTGCCAGAGTTGCTGCTCCAGCGCTGCCTCCCCATGTGCCGCAATTGGTTTGACAAGCTTTATAGCAAGTGTTGTCCACCCTACCCACCTGACATGTGGACCAGTTGTCAGGCTACTGATCACATGTGCATCACTGTACACTGGATCTCTTTTGCGGGGGTAAAGCAAAAGTTATCTACATATCTTGTCTGTGAAGACATTTTTAGGAGCATTTGGTGGCATGCAACAGTAGCCATGTTCACCATGAAGAAATCACATACAGCTGCAAACATCTTGGGCGTATTTAGTAGCAAGGTGTCTGAATGGCTGCGACCCAGAGGTCTCTGAATTGGATTCGTTGCCACAGACAATGGCAGTAACATAGTCAAGGCCATGGCAGAGGGTGGCTATTTCAGGGTCCTATGTTTGGCGCACTGCAAGACTTTCTCAGAAAAGAAGACTAAGTCAGCAACATACTGCCCAACTGTAGACAAATCTGCGCTCACTTCAGCCATTCTTTTGAAGCACAGCAGCAGTTGTGGATTATTTAGCCTGGTAACAGAATATCAGTTAAAGCCCTGATACAGGAGGTGCCAACAGGTTGGAACTCAACCTATTATATGTTGCAATGTCTGTTTGAGCAGTACAGACAGATCAATGACTATGTAATTCTAAGAGGGGATGAAATTGGTAACACTATGACCATGGATGCAAAAAAATAGTGCTCAGTCAAATGCCTGATATGGATACTGCTCTCTTTTGAGGTTTTCATGCTGGAAGTTAGCAAGGAGGAAAAATGGGCCAAGGTATCCCGTTGTTGCATCTGCTACAAGAGCAGCTGAAGAAGGTGTCTGAAAGGTCAGCACTCAGAGGTGTGAACGAAAAAACCAAAAGCAAATACCTTAGTTGAAAGCCTAATCCTTTGCTTGCCTTGTAATGCAAGGCTGCAAAATGACATTGTCTTGTCCACAGAGTACATCCCCGCCACCCTACTTGATCTACGCTACAAGAAACTTCTTCCCAATTTCATTCTATTTCTGACAAGATGGATTGTTGAGCAAGCCAAAGAACTGGAAGAAGAAATGCTGGAACTTAGAGTCTGACTCTGTAGTTGTGGGATGCCCTCTTCAAATCCCAGAGAGGGCAGGCTTGTCTCACAGCAACCAAAACCCGCAACAAGAACACCCGCAACAAGAACACCCGCAACAACAGCATCAGAAGAACTGGACCCAACCTCTGCATTGGCTTGGTTTCAAGTGGCAGGTCTTAAATCCAATGCAGAGGCAAAGACAGAAGAGGTCAAGTAAGTAGCAGCACCAGTGGCACTTCAGAGGATGTTTCAGGAGTATCCTGATTACCTAATCAAGGTATATGTGGATCAAAACCTATTGGTGTATTGGTATGGGAAGATGTGCCAATAGACAGAGCTCAGCAGGCTGGCTTGTCCTGTAGCCAGTGGTCTGCTGAATGTGTGTTATGGCAACTGGTGCAGTTGTAACAGTGAGAAGGGCCAGTCTCTCATCTCAAAACGTGCAGAGATTAACCATGATTAAAATGAACCAGCATTTTATACCACCTGATTACACCATTCCCGAAACACCACAGGAGGAGGAAGAGGATGATTGGTCAGAATCAAGTGTGTTTGCTGACCAACTTCTGGGTGAACCACCTGAGTTTGAGGACAAACTCTACTTCCCGGACTGACTATGCCAGTGCCACCATAGAACCTTTTAATTATTTCTTGTTGAACTTCTTTCTTTGCAAAAAAATGCCAGTGGAACAAAATGTTTGTGTCAGATTTATGCTGCCCTACCACTTTTTAGTCACATATTATACGGCCGTTACACACAAGACTACACCACTCACAAAACCCGTCCTGTAAGTGTGTTGAGTGTAGGCCTAGCTATGTGTGACGCAGTAGTAAATGAAGCCATGTGAAATGGCGGCTGCCTGACCTCTAAACTGGGACAATGGGATTGTGGGGTAACTGCGCTGGCGTTGCACACCTTCGCGGTAGGCGGCGCAATGCTGCATTGGTTAACCCTATGGGTCCCAGGAGCCAATGAACAGGTGCGCTGGCGGTGATGATGCGCACCGCCGCGGACGTCACGTTCACGGACGTCACCGCCATTTTCTATCTGTTCAATCACTAGATACCTGACCTTCGACAGGAGAGGACCTACACCCTACACTGCAAGTGCTGCTGTGACCTCGGTCTGGAAGCGACGATGGCTGCTGCGTCTGGGGAAAGGGCCCCTGCCTTCACTGCACAGGAGTTGGAGAAACTGGTAGACGCGGTCCTCCCCCAGTACACGCTACTCTACGGTCCTCCAGACCAACAGGTTAGTACACAGGGAGCACGTTGGTTGGGCTAGGCCTGGGTGGAGAGGGCTGGTTGGAAGAGGGAAGGGGGCAGAGTTCATAGAACGTTAATGCATGTGAATGAATGGGCCAAATGGCCAGAGTAGGGAGGGGGCCACTCACAATGACGGTGCAGTTGGTAATGACTGTACCTCTTCCCTTGTGCATGTCATGTAGGTCAGAAGAGGGACATCTGGCGTGCCATCGCCAAGGAGGTCCGGACCCTGGGGGCCCACCAGAGACGGGGCACCCACTGCCGTAAGAGATGGGAGGACATTCGCCGCTGCAGCAAGAAGACGGCGGAGGCTCAGCTGGGGATGGCCTCCCAACGTGGGAGGGGTGCCCGTCGCACCATGACCCCCCTGATGTTCCAGATCCTGGCGGTGGCCTACCCGGAGTTGGATGGGCGCTTGAGGGCATCACAGCAGACACAAGGGGGTGAGTACAACCTCATCCTGCGGACTTTGCCTGCAGTGGAGGTGTCTTGGTGGGGGAGGTGGGCTGTGGGTGTCCCTAGGCCAGGGCGAGTTAGGTAGGCAAGGCCCCTCCGTAATGTAGGCCATGTGGCACTCTACCCCACCTCAGCAGAGTGCCAAGTCGAGGTATAGTTGCCCCTGTGGATCCATGTGCGCAGATGTCCACCATTGCCATATAGGCCATATCCCAGAAATTGCGGCCCGTATTTATACTTTTTGACGCTAAACTGCGCTAACGCAGTTTAGCGTCAAAAAGTTTAGCGCCGGCTAACGCCATTCTGAAGCGCCATGCGGGCGCCGTATTTATTGAATGGCGTTAGCCGGCGCTAGCAGACCGGCGCTGCCTGGTGTGCGTGGAAAAAAAACACGTACACCAGGCAGCGCCGGCGTAGGGAAAAATGGCGTTAGGGCGTCTTAAAATGGTGCAAGTCAGGTTGATGCAAAAAAATCACCTCCACCCGATTTGCGCCATTTTTAACGACGCCCAGATGCCATTTACATGACTCCTGTCTTAGTAAAGACAGGAGTCATGCCCCCTTGCCCAATGGCCATGCCCAGGGGACTTATGTCCCCTGGGCATGGTCATTGGGAATTGTGGCATGTAGGGGGGCACAAATCAGGCCCCCCTATGCCAAAAAAAAATTAAAAAAAATAAAAAAAAATTATACTTACCTGAACTTACCTGAATGTCCCTGGGATGGGTCCCTCCATCCTTGGATGTCCTCCTGGGGTGGACAAGGGTGGCAGGGGGGGTCCCTGGGGGCATGGGAGGGCAGCTGTGGGCTCATTTTGAGCCCACAGGTCCCTTAATGCCTGCCCTGACCCAGGCGTTAAAAAGAGGCGCAAATGCGGGGTTTTTTGCCCCGCCCACTCCCGGGCGTGATTTTTGCCCGGGAGTATAAATACGACGCATTTGCGTCGCAGTCATTTTTTTAGACGGGAACGCCTACCTTGCATCTCATTAACGCAAGGTAGGCGTTCACGCAAAAAAATGACGCTCTTTCCTCATACTTTGGCGCTAGACGCGTCTAACGCCAAAGTATAAATATGGCGTTAGTTTTGCGCCGAATTTGCGTAGAAAAAAACGACGCAAATTTGGCGCAAATGGAGTATAAATATGCCCCTGCATGTGCAGAGGGCATGAGCACGGCGTAATGCAGGGGGCTGCTGCGTTTGTCTTGTCCGCCAACGGTAGCGGTATGCCATGCACTAAAACTCTCTTTCTTCTGTCTCCCCCCCTTTTTCTGCTCTCCCTGTCCTTTTGTACATCAGCATCAACACGCGGAGGTACAGTGGCACCAGAGCACGAGGGAGCTGCATCCCACATGGCCATGGAGGGCCACACCACGGACTCTGAATGCACCAGTGGGACGGAGGGCGAGGGGAGCTTCACGTCGGCAACCGGATCACCAAGCAGCGACACGGACTTGTTCGACGATGTGGGCTCCCTTGTGGGGGCGGCACCATCTGTGCCCCCCACCTCTACAGGTACAGCCGCCACCTCCCCTACCAGCACCGCCCTCCCAGTAGCCCCTCAGCGTTCACCCCATGCCCGCTCACCCAGGAGGGTGGGCATCACCTTCGCCCCAGGCACCTCAGGCCCTGCCCCAGTCACCCCTGCTGCCCTCAGTGAGGAGGCCATTGACCTCCTCAGGTCACTCACTGTTGGGCAGTCTTCCATTGTGAATGCCATCCAGGGTGTAGAACGAGAGTTGCAACAAGGTAATGCATTCCTGGAGGGCATTCATTCTGGTCAGGCTGTCCTTCAGCGAACCCTGCAATCTCTGGCCTCAGCACTGATGGCAGCCATTGTCCCTGTGTCTAGCCTCCCCCCTCCAACTTCCTCCACCCAGACCCAATCTCCTGTACCCCAGCCCATCCCAAGCACACCTACAGACCAGCATGCACACAAGTCAACACACACAAGTAGCTCAAGCAAACATAGGCACCACACACACCACAGGCACTCACGCAAGCCTCACCCACATACAGACACAGCAACATCCACTGCCTCCACTGTGTCCCCCTCCTCCTCTTCTCCCTCCCAGTCTCGTCTACACACACACCTGCATGCACCACATCCACAGGCACCATGAATCGCACCAGGACACCCAGCACCACAAGCCGCTCACCTTCACTCACCACCTCCACTGCCATTTACACGTCCCCTGTGTCCTCTCCCAGTGTGTCTGTGACGCCCCCTCCCAAAGTACACAAACGCCGGCAATCACTCACCCAACATCCATCCACCTCACGACAGCCTCCAGTACCTGCACCTGCACCCAAAACAGCTAAAGTGACACCTCCGACAACCACTTCCTCTTCCTCCACTCCCAGACCCCCTCCAGCCACCCATCCCAGTGTTCGTCAGAAACTGTCCCTCTGTAAAGTTGACCTTTTTGCCCCCACCCTCCCTCCAATTCATCAGTCCCGTCGTAGCGCCTCAGCCAAAAAGCCTCCAATACCAGTGGTGCCTGTTCAAGGTTTGTGGAGTGCACCGGCCACCAGGGCAGGCAGTAGGACCCGGAGCCAAGGCACTGGCAGCCCACCCCCTGTAAAGGCTCCAAAATTGGAGAGTGGACGACGGGACCGTGTTAAGACTCCTGGTGGTAAAACAACTGACATGGGTTCCAAGGGGATTGGAGAGTCAGCTGTGACTCCACCAAAGGTGGGGAAGGGCCAGAGGAAGTCTGCCCAGCCTGTTGTGAGTGTCACGGCGGAGAAGTGCGCCATCATTTCCAGCGGTCGAGACACAACCGCCAGCACCGTCGTCACTGGTCCAGAGACCACCGCCAGAGTCACAGCCCAGGAGGGCCCAAATATCGTCACTGGTCCAGAGACCACCGCCAGAGTCACAGCCCAGGAGGGCCCAAGTATCGTCACTGGTCCGGAGACCACCGCCAGAGTCACAGCCCAGGAGGGCCCAAGTATCATCACTGGTCAGGAGACCACCGCCAGAGTCACAGCCCTGGAGGGCCCAAGTATCGTCACTGGTCAGGAGACCACCGCCAGAGTCACAGCCGAGGAGGCCCCAAGTATCGTCACTGGTCCAGAGACCACCGCCAGAGTCACAGCCCAGGAGGGCCCAGGTATCGTCACTGGTCAGGAGACCACCGCCACCGCCGGAGTCATTGCCCAGGAGGGCCCAAGTATTGTCACTGGTCAGGAGACCACCGCCGGAGTCATTGCCCAGGAGGGCCCATTATCGTCACTGGTCAGGAGACCACCGCCGGAGTCATTGCCCAGGAGGGCCCAAGTATCGTCACTGGTCAGGAGACCACCGCCACCGCCAGAGTCATTGCCCAGGAGGGCCCAAGTATCATCACTGGTCAGGAGACCACCGCCACCGCCGGAGTCAGTGCCCTGGAGAGCCCCGGCTGCCACAGCCCCGCTGGGCAATGATGAAACGTCATGCCACACACCAATGTCCAGTGTAGAGAACGTCATGCCACACACCAATGTCCTTATCAGAACCGCTATGTCAAAGCACCGCTGAATAGGGCAAAGACCGCCATGTCAAAGCACCGCTGAACAGGGCAAAGACCGCCATGTCAAAGCACCGCTGAACAGGGAAAAGACCGCCATGGCAAAGCACCGCTGAACAGGGCAAAGACCGCCATGGCAAAGCACCGCTAAACAGTCCTGAACCGCCATGGCAAAGCACCGCTGAACAGGGCAAAGACCGCCATGGCAAAGCACCGCTGAACAGTCCTGAACCGCCATGGCAAAGCACCGCTGAACAGGGCAAAGCCTGCCATGGCAAAGCACCGCTGAACAGTCCTGAACCGCCATGTCAAAGCACCGCTGAACAGGGCAAAGACCGCCATGGCAAAGCACCGCTGAACAGTCCTGAACCGCCATCGCAAAGCACCGCTGAACAGGCCAAAGACTGCCATGGCAAAGCACCGCTGAACAGGCCAAAGACCGCCATGGCAAAGCACCGCTGAACAGTCCTGAACCGCCATGGCAAAGCACTGCTGAACAGGGCAAAGACCACCATGGCAAAGCACCGCTGAACTGGGCAAAGACCGCCATGTCAAAGCACCGCTGAACAGGGCAAGCACTGGGTAGGAATGAATGGACCGCCACATCAGGCATCCTTATCCCATGTTCAGCTGGGACAGTGACAGGACACGACCTTTCACGGGGAGACTCATCCAGTCTGGGCACCAGTCCCCCCCAGTACCAGTAGAGACCTGCATCAACTTGAGAGACTGTGGCTTTGCACTCCCCAGGATGGCACAGTGGGCAAGCCACCCACTGTAGAGACTTGAGAGACTGTGGCTTTGCACTCCCCAGGATGGCACAGTGGGTAACCCACCCACTGTAGAGACTTGAGAGACTGTGGCTTTGCACTCTCCAGAATGGCACAGTGGGCAACCCACCCACTGTAGAGACTTGAGAGACTGTGGCTTTGCACTCTCCAGGATGGCATAAATGGGCATGGAGCCCCGTCGTGGATCTGGCTTCGTAGTCATCCGGCTGAGGTGCCCCCCTTTCCCTTCCCCCTGAGGTGCCTGTAGTATTTCTATCTGATGCCTCGGCAGTGTTCTCTCCGATTGTGGTCAGGTTTCGTTTGTGGGTCTCGCCCATGCATTTTTGGACTGATGGTGCACAGACATTGTTATGTACATATCTGCACTACTTCTCGTATTGTATATAATTATAACTGATTTTCATATATATATCTGTATATTTTTGTATGACATGTATATTGGCACATTACATTGTTTGACCGATTTTCGCTTTGTGTTTTCATTCTTCCGGGGGGATTGTGGGTTGTTAATGTGATTTTTTGTGAATGCATTGGTGTGTATCTTGTAATATGCGAGGGTGGGGGTGTTTGGTGGGTGTCCCCCTAACTTTTGCCTCCCCTATGTCGTAGGTGCAGTACTCACCGTTGTCTTCGGCGCCTACGTAGCTGTTGGTCATAGAGGAGCAGAAACACAAGGGCAGGGAGTATTTGGAGTTCCGGTTCCATGGAGTCGTTGTTCCTCGTGGGATGTGTTCAGGTGAGCATTTTCCCATAGCAAAAGCTGTTTCCGCCGTGTTTTTATCCACGGTGAATCCGCCCCGGAAAAGGTGGCGGATAGGCGGGTTGTTATACTGTGGGCGGTACATTGTCTCCCGCCTGTCTGTTGGCGGTGACCGCTGTGCTGCTTGTCTGTACCGCCGTGGCGGGCGAAGTGTTAAAGTAGCTGTCTTTGTTGGCGGTTTCCGCCAGGGTCATAATTCCCTTTTTTTGTACGCCGGCCTGTTTGCGGTATTTCCGCAGCTTTAACACCGTCCGCCAGGGTTGTAATGACCCCCAAAGTAAGCAAAGTAGGTGAGCAGCATGCCCCACTTCAGAAGAGCTCCCTTGATTATCTATCCAAGCAATTATTCAATCATCCTTTCATTCTTCGTACTATATTCACCCATAGTCACCATGATTTAAGCTTTACTTTCTCTCATCCAGTCTTACACCAAAATTCACAATCCATTATCTATCCATTCAGTATCCACTATCGACCCTTTATTTCAATGCTCCTTTAGCCCATCCTTTCATCTACCTAATACTCACCCACACATCCTTTCACACTCCAAGGCATCTGCCTTTACTTTAGCTCATTTTACCCATCCTTTTTTTAACCTTCTATTCTTTCCCGTTTCAATGAAGCCATAATTTTTTGCGTACATTACGTGTGCTTTTACTGAGTTGCAGATAGAAGAGCATAGCCATAGGTAACCCAACCACTGCTGTAGCTGGTAACGTGGGAGTTCACGATCATGACAACGCCCTTGTAGCTAGTGAGTAATAGTAATTGTCAATAAGCAAGCAAAGTGACTTACCACTGTCCGTCCCTGTAGCCACTTCTACCCTTGCTCCATCTGCTCCTGCAGCGGAACATGAGCCGGCTTCACTGGTGGTCGGTGTGGCTAGAAACAAAATCATAATACAGCTTAATATGCCAGGTACACCTCTTTTTAATTTTTTGTTTTAATCATAAAAATGCAACCACAATACATCGCTACAGTTTGGTTAGCACTGCAGTATCTCCTATCAAAAATATCACTCTGGGCATTTTGCTGATTCACAATGTTAGAAAAGTCAGGTAGTCATGGCAGCCAAAAACTATGCATAATGGAGAGGAAGAGCTATAGCCTTTGATGATGATGACTCAGGAAGGAAAAATTAAAAGTAGTATAATAGTTGGCAGAGGGAAAAGTTAGGGAAATAATAATAATAATAATACATAATGGGACTTACCAAGATGACCAGAGCCCCCAGCATTGGCGCTGGTGGTCAGTGCCTTTCCACCTCCTGGCAAACCGGCCTCTGTGGTGCCCCTCTTCTTGCCCTTGGGTGCTGATGTAAGAAATAAAGGAGATAAGAAAATAGATGAGTGGTGCAGTTAATCTCCATAAAAAATAACAGGCAAACTCCGTAATATTGTACTTATCTAAATCAGATTGCCTACAGTACTAGTATGATCACCCATCGTTGAGTTGGCTATACCTCTAAAATCCCTATTCCAAATTTCCTTAACAAAAGCTACTGCATTGCAATGAATGAACTTTGATTTTATTCTGATTTCTCACCCTCTTGATGGACCAACGAAATCTCTCTTTTTTGCAGTGCATAGATGCATACTAGTACTACACATCACTGTGAAATTGTTTGGGACGGTACGAGTTACATCAAGAAAGTCACAGAATACGCTAACTCACTGATATCACTAATTCATTATGGTGGCAGTAGGATAAAGGAGTCTGCATTACAATGGCTTCTTAAATAATCTGCCCAGTGCCGAGCACCTGCTTAGCTCTAACTGAATCACATAATAATATTCTTATCATAAACTAAACGTAACTTACCTCTGGGTGTGAGCAACATGTTATTCGGAACAAAAAGTTAGCATTGTAGAACACAAATATAGTTAATATGAACCTAGCCCTGGCATCTCTATACCTAGCAGGTCAAGCAGGTCCTCCTCATGGCTGATGATATCCACCCAACAGTGCATCAACTGCTGGGTGGTGCACTGGACCTGTGTGGTGCACTGAACACACCTGTGCACTTTCCTACTACGCAGACGACGTTCCTTCAGGGAGTAATTGCTACCAGGTCTGCTGCAAGCATGTAAGGAAGGTGGTGCTGCACATAGGAAACCAGGGCTGCAACCTCCACCTCACAAAAGATGGGCTGGGACTGCACCCCTTTGTGGTGCCACCAACACAAGGTAAACAGCTGCTGCTGGCTGTCAGGGACGGGCCTGGCGCTCACACTCCTCTGTTGGCCTGTGTTTCCTTGCACCACCATGGTGCTGGTTGGTGGGGTGAAGAAAAGAAACAGGAGGAGAAGGAGGAAGGAAGAAATAAAAATAGCTAAGGAAGTAAAGGGAAAAATAAACAAAAACACAAGCATGGAAAAAAAAGAACAAAACGTACAAATACACAGACACAAAAAGACACACTAATACAATAAATAAAAATGAGGGGTAGATTAATTAGAGGGGTGGAGCCTTAAAAAAGGATATTAAGTGATAAAAAAACAGGGCCAGCACCATAAACAGAGTAATAAAGAAGATGGCTGTTCCCATGCATACCACATGTTGTCATTTGTGCAAGATTGTAAATGCAAGAACATCCTCCAAGTTGCGTTTGATGTAAAATGCAACTGGAATGGGTGTTATGGGAAACTCCACCCATCCGCATAGTTCCACGTAGTGAAGCAGATGTTTTTTACCACATAGAGGAATTCTACGTAGCGCAACTCCACGCACTCCACTTAGGCCTAATTGCCACTCCACTCGCTTCACAACCTTTTTCTATTCATGGGTCAGTCAGTCTCACTTTGCCTAATGCAGCCCACAGAGATGGAAACTGTATTAGCAATATAAAGTCACAGAGAATGCCAACATCCCTGATATCAAACTACACTAGTAACATCCCTTAAAACAGCCCATGCATGCACCTGTCTCACAGTGGAACACAATCTGGGTTTCATAGTTCACTTGATGTCCACTCTACATCCATGTGAAATCATAGCATGTATTACAACACTTATAACTCAAATGACATTATTTATCACAACATAATGCATGGTAGAGAGGTGACATAGTTAGGTTAGATTAGTGAACTGAAAAGAGTGTGTAACAAGGTCCGCTACTTATAAAAATTTGAAGGTGGTGGATAAATTGTAAATGAAAGCTATAACTTTAACTTGAGAATTTTTAAGGTTTTTGTAGTTTAAAATTGGGTTGTATAGGAAAATACATTTTCCTAGCCATAACTAAGCTTTAACCTTTGTTTTGTCCTTTGAATTTCATTTTGTAACAATTTTTAATAAAATGTGTTTCTGTAGAGTCCAGATTGTAGGTGGAGAGTTGTTATGTGGAGTGTCATACAGCACAGTGTAAAGTGTGTAAAGTCTATTGCCATAGACTGGAGTATTGTAAATTGGAATTGAGAAGGGTAGAGCAGTGTGTATTAGCATGTCATACAGTGTAGTAAAGTGTTATATAGTGTAGTGGCATGGTGTCTTACATAGTAAAGTCAAGAAACATAGACTGGAGCTGCGAGTTGTACAGTAGAATGACATGTTAAACAGTAGAGTAGGGTGTCATTCACTGTCTTGATGGGGAGTACATAGTTTTACAATGGAGTGGGGTGAGGTGAAGTAGAGTGTCATAGAGTGGAGAATCAAGGGTGTGTCATAGAGTATAGTGGAGGAGAATGTCATACAGTGGAGTGCTGCCCCATAAAGTGGAGTGGCGTATCATAGAGAGAAGTTGATTGGCGTGTTGTTGAGTGTCATACAGTGTAGTACAGTGGCATAGAGTGGATGGCATAGAGTGGCGTAGAGAGTCATAGAGTGGCATAGAGTTCAGTACAGTGTTGCAGAGTGGAGTTGCAAATAGTGGAGTAGAGTGCTCGACAGTGCAGCGGTGTAGAGCAGAGTATGATACAACAGCGTTGAGTGGGATAAACTGTCATAGAGTGGAATATAGTGGAGTGCAGTACACTGGAATGGGGTAATGTACAGTAGAGTAAAGTGTCATAGAGTGGAGTGGCATGTGACAGACTATAGTGGCGTGTAGTGCAGTAAAGTAGAATGGCGTGGCATATAGTTGAGAAAAGTGTCATATATTGGAGCACTGTGTTGTACAGTAGAGTGTAATGGTGTGTTGTACAGTATTGGGAAGTGATGTAGACTACAGTAGAGTAGAGTGGCATACAGGGCCGTATTTATACTCTGGTTGCGCCGAATTTGCGTCGTTTTTTTCGACGCAAATTCGACGCTAAACTAACGCCAACTAACGCCAACTAACGCCATATTTATACTATGGCGTTAGACGCTTCGGGCGCCAAAGTGCCCGGAGTGTGCGTCATTTTTTAGCGTGAACCCCTTCCTTGCGTTAATGATATGCAAGGGAGGCGTTCCCGTCTTAAAAAATGACTCCCAGGCCTTTACGTGGTATTTATACTCCCGGGCAAAAATGACGCCCGGGAGTGGGCGTGGCCAAAAACGGCGCATTTGCGCTGCTTTTTAACGCCTGGGTCAGGCTTGGCGTTAAGGGACAAGTGGGCTCAAAATGAGCCCAGAGTGCCCTCCCCTGCCCCCAGGGACCCCCCCTGCCACCCTTGGCCACCCCAGGAGGACACCCAAGGATGGAGGGACCCATCCCATGGACATTAAGGTAAGTTCAGGTAAGTTTTTTTTTTTTTTTTTTTTGTGGCATAGGGGGGCCTGATTTGTGCCCCCCTACATGCCACTATGCCCAATGACCATGCCCAGGGGACAGAAGTCCCCTGGGCATGGCCATTGGGCAAGGGGGCATGACTCCTATCTTTACAATGATAGGAGTCATGTTGATGGGGGATGGGCGTCGAAAAAAAATGGCGCAAGTCGGGTTACGACGATTTTTTCGACGTAACCTGACTTGCCCCATTTTAAGACGCCCATACGCCATTTTCCCCCTACGCCGGCGCTGTCTGGTGTACGTGGCTTTTTTCCACGCAAACCAGGCAGCGCCGGTCTGCTTGCGCCGGCTAACGCCATTCCATAAATACGGCGCCCGCATGGCGCTTCAGAATGGCGTTAGACGGCGCAAAATTTTTTGACGCTAAACTGCGTTAGCGCAGTTTAGCGTCAAAAAGTATAAATATGGGCCACAGTCTCCTTGACTTCTGTAGAATGGAGTGGTCTATAGTAAAGTGCTGTAGAGTGTGGTAGAGTGGACTGGCATACAGTGCTATATAGTGTATAATAGCATTAAGTGGAGTGGCGTACAGTGGAGTAGTGGAGGAGAGTGGACTACTGTGTCAGAGTGGAGTGAAGTAAAGTGGGGTGCAGTGGCAAAGAAAGAGTTGCGTACAGTGTTGTATAGTGGACTAGAGTAACGTAGAGTAGAGTGGAGTAGAGTGTTGTACAGTGGCATACAGTATAGGAGAGTGTTCCACAATGGAGTGAAGGGGTATAGACAGGAGTAATGTGTTGAAGAGTGGCATAAAGTGTAGTTGAGTGTTGTAGAGTGGAGTTGCACACAGTCAAATGGTTTACTGAAGTTGTGTATTGTGGTATGGGGTAGAATGTAGTGGCTACAGTAGAGTGGGGTAGCGTGGAATACCATACAGTAGAGGGGCAAAGATTGAAGTTGTTTACAATGTAGTAGTGTAAGATGGAGTGGCTTATAGTAGAATAGCGTAGAGTGAAATACAGTGGAGTGGCAGAGAGCAGAATAGCTTAGAGGGAAGAAACAGAGTAGAATAGCATAGTGGCATCCAGTGGACTAGCGTACACTGCAGTGGCGTAGAGCAGAGTAGCACATAGTGGAGTGACATACACTGGATTAGCGTAGAGTAGAGAGGTGTACAGTAGAGTGGTGTAGACTGGAGTAGAATACAGTGGAGTAGCTTACAGTGCAGTGACGTACCATAAAGTGGTGTAAATTAGAGTGGCATACACTGAATGGGATAGACTATAAAAACATATATTGGAGTGGCGTATAGCGGTGTGGCATCCAATGGAATAGTGTAAAATAGAGTGGGGTTGGGTGGAGTGGCATACAATGGAGTGACAAATGGTGGAGTAACATGCAGTGGGATACAGTGGAATAGCATAGAGTGGTGTAGCATTCTGTGGAATGTCATAGAGTGGAATAGTATACACTGGAGTATTGTATAGTGGAGTGGTGTACAGTGAAGTGGCATACAATGAAGAGACATAGGGCCAGATGTGGCAAAGGGTTTTTCCCATTCTGAGTCAATGGGAAAATGTGTTCGTACATATGGCCCATAGAGTGGAGCTGCATACAGTGTAATAGCATAGAGTGGACTGGCGTAGAGTGTGGTTGTGTAACGTATAATAGCGTACAGTGGAGTGACATAGAATAGAGTGTTGTACAGTGGAGTGGCATAGAGTGTAATAGTGTATAGAGGTATAGAGTACAGTGGAGTGGCATCTAATGGCGTGTGATAGGCTGCAGTGGCACACAATGGCTTGGGGTAGAGTGTGATAGCATACAGTGGAGTGCTGTACATTGGTTTGCGGCCCTATTGAATAGTGTAGAATGAAGTGGCATACAGTAGAGTGCCATACACTTGAGTGGCATACATTGGAGTAGCATACAGTGGAGTGGCACATGGTGTAATAGCACAGAGTGCACTGGCAAATAGTGGAATTGCGTAGAGTGGAATATCATATATTGGAGTAGTGTATAGCGGAGTGGCATACAGTAGAGTGGTGTATATTGAAGAGGTGTAAAGTGGAATGCATACAGTGTAATAGCATAGAGTGGAATGGCATAGAGTGGAGTTTGTACAGTGTAATAGCATAAAGTGGAGAGGCATAGAGCGGAGTGCCGTACACTTGAGTGGCGTAGAGTGTAATAGTGAATGGTGGAGTACTATAAAGTGGAGTGGCGTATAATGGAGTGGTATAGAATAGAGTGGCATACAGTGGAGTGGGGTAAAGTGCAGTAGTTTACAGTGAAGTGGCATATATTGGGGTGCGGTTCAATTAAATAGCATAGAATGAAGTGGCATAGAATTGAGTGCCATACACTGAAGGGACATAGAGTGGAGTAGCATACAGGGGAGTGGCATACAGCGCAATAGAGTGGAGAGGTGTAGCATAGAATAGCATAGAGTGTAACAGCATATAGTAGAGTAGCATCCAGTGGAGTAGCATACAGTGGAGTGATGTAGACTGCAGTGGCAAACAGTGGCATTGAGTACAGTGTAATAACGTAGAATGGTGTGTAGTAGAATGGAGTCTTGTACAGTGGAGAGGTGTACAGTGGCGTTGAGTACAGTGTAATAACTGAGAATGGAGTGTAGTAGAGTGGAGTCTTGTACAGTGGAGAGGTGTACAGTGGAGTGGAATAGCGTGTAGTGAAGTGGCTACAGTGGTGTGGCATACAAATGTATGTGAAATTTAGAAGCAATGTAGATTATGGTGTACACAAATGTTTGTGAAATTCCACAAAAGTACAATGGTGACAGCTTTCTGTAAGTGTATATGCCTTATAACTTAAAAAATACTTACCCTACTTAACCGCAGTACACAAACTAATCATCTCTACACCATAATTTATATTTAGGGGGGGGAAAGCAAAGCTTATGTTAGTACAGCCTAAAACTGTTTTTATCTTTTTAAACTTTTGGTGAGCATTTTTGCACATAACTTTGGCACATGATATCATTTTCCACTGAATTGGACTGCAGTACTGTGAAAGCGGTGTGGGGGAAGGAAAACAATGTGGGGAGATTACATTTTTGTTAGCGCTCCAGTTCCCACACTCAGCCTCACTACAAAATGAAGACCAGGGCATGCACCCGCTTCTAGTATGTATTTATTTTAAATTTGTCTAGCCTAAACCAGTTTTTGACTTTTTTTAACTTTTGGTGAGCGTTTTTGCACATAACTTTGGCTCATAATATAATTTGGTCCTGAATGGCACTGCAGTACTGTGAATGCAGTGTGGGAGGAAGAAAGCGACGTAGAGCTAAATTTGCCACACTCAGCCTCACTACAAAATGAAGCTCACGTGTGGATGCGCCCAGTGGGTGCATTACTGGTGCACCAAAGGCACGCCTAAGGAAAGCCCATCTGTGCCCCTTTGCACCCAAATGGGACCAGGAGCCAGGAACCCTGGTCCTATGCAATTAGGTAAGCTAAAACACTCTGCCTCCCAACACCTTGCTCTTTAAGGGACCTGTAAAACCAGATGTCTGCATTCAATTTATATAGGGAAAAGGAAAGCTCATGGCTCACACTGCTGAGAGGCTTTACCAGGGGCAAGTAAGCTTAGTACTAAGCCTACCATCAAACCTATTCAACAGTTGTTTTTAATCAACTGTAGGTCACTTACCTGCCATAAATTTGCTATCTATTCGTTTCTGGAAGAGAAACAACCAGACACCATTTTTCTGATGGAAACTTAGCTCCATGCGGACTCAGGACCGGACCTTGTGCAGGCCTTTCCCCCAGACTATTACATTTGTAGGAAAGGCCATCTAAATAAAAGAGATGGGGAAATCACAATTACTCTTAAAATGGATTATAGGTGCCTTGTTGAACCATGTAATCTGTCTGGTTGTGAAAGTATGTTCTTTTGCCACATCTATGCCCCCCACTTACACTCTGTCAGAAATTCTGCTATATCGCCTTCCAGGTCCTTGTGATGAATTCTTAGATACTCTTCTCGAGATTGTGGACAATTTTGCCAACCTAAAACCTAATTTAACACCTCTGGGAAATTTTAATATCCACTTTTTTGGATTCATTTGGGACCAAAGCAGCTGGGCTCCTGCAGGATCTTTTGACAATTCAACTTATCCAACATGTCTCTGGTCATCCGCATGAAATGAGGCACTTGCTTGACCCGCTCTTCTCAAATGAGATTCTGTTAAAGACCCAGGACTCTTTTCCTCTCACCAGGTCTGATCATTTTATGAATTCCTCCAACATTGATCTCCCTTGCTCCCGTTCTCTTTCCAGCTGTACCACATGGAAAGAGTGTTGTTGGTCTAAACTTAATGTTGACGCATGGAAACAGTTCCTCACTATTGCTAGACCCGAACTCAACCCAGACACTAATCTGGCTTACACTGAGTTCACACACTGGATTAATCAATTCTTGGACCTAGTGATCCCTATAAAGTTTCAAACCAATTATATGAAACTTAAATCTGCCCCATGGTATACCCCCATCTCAGAACAGTATGACAACCGTGTAAGACAGCAGGGAGGTCATGGAGGAAAGACTATTCAGAAATTGGCAAAAGTCAGGGAGTTTAATAGAAAATATCACTGCAATATATCTGCAAAGAGAACAAATTATGATGACAAAATAAAAATGGCCCAGAATGCTTCTAGGGAAATATTTTGGATTGTTAAAACTCTTCTAAATCCTCTCTCTAACTCTTCAAACCCCAAATTCTCATCATCCCGCTGTAATGACATTGCAAGGTTCTTCTAGAAGAAAATTGATGATATTTACCGCACTTGTCGCCCATCTAATCTAGATCCTAACCCCATGGTTTTCATTGACAGGCAACTGGTCCTTAACTCAGTTCTCAGGACTTTCCCTGAAATGATGTTGGAGAATCTCTCAATGATTTTAAATAAAGTTAAATCAGGCTCCCTGCTGGATCCTGCTCTTCCGTTTATTCTTGCTAAAGCTTTTGATCAGATTCTTATCACTCTACTTGCCGTTTTGAGCACTTCCTTGGTTGAAGGAATCGTTCTTACATCATAACAACATGCCATGGTAAAGGCTCTTCTTAAAAACACTAATTTGGACAACCCCATCATAGGGAATTACAGGCCCATTTACCTGTTACATGGATTAAGCAAACTCCTGGAGAGCCATGTAAATAAGCAACTCTCAGAATATTTTGAGGCTCACAACATTCTTCATCCCACCCATACTGGGTTCAGACCCGACTACGAGACCAAAACCTCAATCCTGACAATGGTTGTTGAGACTAAAATGCTTCTGGATTGAGGAGGAACATCTGTCATTGTACTTCTCGATCTCTATGCAGCATTCAACACTGTCAAACATGATCTTATTGAAAGAATCTGCAATGTGGGAGTTGCAAGCCATGCCCTCACCTAGCTTTTCCTTCCATAGCAAGAGGACCTCTCAGGTTTTTGAGGGCGGTTGTACCTCACATATTTTTCCATTTAACAGTTGAGTCCCTCAGAGCTCTTCATTAAGTCCTACACTGTTCATTTTATACATGCGTTCTCTTGCCGATATCGTTCTGTCATTTGGGGTTTCTATAATCTCATTTGCAGACAATACGCAATGGTTTTTTACCTCTCCCACATGCAGGATCCCTGGTCCTTAGCCCTAGGCCCTTGTTTAGAGGTTGTGGCCAATTGGATGAATAGCTTTGCTTTGAAACTAAACGGAGAGAAGACAGAACTCATAATCTTGGGGAATTCTGGATGGCACAGTATCCTTGGCACTCCTCCCTCACCTAAGCCAGTTATAAAAAACCTAGGTTTTGGCTAGACAAAGCACTTACCATGGATACTCAGGCTACAAAAATAGCCTCAACATATTATGTCATCCTTTTTACTAAGGAAATTCTTCATCTGCTCGCCCAGGCCTCCTAAAAAGAAATGTGTCCAGGCGCTGAGTCTATGATGTCTGGACTGCAGAAATTCACTATATCTAGGAGCCCCAAAAGTCGCTTGTGAGGAAACTGCAGGTCATGTAGAACTCTGCAGCCCGGTTGCTCCATAATATTCTCAGACAAGAGTGAGGTCAGCAACTTCTCATGGCCCTCCCTTGGCTACCAAGGAGGGCCAGTGGACCAAAGGGTTACATTTAAATCCCTTTGTGTAGCTTGCAGGGTATTTCTGGACAATGGCCCTGCAATTTGTCAAACTTTGATCTCTCCCTACACCCCTACCAGGAACTTGAGGTCCATTAAGTTTTTTATTTGGAATGGCCCTCTTATCAGAAAAGCCAGAAGTGTAGGTTGTTCTTTTTGCTTTAATGTTGCCAAGCTAAGGAACTCTCTGTCCCTATCTCTACAAACAACAAATTCATTCTGAACTTTCTCCTGAAACTCCTGAAAACATAGCTGCTTGTTTGCTTCCATCATTAATGTCTCGGTCATTGTGCAACATACCAGCGCTGGGACGCCTATGGGCAGCCATGCTCTATAAGTGCTGAATGATGATGATGACTTTGTGAGCTAGAGAGCTTGCAAACAAAACGTATGTAGATTAAGATGTATTCTATTTGTTATGTATTTGTTTAAGGTTTTATTAGGATGTGAGCATAAATGGGTCTTTCAGTTGTTCATGTGGTAAATCTAAAACATTACATATGCAGTTTATTCTTTGGGCTTCCTTGCCAATTTTAGTAGGATTGTGCTGCACATAAAGGCCGAAGTGAATGAAAAGCAATCATTGTTTTGTTATAAAGTTGAGATTATTATGTTTTATCCTAGTGGCTAATTATCATGCTCTGAAAATAGTAGTTTTTGTGGCTCACTGCTGGGTCAATTTTTCATTTTGTTACACAGAGGTGCATAAGAAAGATGTTTTTTGTTTGGCTTGTTGGGCCTGTTTTAATTTGTAAGCCAGATTCTGCTCACTTAGATGTTGAAAAACAATCATTAATGCAACATTAAGCCTATAGCATACACTTTTCAGGTATCATAAATCAAATTAACAATCGACCAAAGATATATGGGAAAAACGAATTGACCACAGTGTTCAATATTCATGCAGTTGTTGATCGAAAGCCAACATAGTAAATGCCAGTTCAATACAATAGGCTACCACATACATCTGTGTACCAAACCCCATGCCACTGAAACTATATTGAGAAGTAAGGTTAATATGAGTGTAAACAGTACTCACTCTGTGGAGAGAGTTTTCTCTGTACCATACTGTTTTCAGATAGACCCTGGTCAGCAAACCGAAAAATGCTTTGTCAATGGAAAATCGGACCTAATTATAACTACCTTGTTATTTATTTATTTTTATGTGTGTGTGTGTGTGTGTGTATGTGTATGTGTGTGTGTGTGTGTGTGTGTGTGTATATATGTATATATACATATATATATTGTCAAACAAATTGGTCTAAGAGTGAACAAGACTCCATGGGGAGTTGAAACGTGTTGGTGGCTGTTACTTGAATAAAATACACATCATTGATACTTTGTGGAGTGCAGTGAAAATTCTTGGTAATTCATACATATATATATATATATATATATATATATATATATATATATATATATATATATACATATATACATACACATATATATATATATGTGCACAAAACCATAGAAATTCAGTCAGCTGTTATAGTTTCAAGTTATTTCAAGTAACTATAACTCGAGCCCTCGTGATACGTTTGCTCTCTTGCTGTGTAAAAACTTTTGTTAACTTAAATTTACTTACAAAGAGAAACGTATCAATGCATGTTCTACAATAGTCCATACTGTTCACTGGGCAAAAAAGTCAATCCTAATTTTAAAAGCACCTGTTCGATTTCAGTTAAATTACATTCAGACGACTTCACAAGAGTCAAAAGTGTCTCACCCATTATTTCTGTTTTGTTTGCTGAGTTGCCAAGTTGTCCTCCCATGTGGCAATTTGTTTGTACTCCCCCTCAGCGTGTCTTCTTCCTTTTACATAGGTTCCTTCTGTTCCTTTTGGTTGAACACAAGTACTATTTCATTCATGTTACTGTATGACGCTAACAGGATGTGCAGTTGATGTAAACACTACTACTCTCTTCTTTGTTGTGTATTGGTTCATTTATTGTTTTGGTCAAAAGAGCAATAAGTCTTTCTTTTCATGATGAATTACGAGATGAGAAGTCTGTTTTCACTTTCCCTTTGATTACTATGCACAAGGTGCTTTTTAAAGTGATTTAGGCACAGTTCCTACTTTCGCTTTGCATTGCCGCAGTAAACGTTTTGCTTGAAGACCCGGTTCAAGAGTGAGAGTTTGGTGTCAGCAGCAGTGTAACAGCACTTTCTTGTTGATATTAATGCGTTCCTCTTTTCCTGCAACTCGCATCGGTCCTGCTCGATGGAAGAAACTAACCATCAGGGTGTATTCATTATGCATACATATATATCTATATTCAACGAAAAAACAAAGGTTACAGAGATGTTATATTTAAGAAATAGAATTAAAAAAACATAGAGGTTCACTTAAAAAAACAAAGGTTACAGGGATGTTAAAGTCAGGTTCAGCTTTTAAACATACAAAACCATAGAGATTCAGCTGTTATAGTTAGAGTTATTTCAAGTAACTCTAACCTGCACCCTACGGTAACTATAACTTGCGCCCCTGCCATGCACAGTTATCACATCAATAATTTTACTGCAAATGTTACAGAGACATTATCAATAGTGTTATAAAGGTTGCTGTGAGTGCTGTAATATCTGGGGTACTTAGTAGTGCATGGGGAAGGCACTGTTTTTTCAGTGAATTTCTGTGTTTTTTTTAATGAATAGTAATTTTAATTACTATACGTTAATCCAACCATTGCCATGCATGGCCTTCAGCTGTGGACAACAGGGATTGGCTGCCAGGCCTAGCCTGCGGCCAGGCCCTGTGGTCAACTCCCTGTGACCACCTAACCCCGTGGCACGGGTTGGCAGCAGGGCCTGGCCTATTGTCAGGCCCTGCAGTAAACCCCTTTAAGCTTCACACTCCATGCAACACAAGGCTGAAGGGGTATGGAGCTTAAAAGGGGCAAGGTTAAATATATATTATTGGGGGGAGCCATGGACCCCAGGGTACACCCCCTCCCCCGGGCTACCTAATACATTTTTTTAGGGGGCCATGCAAAACCCCAGCAGCCCTCAGACACCACCACCTTCCTGAGCCAACATGAAATAAATATATTGGGGGCCGCACGGACCCCCCGGGCCCTGCAGATCACCACCACCCTGGTGATACGTAATAAAAGAACGTAGGGAGGGCGTGCAGATCCCCCCAGGTCCTGAGGACCATCTTCTCCCTGGGACAGCATTAAAAAAATATATGGGGGGGCCACATCAAACTCCCACAGGCCCCTGAAACCACCACCTTCCCAGGGCTACATAATAAAAAACATAGGGGGACTGTGCAGACCCCCATCTCCCGGAGACCACCACCTCTGAGATGACGTTAAAAAACAAAAATATGAGGAGGTGCACTATCCCCTCTGGGCCCCGGGGACCACCACCTCCCTGGGCCTACATAATAAACATAGGGTGGCCAAGCAGACACCCCCCCCAGGTCCTGGGGACCACCACCTCCTTCGGACAACATAAACAAATATGTGGGTGACTGCACAGACCCACTGTGCACTGGGGACCACCACTTCCTCAGTGCTACATTTTAAAAACTATGTGAGGGGCCTCATAGACCCCATGGACCCTAGACAGAGGGAACCACCACATCATAAGGGCTGTTTTAAAAATATTTTTGGGGGGTCACAAGGACCCCCTGGGCCCCTGGGAACACCACTTCCAAATACTTTTATTAAAAAGGGAGGGGAGCCACTTGGACCACCCCGTCCCTAGGCCAATTTCAGGCCCGGGGACCCCATCCCCTGGGGCCCAGCCACATGTTCCTTGGTGACCAGGGCACCCATTAAAACTTATGGGGACCACGGAGGAGCCTGGAGGCCCCTGTGGTCCCACCGATCTCCTGCGGGAGCCGGCATTGCTACTGCTTGCAGTGAGCTGCTGCAAATAGCAGCTTTCTGCATGCATGAGCAGTGTTTTCATCTCTCTCCCTGCATGCATGCTAGCTGATAGGGAAAGAGATGAAAACTCTGCTTTCCACAAGAGGGGGAAAATGCAAAACACATCCTTTCTGGACCAAGATCTAGCGTCAAGTGGGGGCTGAGAAAAAGGGGGAGTCCCATAACACGTTTTCCTCATTTATTTTTCATAGGGATTTTGAACACAACTTCAGACCGAACCGCCTAGACGTAATTACACCACATTTGGCAGAAAACTATCGCTTGCTCCAGAAAGAATGCTTTTTGAGACTTGATGTAAATCTGTTCAGTAGTTTTTGAGATATTAGAGTTTAAAAAATATAGATATCTAGGGACATGGATCCTCAGCAGACCCAACTGTCCCTGGGCTGATATCTGATTGGCCGCCAACACTTCAACAAGGAAGTGTTAGCATCCATTTTGGGACTCAGCCTCAGTCCCGTAAAATAAGATAAAAAGGAAAGGGGCCAGGGTAGGAACACCCTGAGCCCTTAGCCTTGGTGCAGGGGTCCCCAAGGGACTCCTCCAAGGCATAAAATGGTCATAGATATTGCCCATTTTTTTGGGCCTATCCGTGGATTTGAGGATCCTGGGGAAAAGCAAGGCCCTGATTGACTTGCCGCAACCTGACACAAATATTAACACGTGTGTTAAAAAAAACCATAGAAATTCACTGAATAAAACAAAGCTTACAGGGATGTTATAGTTGGGTTGACGTGTTACCCATACAAAACCACAGAAATTCAGCAGTTATTCTTATATTTATTCTGAAGAAACTATAACTCGTGCCATAAAGTAACTTTAGGCCACAAGTTATAGTTTCCTAACATAAGTATAACTATAAACACTGAGGGCCTGATTACAAACTTGGAGGATGGGATACTCTGTCACAAATGTGATGGATTTCCTGTCCATCGTATTACAAGTTCACTTATATTCTATGGAACTTGAAAACGGCGGGTGGATATCCGTCAAGTTTGTGACAGAGTATCTCATTGGCCAAGGTCATAGTCATGCCCTGATTTCCTGTGGTTTCATACTGCACCGAAACCGCACTCTTAGCAGCTGCCGACGGCATACGCATCATACTGGACCTCGGAGGCACTGCCGCACTCATCCTCTCAATCTCCCCACAGCATTTGACACCGTCTCCACTCCACCCTCTGCGACAGACTGCACGACGCCAGCATCGGAGACAAAACCCTGAACTGGATCATGTTCTTTCCCACCGGAAGAACACAGATGGTCAGACTACTACAGTTCGCATTAGAACCTAAAGATGCTTGCTGTGGAGTGCCCCAAGGATCCTCACTCAGCCCAAAGTTTTTCAACATCTAAATAGCCCCCATCGGGGGGGCTTGGCCAAGATGGCGGCGTGAGCGGACGCGTTCGTCCGAGCTCCGCCGCCCGGGTCCCAGTGAAAGCTTTGTGGCCCTGTCTTTTGGAGCCCTGGGCCCTCCTGGCTGGGTGAACGGGACCGAGATGCAGCGGGCGCCCCGGGAGAGAGTCGGGATGCCCTCAGCGGGTGGCGGCAGCGGCGCGTGCGGCTGGGCCACGTGGGGTGGCTGGGTGTGCGGCGGTCGTCCGGCACTCCGGAGAGACACGGAGGTTGTCTGGGAGGACATTGGAGCAGCAGAGAGTGGTGAACCTTGCGTCGGAGGTCCCAGTGCGGGGCAGGTGTGAAGCGGGTCTCCGCGGCACGCGGCGGCCATTTCCCTGCCGGGCCGTTGCAGAGCGGGGCCCCGGGCGCGATACAGAGCACCATTGCACATTTGCGCTCCTGCTCCCGGTTGGTAGAGCTTGGTCTGGCGCTGGGAGGTTGGGGCGCCTGTCGGCGGTGCGGTAGGCCCGAGCTCGGGGGGAGCTTGGGACCTGCAACTGGCCGGTGAACGCTTGGGAGCGGTGGATGCTGAGCTGATGGCCAGAGTCTTATGGGCACAGAGAGTGGGAACTGGCAACCCGATCCACAGCAAGAAGTACGAAGAGGCTCTAGACGAGACGGACACGGGGCCCCAGGGAGGAATTTGGGGCTATGGCATCCTCCAAGCCAAAACGAGATCAGTCGGTGAGGGAAATGTTGACCAGGTCCCGGTGCAAGGCAAATTGGCTGAGGGGTCGGCGGCCGCGCGGTCTCCTGAGGTCTGTGGGGAGATGGAGGACAGGGAGGTGAAAGATCTACGAGTGGAAGTCACGTCTCTGGGCGAGCGGGTGGCCCAGGTTGAAGATGGCGAGATCTCTCGCGGTGAGGAGCTGGCGGGCATGCAACAGGAGGTCATACGCCTGCGAGACCAGCAGGGACTCCTCCAGTCTGCAGTTGAAGACTTGGAAAACAGGTCGCGACGGCATAACATTCGCATCAGGGTGTGCCGCTCGGAGCAGAGAAGGAGGACATTAGTGAATTTGTGGTGGCGCTGTTTGACTCGGTACTTGGCCTAGAGGGTGCCCGGGAGATTACACTAGACAGGGTTCATCGAGTGGCCCGCATTGGCGGGCCCGGGGAGCGCCCGCCCGATATCCTAGCATGCGTCCATAACTATGGGCTTAAAGAAAGCATCTTGCAGAGGGCCCGTAATCTCCCGCAGATTCAGTTTCGAGGGCACACGCTCCAATTATTTCAAGACCTCTCGCTACGGACTCTGCAGAGGCGGCGAGAATTTAATCCTATCACGGAGCATTTGCGGGTGCACTCGGTGTCTTATTCATGGGGGCACCCTTTCCGCCTTATATTTCGATGGGAGGATCAACTCCGTCAGGTGAAATCAGTGCCGGAAGCGAGAAAGATTCTACGTTTGGAGGGGGACAATCAAGAAGCGGGCACATCTATGGACGTGGCCGATAGGGATCGTCCGCGATTGCGGCGTAAGGAGAGAAAGAGGAAGCAGCAGTGGCCTACAACATCGGAGCAGGCGATGGAACGGCAATCTGTACTGAGTAGCGTGGCCGCTGGAACACATGCTTAGCGGCTGGAGGGCTGGGATGGTGGCTCTGATGTGGGTCGCAATAATTCAGGTCATGTGACCACTACAGCGGGACCTGGGCGGTGGAGTCGTTGGACTTTACATGGCGAACTTGAGTGGTTCTGTTGCCCCTGTCGAGACTTTGCCTCTCAGGAGATGAGTGTTAGAGGACTTTGCGGTTGTGAGCACCTGTTGTGCATTATGGTTGTATGTTGGTGTGCTTCCCCTGGAACTTGTATACACGTTGTCTTGGCTGACTGGCCCTGTGGCTCGGAGCGGCCTTGGAGCTGTTCTGAGTGTGGGCTCCCCCGGCAGATCCCCCCCCTGAGCGATTCTGATACTGGGACGCATGTCTATTAAGTGTCTAAACTTGAATGTCCGTGGTTTTAATAATCCGGCTAAGAGATTAGCGATTCTGTCGGCGCTTGAGCGCTCTGGTAGTCACATTTGTCTCTTACAGGAGACGCATTTACTGACGAGGGACACACATTGTATGCGCTCAATGTGGTTTCCTAGACAGTTCTGGTCCTCGTCCTCCACGAAACATGCTGGGGTGGCGATACTGCTCTCGAAGACCTTCTCTGGGGAAGTGATAGCAAAGATACATGAGGTGCAGGGCAGACTCTTGGCTCTTAGAATACGGGTGGGAGCTTTCTGCTTTACCATTGCTTCTTTTTACGCTCCCAATGCACAGCAAGAATCCTTCCTGAGACAGGCAGTTGCTCCAGTACTGTTTTAGTGGCAGGTGATTTTAATCTGGTAATGGACAATGAGTTGGACCGATCTGGGCATCGTTTTGGACAGACGGGAGCGTTGACGACGGCAGGGCAACAGTGGTTAGCTGAGTGTGGACTGGAGGATGTTTGGAGGAGAGCACATCCTACGCTTAGGGACTACTCCTTTTACTCAGCGGCTACCAAGACGTACGCCCGTATTGACTTCTTTCTGGCCTCTCGAGAATTCACCTCTTGAGTTGGGGAGACCACAATAGAACCCAGGGCCCTAACAGATCATGCGCCTATCACGGTGGAGGTTGGTGTGGATGTGGGTCGGGTGGGCAATTTGGGCTGGCGCTTTAGAGACGCGATCTTGCAGAATAGAGAAACGGAAGAGTCGCTACGGCGCATGATTTCAGACTATCTTAGCCACAATGATGATGGGACTACCCGTTTAGAGACTTTGTGGGAGGCTCTGAAGGTAGCCGTGCGGGGGGAGGTAATGTCGCTATCAGCGAGAGATAATAGAGCAAGGAGAGAGCAGAGGGCGTGCTAGAACAAAAGGTGGCAGCATTGGAGAGATCCCATAAGGCCACTGGTGCACCTAGAATTTGGCAGGAGCTGGAGAAAATGCGGCAGCAGTTGAGGCGGCTGGACTGGGACAGGGGGGAATATGCGATAGCGCGGCTTAAGCATAAATATTACATTGGGAGTAATAGGTGTGGCAGGCTCTTGGCGCATCAGTTGGGAGCACAGCGCTTGGCAGCAGTGATAAAAATGGTCCGCTCTCCTTCGGGGAGAGAGGCTCACACAGATGATCACATTAAAGAAGCGTTTGCTGATTATTATCGAGTGTTATATACGGCAGATGATCAGAGCAATGCGAATCCAGACGCATTCCTCGCAGGGATAGCGATTACTCCGCTTGGCGAGAGGGAAGCGTCTTCCTTGGATTAGCCTATCAGAGTAGAGGAGGTTATCTCGGCAATTTCACGGCTAAAGGTGGGGAAGTCTCCTGGTCCTGATGGCTTTACGGTGCTCTTTTATAAGACCTTCTGCGCGGAGCTTGCACCGCTTCTGGTGCGGCTTTTTAACTCTTTTCAGGAGTCTGGAGCCCTTGTGCTCAGTATGTCGGAAGCTACCATTGCGGTGATACATAAGCCAGGGAAGGACCCTGAGGAGTGTGCTTCATACAGAGCGATCTCGCTTTTGAACATAGATGCTAAGATATTTACTGGAATATTGTCCCACCGCCTTAATCCCTATATGCCGGGTCTTATAGATCTGGATCAGGCAGGCTTTATACTGCATCGTCAGTGTAGTGATAATACAAAGCGACTTCTCCATCTGATAGATAAGGCGTTTGATAGGGTCAACTGGCCTTATCTTTTCCGGGTGCTGGAGTGTTATGGACTGGGTCCGGGCTTTAGAAGGTGGGTTCAGTGCATTTATCGCTCGCCTAGGGCTGCGGTCCGGGTTAATGGTACAGTGTCTCTGTCATTCTCGATTGGACGGGGGACTAGACAGGGGTGCCCTCTCTCCCCCCTTTTGTTTGCGCTATATATGGAGCTCTTTGCGCAGCGGTTACGCGATAGCCCCTTGGTCTCTGGAGTTAAGTTCTGAGGGGATCATCATCTTATCACTCTGTATGCTGATGACGTGATTCTTACCCTAGCTGAACCCGCGGCCTCCCTGCCTGAGCTAATGGTGATAATTGGGGAGTATAGCCGGGTCTCTGGGTTCCGGGTAAATATGCAGAAATCCCAGGTCCTCAGTTTGTTTGTGAACCCAGAGCACGAGCAGGAGTTGAATACTCGATATCCCTTTCTTTGGTCGGCATCGCGACTCGCTTATCTGGGTATTGACTTGGCCTCCTCCGTTGCGAAGACGGTGAGCGTGAATTATGCGACGTTAGTTCGGGAGGTGCAGCGAGATCTGGAGAGCTGGGCGAAACATAAACTTTCCTGGCTGGGCAGGGTAGCGGCAGTGAAGATGACCGTGTTGCCGCGTATACTATACGTCTTCCAGGCACTTCCTCTGGCTCCTCCGTCTCGGGCGATAGCGACTCTTCAGTCTGCAGTCCTCAAGTTCATCTGGGATGGGCGGCCGGCGCGGCCGGCGCGGCTTCCTAGAAGACTTTTATACCTCTCTAGAGTGGAGGGGGGTTGGCGGTCCCCTGCCTCCTACAATATTATCAGGCAGCACAGTTGCGTTTTCTTTTAGAGTGGAGCCGTCCACTTACTGAGAAACACTGGTGTTTCATGGATCATGCGGTAGAGGGTTCTAACATTTGGAAGGAACCTTGGCTCCGACGTCGACATAAGGTGTGGGGTTTATACTCTTCCCCGATTACGGGAGCGACGTTACGTGTCTGGGATGCAGTGGCATGTCGAGCGGGGCTTACGTCGTTCCCTTCCCCTATGACCCCGATAGGTGCGAACCCTGATTTCGAGCCTGGGCTGCGTGTGGAAGGCCTGCGCCGATGGTATGATGTGGGCTGTAAGAGGGTGGGGAGTCTGTTTGATGAACAGGGAGTGGTTTCTTTTGATCAGATGCAGGAGACATATGGCCTGACAGAGGCAGATAGGTTGATGTATTACCAGGTGAGGCATTGGGCTCTTTTTCTGGCGAACAGAGCACTGATGGATAGGCCGCTCACACCGTTCAAAAAGTGGCTATTGACGAAGAAGAATGACAAGCGAGTGCTTTCAGAACTGTATAGATTCTTGCAAGGGGTGGAGCGCCTGTCTAAGTCTAAAGGGCAATTGAGATGGGAGAAGGAGCTGGAGAGAGAGTTCTCTGAGGAGGAATGGGACAATATATACTATAGAGCACATCATACAGCCTTCATTGCAGCGGGGACGGAGACGGCGTATAAAGTGGCTTCCTATTGGTATTACACCCTAGACAGGTTACATTCATGGGACCCCACCAAGCCCAGCCTTTGCTGGAGGGGGTGTGGTAATACAGGTACGCTGGTGCATCTGCTTTGGCATTGTCCCAAACTTAAGAGATATTGGGTGAGCATCTTAGACGATATTGACAAGGTGTTTCAGAACGAGCTTCCTAGGTTTCCATCGTATATACTGTTGGGCCTACCCAACCCCCTCACTTTCCCTCTACGATCCCTAAAGGGGCGACAGATGGCGCTGGCGCTCAATGTGGCAGTACAGTCGATACTAGCTTCATGGGGGACGGACAGGGTACCGACGTATGTGACCTGGCTTCAGAAGCTGTGGTTTATTCTTGCAATGGAGAAGCTTACCCTGGTTTCTCAACAGAGAGTGGGTGACATAGGTACGTTATGGAAGCCGTTTCTTCAGATCCTATCAACAGAGTTTACTGAGCTGACATGCCCGGCTTATTTGAGGGTTCTGGGGTTGACACGTGCTTCTTAGAAGATGTTGGCCTGCTGGGTAGGGGGGACCTGGGAGGACGTTGCTGTGAGAGGACGGGGAGAGAGTTGGGGAGATGAGGGACATAGCAGTATGGAGGAAGTACAGTTCTTGTATTGTTAATTATTTATATGTTTTGTTTCTTATGTACGAAGCGCTGAGGTCATTGGATCTTTGTTTTTACCCACCTTGCTCTTCTAAATGTTAGGAGGCGGACGAAAGGGGAGATTTCTCCTGGCGATAAGACAGTGATCATGTGCATGCTCTCTTGTGTGTCAGATTGAGACGTTGTAACTAGGTGGTCGAATTGTTGGCGACTAGAACAATGTGCTTCGTACTTTATATGTTAAAACCAATAAACAGATTTGATCCATAAATAGCCCCCCTCACTAAGATCACCAAAAAGCATGGGCTAAACAAAGTCTCCTATGCCGATGACACCCAACTGATCATTTCCCTGTCCGAGGGCTCTGCTCAAGCCAAGAGGAATTTCCACAATGGGATGAGAGCAGTTGCCGCCTGGCTGGAGGTCGCTGCCTCAAGCTCAACTTGGACAAGACAGAAATCCTTGTGATTGGCTCCACCCCTTCTGCCTGGAACAACTCCTGGTGACCCACCACACTGGGTAATGCACCCACCCCCACTGATCATGCGCGCAGCCTGGGCATCATCCTGGACTTCTCTCTATTGATGATCCACCAAGTCAATGCTGTCTCTTCATCAAGCTTTCACACTCTCCGTCTCCTGCAGAAGATTTTCAAATGGATTCCCCTCTACACAATGAAGACAGTCATCCACGCACTCATTACCAGCAAACTGGACTACTGCAACGCTCTCTATGCCGGCATCACCAAGAAACTTCAATCAGGACTACAGAGTCCAGAATGCAGCAGCTAGACTCATCCTAGACATCGCCTGACTCTGTTGAATCTCCTTCACCTCAGAGACCTACATTGGCTCCCAGTCAACAAGCGCATCACATACAAACTCCTGATCCACACCTTCAAGGCACTGCACAACATAGGGCCAGCATACCTCAACCACTGCCTCACCTTCTACATATCCAACAGACAGCTCTGTTCCTCCCAGCTCTCCCTTGCAGCCATCCCCAAGATCTGGAAAAGTACAGCAGGAGGAAGATCCTCCTTCCTGCCTTGCACCCCTGACATGGAACACATTTCCCCTCAAGCTCAGGCAGACCGAATCACTGAAGCAGTTCGAGAAGGACCTCAAGACCTGGCTCTTCGACTGAGCAGCATGCCTATATTCAGCGCCTTGAGACCCTATGGGTGATTAGCTGTGCTTTACAAATCCATGATTGATTGGTTGATAAAATGTCAACCTAACTATATATATATTTATATAAAACAAAAGGGTGACGGTGGAGCAAAATGGGTGTATTGGGTTGGATGTTGCCTAGAGAGCAAGTGTTCAGTATAGGGAAAGATGCGGAAGACATTGTAACGCGAAGGGTTAATTAGCTTGAGCAGTGTAGATGAGTGTAATGCCTGTTGAAAACCCTCCCAAACATTGTGGAAAAGTTAATGATATTATTTTCAAGCTTGTTTGTGTAGAAGACTCCGTCTCAACCTTGAGAACGAGAGTACAGGGAAAAGATGGAATGAAAACAAAGGCTGGAGAAGGGCAGAGCAGCCAAGTACTGATAACATAGCTAGGAAATGCCATAATGAGATAGAATCCAAGCTTTGAGTTATTGAAGCACTGAAGTGTGGGTGAGGGATTTGGAAGCTCACAGATGGAACTGTGGAAGCTGCCATGGCCCAGCGCTGCCTCCCTGTTTGCTCGTGGTGCTTTAGGGGGAGAGAGGTCCAAGCAGGCGGTAGAGGGCTTCCCAGCATGTGGACTAAGTTAAGTTTCCACACAGGGATGAAAGGCCTTTGCTTCTCTGCTCTATTATTATGACTGATTATTTATGCTTGCACTGTGTTTATAACCTGAAGTATTCAGCTCGTTTATATTTTGCTTTCCAAACCTCTTAGTGTGAACTGCTACAATAACTGAAACATGCATTTTGGTGTGCAGTAAATCAAAGCTTATCTGAAATATTCAGTTTGTTTATATTTTGCCTCCTGAACATCGTAGTGAGAGCCTGCTGCAGTAATTGAAACATGCATTTTGGTGTGCAGTAAATCAAATCTTATCTGAAGTATTCAACTCATTCATATTCTGCTTCCTGAATATCGTAGTGTGATGCATTTTAGTATACAGTTAATCAAAACTTATATCTGTCAGTGAACTCTTTGCTTATATATATATATATATATACATATATATACATAGATGCTCCTTGTAGTGTACTTATATATATAAATAAATAGATGCTTTTCATTGCTATTCTTATTCTACTATTGTTAATGTGCTAAATGCCTACATTTTACCTGCAATTCTAGTAAAGCTAAATTGTATTTATAATTGGCATGTGGTCCTTCATTAAGCGTCCTTATTGACTTATACTGAACAGGTGTCAACCAGTCACCTGGATAAGACAGCAGGAAAGACTGAAGGATGGCTAAATAGGAGCAGGCCTAAGGAAAAAAAGGCCTCATGCTTGTGCACTACAACATGCTATTTGCACTATTTGTTTGCGTGAGTGATGTCACCTACATGCATTTTCTGATGCGATGTGTGCAAGACGCATCTTGCAAAATTCAGCTGTAGTTTTGGGTGATTCAGCAGGACTATGCCACACAGAATTACGTATTTAACACCCACCCTTACTTAAGAACAAAATTAAGTGTGAAAAAGCTCTTAAGTTGTTTTTTTACATGGCTAGATATTCACAAAAGCTATGTAACTGAATTTTGAATATTTTGTGATTACCCATAGAAAATGTGTAAGTTGTGCATTGTTCGCAACTTACTAAACCCTTAACTTTTTAAATTAAAATAAAAAAATAATTGATATTATAAGATAATAGTCCTTTAATATCCTACATGATACGTTTGTAGTGCAATGCATTTCAACTTTTTTTGCACTTAAATCTTTACTTAAAATGTAATATATAACATAGTTATCATGTCACAGACTACACTTTTTTTAATTAAATCACAACCAGTATGTCATTTTCAGGCAGTCTGAATGAAATAATCCTTATTATATTTAATTAATGCTAAATACATTTTTTTTCACTATTTTTATTGCATTTTATTAAATTGTATCTATAGTATGAATACATGCATAACTCTATTATATAGTTGATTATGGCATATCTTACACACATGTATTGTACTGACTCAAGAGTGAATAAGATATGCCATATTAATTACTCATGAGTTCATAGGATGTACCAACAACTTTATTGATAACTCCAAGTTGTTGAAAAATTAGACATAACCAGTGTTATCCAAATGAATCACCCTTTATTCACGAGCAATACTGGGTGGGTTGATTGAAATGATCATTTTGTTAATGTTTTGCGTTGTCCAAATTTTAGGTAACACCCACTCTCTTAAAGTTAGTAAAATTCACAAAAAGTCTCAAATATATTCCTTCTTGCTTATGTCAGCAGCGAGTCAAGTGTGCAAAAAGTTTGAGTAACCGTGGTAGACAGTTTGTAAAGGAATTCCAACCACTCTAAATTCACAGAATTGATGGAGTGAAAAAAAACATTTTTACTTGATATATAATAGTATTTTATATTTTTCTAACAAAGTGAGTAAAAATCAATATATATTCAAAATGTATCCATTCAGAGGAAGTTACACCAGTGGTGTAAATTAGGAAACTTGCCATTTATGCCCATCATGTCCAAAAACAAAAATAACCCATTTTTTTGAGTATCATGAGAATGAGGCCAACTCTACTCTAATTGAGATTACCCTCAGAAACCTAACCACTTTTTGTGAATTGCAATGTCATTCATAAGTTAAGAACGCTCTCAAACTTTTCTAAGTATTTTGTTTAGTTAAAACAGGAAGTTATTGAAACATTTTGGATTGTATTACATTTATTTTCGTACTGAAAATAAAATACTTTGGCCCATATTTATACTTTCTTAGCGCCGCATTTGCGCTGCTTTTTGACAGAAAAGTGGCACCAACTTACAAAATACAACTGTATTTTGTAAGTTTGCGCAGCTTTTGCGTCACAAAATGATGCAAATGCAGCGCAAAAAAAGTATAAATAGGGGCCTTTATTCTTACACTCTTTATCGAAATTTATGTGTTTGACTTTTGTAAAAGTTTTTCAATAAAAAAAAAATGCCTATGTACATATGCTTTTTGATCTTGTTTTCGTCCAATTTTATATTCATTTTACTTTTAAATTTTTCACATTTTTCACATAAATACTTTTATACCTGCAATTTACATTTATATAGTTTACACTTTTCTATATTAAAAATTGTATTAACACATCATGCTGTATTTATCATCAGTATTTCTTACACATATATTACACTGATTAATAGTAATCATATTATGAAAAACTATGTGCACATTTTGTACATTTTTAATAACATATTTAATAGTTATATGTATTTATGTAATTGGTTTTCATGGTTTCAAAGTCTTTTGTGACTAATTATTTCGCTATTTGTTTACTGCTTTCTTCATAGTTTACTTTTTCTTCATCATTTTAGTATGCTGATGACTCTGAGACTGATGACTCTGAGAATTAGTGTTTCCTCATTGCTGAAAGGTAAGTCTAATTTGTAGCTATTTTTTAATATTAGTATTTCTGTGGGGATGTGGGAGACTTTCAGTTAGGTTAGTAGTTGATATTAGCATGCTTTTCAGGTCAGCTGTGTGAGGTGGTTGTAGTGGGCCTAATTATGTAGTAATTCATATGCATGTGTTTTTTTAGTACATATTTTATCTTTTACTGGTTTAACTAATTCTGACTTGTGTATTGTTAGCATATATTTGTTTCAGTAGTAGGTTTTCTATTTACAGGTGTTTTTATTGAAGTTAAATATCTACTTTTCGATGGTGGATGTGTTTACATTTATTCTCACAGAGAGACTTAGGTCCTGATTACGGGTTTCGTGATCGGACCGCCAGACTGCCAAGGCGGCGGTCCCAAAAACACTGCTGCTCCGGCAGACTCCAGACCGCCGTATTATGAAGTACACAGGCAGAACCTCTGCCTGCCAAACCAAAGATCAGCGGCGTGGTGGTCTGCTTTCATGGCGGTCCATTCTCCGCTGCCGTCAGCGCTGCGGCCAACCACTTTTACAAGCACACATTTCACTTGGCAGTCCCCTGCGGCGGTTAGCCAATTGTGGTCGACCACCGTAGTCCACGTTCAGAAAAGTAACAGGCAAGTGCACATTTGATTAATTCAACAACAACCCAGCTGACAATTATGGGCCCAGTGGACTCACCTGCACATCACACTATTAAACACACCCTTTCACAGACCATGATCCTTTGCATCTTCACTGCAGCACAGCAAGACAGAGAGCACACAACTTTTTGTAATTTCTTGTCACATAAGGCAGCCCTTTTGGCCTAACCCAATTTTCACCTAACACACACCTCAACTATCCTCTATTATTTTTTCATTTTCATTTTTTGGTCCCAAATATCACTTGTCTTGTTTACTTTGTCACTGTCACCCACTTTATTTTTAGTCATATCACGCACCAAAAATCAACGTTTTTCATAGGATGAGTTGAGAGTCATTGTGGATGAACTTATAAGAGAAGAGTCATAAATGTTTGGTGCCAAAGTCTAGCGCACTCCTCTCAGTAGGAAAATGGAACTGGGGCAAAGGACCATCAACGTAGTAAAAGATGTAGGCACCACCCTGCACACAAATTAGGATGGTAGGAAGAGGTGGAATAACCTGAGAGGCAAGGTGTGTTCCCTGTCTCCAGGCAACAGATAGAGGCCAAGAAGACCGGCGGGGGCTCTCCCAGTGGCCCATAACAACTCTTTCCCTGGAAGGAAAAGATCTTGGCCTTCCTCCATCCTGAGGGCATGACAGGAATACCTGGGGGAGCAGAGTCCGGTACGTTACAACAGAAAACACTGTTGCTAAACTGCAATGTCATGCATGCTCACCTTTTGCCACCATGTTTTTCATTGACTCTAACAACATTCAATACCCAGAGTATCTAAGATGCAAAACTGTCAATGTGTATTGTTGGACCTAACATCACAGCTACTAAGGCGCATCACATGGCATACGTTTGAATGGTGCCTGTAAGTGTTTCAATAACAATAATTCATCCCAGGGCGCACGGGATGTCTCAACATGTAAAATTATGCTCCAACCTAAATGCAGTCTGGTAACAAATATGTAATACCCAACATTTGTCAAGTGTTGGGAAGTAGAGGGAGTGACCTGACTGCAACTACCAGGAGGCCCTTCTCTCTAACTCCAAACACCAGCCAAGTATTCACTTTCCCAAATACACCTGTGTGTTTCCCCCCCCAAATAAAGTTTACTCAGCTGGTAGTATGCCAAGTGTCTAGTGTGTGAAGTAAAGGGATTGATCTGACTGCAAAGCCAAATATTTCCTGTTTCTGTAACTTCAACCACCAGCCCAGTGTTCACTTGCCCAAAGACACTTGTGTGTGTACCCTCAACTGAAGTTTACTTACCTGGTAGTCTGCCATTTGTCTAGTGTTGGAAATTAGAGGGAGTCACCTGACCACAAAGCACAATAGACCCTGTTTTTCTAACTCCAAACACCGCCCCAGTGAGTACTTCACCAAATATATATGTTAGTGAAATTCCAAATGAAGTTTACTCACCTGGGAGTATACCATTTGTCAAGTGTTGGGAAGTAGAGAGAATGACCTGACTTCAACTCCCAGGATGCCCTGTTTCTGTAACTCCAACCACCAGTCCAGTGTTCACTTGCCCAAAGACACCTGTTTGTGTACCCTCAAATGATGTTTAGTCACCTGGGAGTATGACATTTTTCTAGTGTGTGAAGTAGAGGGAGTGACCTGACTGCAAAGCCCAATAGGCCCTGTTGTATAACTCCAACCACTTGCCCAAAGATACCTGTTTGTGTACTCTCAAATGAAGTTTACTCACCTGGGAGTGAGCAACATCCAGATTGTACTCAACTCAGAGATGTGCTTGTCTGACTAGCTCCATCTTGACCTGGTATCCCAAAATGAAACTAGTGAGGACAGGAATGACACCTTACCAAGTTTGTAAACCAAGTATTCCTAGGGCCTTAAGCTGCATCAGCAGATTGGAAGCAGCATAAACTACTGTACACATCACTGTGCACATGATGACTGCAGATACAGATACAACAAAGTTGTGGTTTGCCTGAATCACACTTAACTAGGCCTCCAAATGGTCAAATGCACATGTTGCCTCTCCACTGTGTTGGCGTCACTGTTGGTAAGATGTAATTTTCAGTTCCTCATCCACAGTGCAAATGATCAGCACATCTACCAAGCTGCTTAAGTCCAATAGTCTAGGCAAGCTTCACACATGTCTTATCAAGTACTCCATGATAACATGGCACAATGGGCTACCCTACAACTTAAGAATGTCCAATGTCTCCATTTACTGTGACACAAAACCTTTGGAGGTAGATGGCATACTTCAACCAATAACAATATACTCTCTTATTCAACAGATCAAGCTGGCATAGCCCCTGAGTAGACCTCTTCCACCGACCAGACTACTACTCTACCCTTAGTGATTACAACACTCCTGGACTTGTGGACATGGAGAACAGTCCTGGCACATCTGGGCAACCTGGTCAGATGGCAATTGTGATTCTGACTGTGCCTACACCTCCCAGATCATGTTGCATCAGCATCACAGGCAACAACACGCCCCATAACCTGTGTACTTAGCATAGTTTCCACCATCTTTTGTCCCCCCCTAGTCTGGGATCCGGAGGTCCAACCCAGCACTCCTGACAGTGAGATTCCAGGACCCAATGGGAGAGGGTACCCTGTGCCAAAGGCACAGGCTTGTGCGGGTAGGGTCCATGGAAGGGAGGCTATGGGCTGGCAGTGTGAGGTCACTGGGGCCACTCATGACCAGGATACCATCAGCCAAGTCTTGGTGGTCTATTAGGAGTCTGAAGGCATGATGGGCCAGGCATTGACTGAACTCCAGGAAATGAAGCAGCTGCAGAGGTACATGCATAGGGTGTCAACACCAGAGCAGTACGCGCTCTATTGGCGACAAAAATGCAAAAACCCAGCGCTCTCAAAACAACGTAATTTATGCATTGTGCTGATATGTTGTGGTTTAACCTTTGGCACTGCAGAGTTCAATCCTGAAAACTTATTTTTAATATGCTTACAAATACGGTTCCTTTGCAATGTATTGCTGCAGGTTTTCAGAGTGTGTTAGGGTGTGGCCCCTTTCCAGGGCCTTCCAGAGACTTTCCCTGCAACATGCCTGGGCGTGGTTCTGGGCTGGGCCAAGACTCTATAAAAGAGAGCCAGCCCAACTCCTAGTGCTCACTATTCAGAGGTCCCGGTGCAGAGCAGCAGCTTCTTCCTGAGCTCCTCTCCCGGCGGCCTATTTGGATCTTCCAGTCTTCTGCCCTTCATCCTTCATTGGTTGTCATTGTTCCAGGCGGTAAGACGGTGGTTCACTGTTCCAACACCGTGATTGAGAATTTTTCATATTCTTGGTTTAATTCTTAAATGAGTAACAGATTACTTGCGCGCTACCATTTCTTGACATTTATATGGTAGTTTACAAATAGGCAAGACAAGCGATTTGTGTCATAAAGGTTTGAATTTGTTATTCATTGCGTGCTACCATTTCTTGACATTGGCATGGTGGCTTAAGAATCGGCAAGACGCGCAATTCGTTTTATGGTGTGTAAACATTGTTGTCCATTGCGCGCTACTATTTCTTGACATTTACATGATGTTTTATGAATTGGCAAGACGCGCAACTCGTTTCATGAGGATTTAACTTTGTTGTTCATTGCGGGCTACCATTTCTTGTCATTTACATGGTGGCTTAAGAATCGGCAAAAGAAGCGCGATTCGTTTAATTGTACTTTGATCTTGTTATTTATTGTGAGCTGTTATTTCTTGACATTTACATAGTGTTTTACGAATCGGCAAGACGCGCGATTCGATTAGTGATGATTTGACTTTGATATTCATTGCGTGCTACCATTTCTTGGTATTTTACATGGTGACACTCGAATCGGCAAGACACACGATTCTCTCCTCAAGTTTATTTCATGTTGTTTATTGTATGCCACTATTCTAAGATATTTATTATGTAATATTCGAGTTGACAAGTTATGTGATTTGTTTCCTGAATCCATATTGTGTTATTCATGGTGCACAATCCTTTCATGGTGGTTTACTATATATATATATATATATATCTGCAATATGCGCAATTTGTGTTGAAACATTTTAAGAGTACACAGAAAGCCAGAGTTCCTAGATGCAATATTGTATGGTCCTAGTATACATTCTCAAAACAGGATTTATATGACTGGTTTAAAATTTAGTCAGAATGTTTTTTCTGATTCTCATGTAAAGGAAAGTACTTGAATAAGAAAGTTTTCATTTAATTCATCTTAATTCCCTTACATGTATCTGGCCATCTTGAAACTTAGTCATTTTAAACTTAACTCTTAGATTGTTCAAGGTTTCAGAGTGACTAGGCTTAGAATCATAGTCTAGTATTGATTTCAGGAGATATAATTTTCATATTGGGTGTTCTAACCTTTTTCTTAATACAGGTCTCCTTCCCAGTTGTTCCCTTCCTAATCCCACCTTCCCCTCTTGAACTCTCTCAGTCTCTGTGATTTATCTATCAGAGTCTTGGAGCTGTTCAGTGGTGGACGTGTTGGAAACGTGCACAGACCCCGAGGATCTGGTGACTCTGACAGAATAGTGAGCCCACGAATTATTATCCTCCTGGCTTGTGTATGTTCTCAGAATGGCCACGCAAGACGAGTTAGTCAAGGCTATCACCCAGCTCCAAGCAGAGGTGGTATCATCCAAAGAATTGACAACTAGCTTAGCAGAGAGAGTGAGTCAGTTGCAAGATAAGGTAGAGAAAAAGGAACAAAGTCCCACAGGTGTGTCTTGGCCAGGTACTTCTTCTCAGGCTTCTGGAAGTAATCCGATTTCCCTAAATGTTCCTTCTGCAATTCCTTTAACTCCCCCAGAACGTTTCTCAGGTGACCCCTTGAAAGCGCAATCTTTCCTGGTTCAAGTAGAACTACACTTCACCTGCAGACCAAATACTTTACCCGATGCCCAGTCCAAAGTAGCTTTCTTGTTATCATATCTGTCTGGGAATGCAGCTACTTGGGCAATTCCTCTGGTGCGTAAAAATAGTCCCTTGTTGTACAACTGGGGAAATTTTGTTCGTGAATTTGAGAGAGTTTTTGATCGTAGAACTGTAACACAGTCAGCAGATCGTGAATTATTAGATTTACGCCAAGGGAATCAAGAACTAGTGTCGTATTTAGCCAACTTTAACCGGCTGGTTGCCGAGACATCCTGGCCTGAAGAAAAACAAGCAGTCTTGTTTTACAAGGGTCTCAAAGAGGAACTAAAAGATATCTTAGCGCAAATCGACCCACAACCTACAGACTGTCAAGAATTAATAAATCTTGTCTTGAGACTTGTTCGTCGTTTAGCAGAACGTAAAGGAACGCGCAAAAAGATTGAAAAATGTTCATGGCACGTTCATGATAATAGAGACTCAAGAACTCCGAAAGAAAGAACGCCAGAACCGATGGAAATTGGAACCATCAGAAGACCTTTGACCAAAGATGAAAAGGACCTACGCAGAAAAAATGGACAATGTCTTTATTATGGGCGAAAAGGTCATTTTGCCAAAGATTGACCAATCAAACCAAAGAACAAGCAAGGTCCAGTTCAGAAGGTCGCAGCCAATGCACAAGTCGAGTTGGAAAACTAAAACACCCAAGATGCAGAGAAGGGTTCCTCTTGGGTGTCACCGTGGACCCTTCACAATCTAGACATCTTAAACTGGAAATAAGAGTTCAGGTCAAGAAAAAGATCTAGTTCAAAAAAGCTCTAGTCGATTTTGGGGCTACTGGGAACTTTGTTGATGTCCAATTGGTTGGTGCATGGGGGATCCCGTGTATTGAAAAGAAGACCCCAGAAATCATCCAGGCAGTCGATGGAAAACTCTTGACTGGAGGTCCAGTAACTCTTCAGACTATCCCCTTGTCGATGATTTGTGAAGATAAGAATCAAAGAAAGAAACATAAAGAGAAAATCATCCTTGACGTGATCCATGCTCCCCAATATGGGATTATCCTCAGTTTGCCATGGTTAACTCATCACAATCCAGAGATCAATTGGGCAGAACAAAAAATCATGTTCTCATCCGCGCTATGTAAAGAACAATGTCTCCAAAAGATTCAAGTACCAAAAGTTTGCAACTCTTACATAGCCATAGACATGCGCCCTGGCCTGGAGATAGCCACAGCCCTCCTCCCCCACCCAGACACCCTCACTGCGCGCAAAGATAGCAGAATGTGCAGATACTCACCCCCTTGTGTCTGCTGTGATGTCCTCACGCGCCCATCCAAATCGGGGTAGGCCACCGCCAGGATCCGGGACATCAGGGGGGTCAATTGGCGGCTGGCACCCCTCCTACGTTGGGAGGCCATCCCCAGCAGAGACTCGGCGGTCTTTCTGGTCCCGCGGCGGATGTCCTCCCACCTCTTTCGGCAGTGGGTGCCCCGTCTGTTGTGGACCCCCAGGGCCCGGACGTCCTTGGCGATGGCACGCCAAATGTCGATCTTCTGATGGGCGCTGACCTATGTGACATGTACAGGGTGGTAAAGGAAATCGCATCAGTTTTCTGGCTGGACAATGTGAGTGGCCCCCCCCTCCCCAACCTTGCCATGTGGCACATGCTCTCATCTTTCGTGCGTTGCACTCCTCATTCGCTCCCCTCCCCACCATCTTACATGCACCCCACTCAACACACGCATAGCCCATTCAACTTGCACCCTGTGTACTAACCTGTTGGTCTGGAGGACCGTAGAGTAGCGCATAGTGGGGGAGGACCCCATTAACAAGTCTCTCCAATTCTTCGGAAGTGAAGGCAGGGGCACTTTCCCCAGTCGCAGCAGCCATTGTATCTCCCAGACCGAGGTCACAGCAGCACTTGCAGTATAGGTCCTCTCCTGTGGATGATCAGGTCTCGAGTGATTAATCAGATAGAAAATGGCGGTCACGCCGGTGTGCCACGCCAGCACAGTGACCTCACATCCCACTGTCACACTTCACAGGTCAGGCAGCCGCCATTTCAAGGGCCCACATGGCATAATTTCTACTGCGTCACACAGGCCTAGGCCTTGCATTGCCACTCATACAAGCAATTCAATGCATAGCGATTCGTGTACTGTGCAAGCTGTGTGAACGAACCTGTGGGTTGCTTGACTCTGTGCTCCATGTTGTCCTTCCTAGGCACCGTCCACTGGGACTTGCGAGGAGAAGGATGAATCCTCCCGTGTACCGACCGCTGGTGGACCTGTCGACAATGGAAGAACGACATATCATACTTACATACAGGCTTGACCGAGCAACTATACATGAACTATGTGCCCAGCTGGAGCCAGACCTGATGTCCCCCATCCGCCAACCCACAGGGATTCCCCCTCTGGTGCAGGTTCTGTCAGTACTCCATTTTTTGGCAAGTGGATCATTCCAAACAACAGTGGCCATATCATCTGGGATGTCTCAGCCTATGTTTTCTAAGGTTTTGTCCAGAGTGTTGTCTGCCCTGATGAAATACATGCGGAGCTACATTATTTTCCCTGAGGTGGGCGGATTGGCTACAGTGAAGGGTGATTTCTATGCCCTTGGACATATTCCCAACATCATTGGTGCCATTGATGGGACCCATGTGGCTTTGGTTTCCCCAAAGAAAGTGAGCAGGTGTACAGGAACAGAAAAAGTTATCATTCGATGAATGTCCAGGTGGTCTGTTTGGCTGACCAGTACATCTCCCATGTAAATGCCAAGTTCCTTGGGTCAGTGCATGACGCGTATGTCATGCGAAATAGCAGCATCCCTTATGTGATGGAACAGCTACAGAGACACCGTGTGTGGCTAATTGGTGACTCTGGTTACCCCAACCTGTCGTGGCTACTGACCCCAGTGAGGAATCCCCGGACCAGGGCAGAGGAATGGTACAATGAGGCCCATGGGCGAACTAGGAGGATCATAGAAAGGACCTTCGGGGTCCTGAAGGCCAGGTTTAGGTGCCTGCATATGACAGGGGGATCCCTAATGTACTCACCAAAGAACGTGTGCCAGATCATCGTGGCCTGCTGTATGCTTCACAATCTTGCTTTGCGACGCCAGGTGCCTTTTCTGCAGGAGGATGGTCCAGATGGTGGTGTTGTAGCAGCTGTGGAGCCTGTGGAGAGTGAAGAGGAGGAAGACGACGGGGACGACACGGACAACAGGGATACAGTCATACAACAATATTTTCAGTAGCACACAGGTAAGAATCAGCCACGCCATTTTACATTTACTTAAGGCCTCATGCGTCTCCACTGTCTGTGTTCCCCCCCAGTTCCTGTTAACTATTTGTGACTTTCCCTTCCCTTTTCTGAGCTGTATGACCCACTGCCTGACTTCAGCTTTGTTTGCCCATGGACTAAAGCTTATTGCAATTGGTATGTTGTCATCACAAAGTAACTGGACATTATTGCACCATTATGTATAATACATTTGTTAAGAATACAAGCAGACTCCTGTTATTTTAAGTGCAATAAGTGATTTATTTTAAGTGCTACATATAGGTACATGATTGGGAAACGGTGATGGGTGGGGGTGGAGTAATGTCCATGGCAGAGTCCAGTTCTCAGACGCACAGGTGCATTGTCCATATGCCTGTGGAAGGATGGAGCAGGGGCAGTTCAAGGTTGGACAAGGTGACAATGTGGGACAGTGGGATGACATCAGGGGGTATCTTAGGCTGGCGGGGGTCTTGCAATCCTACTCTGTCTTCTTGTGAGATCTCAGGTTCCGCTTGCGGGGTGGTTCTTCTTCTGCAGGAGGTGGGGTTCTGGTGGCCTGTCGTTGTGTGGGGGCCTCCTGTCCACTAGCGCCGGCGGGGTGGTAGGCTGTTCCTGGCCTGGGCTAGTGACAGGGGCCCTTTGGGGTGCCACATGGTCCCGCAATGTGGTGACGATCTGGGTAAGGGCCACGACGATGGTCCCCATTGCGGAACCAATGTTCCTCAGTTCCTCCCTGAACCCCATGTACCGTTCCTCCTGCAGTTCCTGGATCTCCTGGAACCGGGCCAGTACCGTCGCCATCGTCTCCTGGAAGCGGTGGTATGCTCCCATGATGGAGGAGAGGGCCTCTTGGAGAGCCGGTTCCCCGGGCCTGTCCCCCCCCCTGTCGCACAGCAGCCCTCCCAGTTCCCCTGTGTTCCTGGGCCTCTGTCCCCTGGACGGTGTGCCCACTACCACTGCCCCCAGGTCCCTGTTGTTGTTGGGGTGGTGGGTCAACCTGGGTGCCCTGTAGTGGTGGACACACCGCGGATTTACGTGTCCTGGAGACAGAGGCATGGGCCCGCTGGGTGGAAGCTGTGCTGGTGTTCCCAGAGGGGTTTGGGTCTGGTGTAGCCTGTGGCTGTCTGTGGGGAACCGACTGTCCAGAGGTCCCCGATGGGCCGGGCTGGTCATCTGGCTCCAGGGAGACAGAGCTGCTGTCATCGCTGGGGGCCTCTTCTGGGGGTGGGATGGACATCTCTGGACCCTCCGTGGCGGTGTGGTGGCGTTCGGGTCCTGCAGGGTTATAAAGGTATGGTTATTGCTTCTGTGTGTGGCATTTTGTGTGATGGGTGGGTGTCCGTGTACCCAAGTGCAGGCATTTCCTTGTGGGGGCTTTTGTGAGGGTGGCTTGTGGGGGTAATGTGTGTGTGCAGTGGGCATGCTTTGGTGATGGGTGTCCATGCTTTGTGGTCGCATGCAGGGCTTGGTGTTGGGATGGGTGGGTTATGATGGTGAGCCTTTTGCTAGGTGTTGGTGTGATGGGGGTGGGGGTGAGGGTGGGGGTATGATTTGGCATGCAGGTGGGGTGGGGGTGGGAAGCAGTAGTGAAGATTTGACTTACCAGAGTCCATTCCTCCGCCTACTCCTGCGAGGCCCTCAGGATGCAGGATGTGCAAGACTTCCTCCTCCCATGCGGTAAATTTGGGGGGAGTAGGTGGGGGTCCGCCGCCAGTCTTCTGCACCGCAATGTTGTGCCTTGATACCATGGAACGCACCTTCCCCCGTAGGTCGTTCCATCTCTTCCTGATGTCCTCCCGATTGCGTGGATGCTGTCCCACCGCGTTAACCCTGTCCACTATCCTTTGCCATAGCTCCATCTTCCTGGCAATTGTGGTGTGCTGCACCTGTGCCCCGAAGAGCTGGGGCTCTACACGGACTATTTCCTCCACCATGACCCTGAGTTCGGCGTCACTGAACCTGGGGTGTCTTTGGGGTGCCATGGGGTGGTGTGGTTGAGGTGTGGGGTGGCGTTTGTGGTGATGAGTGTGGTGCGTGTGGTGGTGTGTGGTGTTTGGTGCGTGGATTCTGTATGGGTGATGGTGTTGTGTGCCTCTGTGTTGTGGGATTGTCTATTCTGTGCTCTCTCTCTAGCCTTCGTCAATAATTTCGGGTCGTAGGGGCTTGTGGGTGATGTGGGTGTGTGTTTTATATTGTGTTGGGTGTGTGGGAGTGGTGTTAGTATGTGTATCAGGTGTGTGTATTTCAAACTGACCAATGTGGCTGAGTTTTCTATGTGTGTGTGTATTTTGACCGCGGCGGGGTGTACCGCCAATGGAATACCGCGTTTGAAAGACCGCCACGTGGATTTGTGGGTCGGAATGGTATGGGCGTATTTCTGTTGGCGTGACGGTGGAGGTTTGGTCATCGCCATTTTTTCGCTGACCTTTGGTGTGGCGGACTTTTGTGGATGTCGGGTTTTTGGCGGTTTGACAGTTGCGGGTCAGAATGACCGTGGCGGTGTACCGCTGCCGCGGCGGTGTTATGGCGGACTTCTGACCGGCGGTAAGCGCCTTATACCGCCGAGGTCAGAATGACCCCCATAATGTAGTGCAAGGGGTTACAAAGTGACACAATGCATGCATTGCTCCACTTTGTAAATTTGGTGCTGCAATTTTGGCCTCGTTCGGCCACAATAGTGTAAACAAAATGATGCTAATGTGGCGCAAGGAGGCGCTAGGGGCTCTTAAATCTGCCCCTTAATGTTAACTGCTGAGAGCGGATTCAGTGTTTGGCTCAGTTTAACATGTGTTGTTGGGAAAGAACACTCATCACTTAACTCAGATGGAAGCGTTCACTGCTGTTCTTAGATTAATATTTCCAGGATATTGTTATTAACAGTGTAACATATTGTACTTTAATGGGACTCTGCCTATGGCAAAGGCTCCAGCAACGTCCAGTGTATGTGCATTTCCTATGATAGGGCCTGTGTTAAATTACATACATGCAGCTTCTGTCTCGGAGCATCGGAGTATAGCCTATCAGGCAGCAAGTGGCTAGCGGGCCGTACAACAAAGATCCTCCCCAACACATAGGGGCTGGAAGTAGGGGTTCTGGGGGTGCTGCAGCACTCCCGATAAATAAACATGTTGAAGTTCAGAAGGTGAATGAGCAATAAAGATCCCTTTGGACTTTATTTCATCTTGTCCCATTTGCTGTGTTCAAAGACAAACGGCACATGCAATGCTATACCTTCTGATATGTTGCTGATTAGTCAGAAACTGGTGTTTAAGTTTAATTATTTGACTGCAAAATTACAGTATTTTGTAAAAGTGGTCTATGTGAAAATCTTGCTGGGGTACAGAAAATTAAAGGACATGCTGTAGCATGTCAGTATTTTTTCAACATATAACACTTAAAATACCTGTAAATAAACTATACTTATATTTAAAAATATATCAGCAATTAGGAAAGAACAAATGAAGCAGGAAGTGTGATGAAACAAAGATTTTAATCGGATCAAAATAAATCAACACTTTATTTTTTGCTGATGCACAAATGATAAATATTCGCTGAGACACGATTTCCACACATTGTAGTTTGTGTGCTGCATAGTTTTACTAGTCAACTGCATGTCTATGCAAATTTAGTGCCCCTTTTCAATCGCTGCGACTGAGTGATGTAACAATAATGGCAGCAACCCCCCTCCCCCCGATGAAAATTGTACCAGTACCACTGTGACAACATAACATGCACTTGGGCAAGATCAGAACGTTTGAGAGCGGATGTCCAGCTTAATCACAGATGCTCAGAAAAGCATGGCGATGTAAAAAATGTATGAAGAAATCAAGAAGCAAAAACAATCCTTAATGCTCCCACCATCTTATTTTTAAATCTCTGCAGCTTCTCTTTGCACTTTCTCTTTGCATCTTGTGTGGTGTTTTTTGTATTCACTTTCTTATATTGCAGGTGTAACATGACTATGCTTTTTTCTATTGTGGACTATTTTAAATTTTAGGGGTTTTGTGATGGACTGCATATTTTAGAACATCACTTGCGCACAGATGGTCCTTGAGGCCTGAATGCCATGAACACATGAGGCCTGCCTTTCTTTTTCATTTATCCATGGAATTTTCAATGAGGTTTGAGATTTTTAGCATATGGTGTTTTAGATGTCGGTGTTTTCATATTTCAAAAAGTGTGTAATGAAAATGTGATGTATTTTTCACAATATGAATTAGATGTTTTGGCAAGACGGATGGCTACAGGTGGTTAAGCAACATACAATAAATGACATTTTTCTTGTGAAATGGTGTTATCTGTGTTGGATCTCCAATCCAAACGTTTAATTGTACATGCTAAATAAGCTCATGATATATTTCTGGTTAAAATGGCAATTTTGTTTGACCTGCTTAGAGGAACCTGATCTGTTCTACTACCTCACATAGCACTCCTAATTCTCTTAGTACACACCCTTTCCAATTACCAATTCCTTATCCATTTCTAAACCCATTTTAAAAATCAGAAAAAAGTTACTGAGTCCTAAAATAGGTTTAGTCCATTGCAAAAATGCAGTAAAAAACTCAGAAGAATCAGAATGTTTCAGGGGCGGTTTCTTCGCAATGACAAGGAGCGTTGCCCCCTTGGCTAAGAGCCAGGACTGTAAAATAAAATGATATTTAATTATCGTTTTATTTTACAGCTGCTAGCTCAGCCAACAACATGGGCAGGGCTGGGCCACAGGAAGGGGAAGAGGGGAGAGGGAGCGGGAGGAGAGAGGAGAGAGTGCGCCTGTGTGTATGGTCGACCATCCTAGGACGACCAAACACACATGCACACTGAGGTTTCTCCAACCTGGCTGTGTTGGACAGCTGGGCTGGAGAAACTTCACAGACAACATGGTTGTGTCTGAGCGGCAGTCCAAGCCGGTCAGACCAATCCTGATGGTGCTTTCATGCTAGGTTTAGCATGAAAGCAGCACCAGGATTGCTGGAGACTCTGTGCTGGTGTCCCAGTGAAGAGAAGAGGAGCACAAAGAGGCCGGCGGTGTCCTTGAAGGTAAGCTTTTATTATTATTATTTTTATTCTCTACCTGTCCCCATCCAATCCCCCCCACCCCTCCCCTTGAGATTTGCAGCAGCCGCCACTTGAACATTTGTGATCACAAAACTGCTTTATACATTTGCCTCTTGATTATTTTCCAGGAGGAAGCTTGCTAGGATTACACTCTTTATGCCTTTCTTTGGGTACCCATGTGAAATGACCGTAGTGCTCCATTTTGTCCCAGCTTCTAGGTAGTCTTCACTGTCCTCTCCCAACTCTCTAAGTTTCGTGCTTAGAGCTCCACAGATGATAATAAGATGTCTTGCATGATTATTGGGGTTGTGCTTGAGTGCTTCATGGTGCAGGTCAATCTCTTCTTTGAGCTATTATTCCAATGCGGGGTGGGGGGGCATAGAAGCTGAAAACCATGATGTCCAGGTCTGAATACTTTCTGATTAGTACTGTTTACATGAGGTGCTGGTTGAGCTTCAATCATATGAAGGCCCTGCATAAAGCCATTCTGCAGCTGAGCTAGAGCCCATCTCAGTGTCTCCTGCCTGTGTTCAATGTGGCTTTAGTTGCAAAGTTGACAAATACTTGGGGTTCACGTGCTACAGAGGACCAGGGTTCTTGCAGGATGATGAATTTGTGGGTGGTCAGGAAGGAATTAAAGTTGGGATCTGCCAGTTTGTTACACATTCCTGAGAAGTTCCTAGACATCAGGGACCATATGTTGAAAGTGTTACCTTTTTTCAGATATATTTTAAGCCATTGGCAAATTCAGCAATTTCTCAGGGCCCCTACCTTCCAAGAGCCCCCCTGGGAAAGAGAACTTTCTTTCTTTGACCTCCTTCTATTCTATTTTTCTATCTAAACTTTTCTCCCTCTCTGCCTATCACTTTCTCCGACTCTGTACCTGTGGCATGATAAGGGTGTTTGGTGGCCCGGTAAGATATATTTCAACTGTTTCTGTGTGAACCTGTTAAAGTTTAACATATAATTTAGTATTGTTTGGCATTATGCAAGCTTCAGTTAGCAGGAGATGGGTAAAACAATTCAAGATGAGTTCCTTCTAGGGGCCCTTAAAATAACATATTTCTTGACCGGGGACCCCAACTCCTTAAGACAACACTGCCTTTTTTCCATTTTATTGCACCTGTCATTGCTTGTCTCAAACTGATTCCATTGCTCTGGGATTTGAGGCTTGGCGGCTGGGCATACTGAGTTTTGGTGAATATGGTCTTTGAGAGTTTGTTAGTGATGTGCTGACTGGGTGTGCAGGTTCCTATCTGGGCCTGAATTTGTGCTGTCATTTCCCTTTGTACTATTTATTTGCTGTGCGCAGCAGTTTGCTTGTATATAATTGCTTGAGGTGTGTTTTCTCTTCCAGATATGTTTGATGTTTATATTCATTGGCTGGGGTCACTGTCCTGGATGATGCTTCTTGATAAAAGTAGTCTCCTGCTGCCTTTGGTCATGTAGGGCGAGTTAGCTGGAAGCCTCTGCAAGCTCACTCAAATGTTATAGGTTCATTAACTGCTCATTTGTTTGTGCATGTTGAATTTAGTGATTTCTTGTTTAAATGCAATACTTCTCCATTTCATGTGTGATTTGGCTTTACTGTGCTCTGTATGACTATTATGGTTTTGTCAAACTCACAATTTCAAATATGCCATCTCATATATTCACTTCTTCCTTTTTGGGTCCAGCGTCCTCTTGCAAGTACTGTATATAGCAGTCTTCACCTCAAAGCAGAAATGCTTACAAAGGCATCGCACGTCGCAGCCCAGCGACTTCTGGACTGGCCCAGACAAGCCTACTCTGAACACTGCCTGATGCTTTGACCTTGGATTTTTGACAGTGTTCTGATGCGGGCCAAAGAGAGGTCATGCCCAATTCTTATAGATGATTAGAGAAATTAAGCCTGTTCCTATCACATTGTGGTTTGCATATTTGCCTCATCTGGGGGCCTGCCACCCTTCACATTTTCTAGATATTTCCTAAGGCCTGTGCCGAGGCCACATTTCATGTTTCACCAGTCATATTCCTTGTTTTGTAAGGACTCCATGCTTTCTGTAGCTGTTGTTTTCTGTAGACTTGTGAAGATTCTTGGATCGTTGCAGTTTACAATGTTAGAATTGTTCATAGTGGTGAATGAGTTGATGGGATCTTCTCCATCATGATTAATCAGAAGGCTTTCATATTCTAGTGGATCAGCTGAGTACATTTTCCATATGGTCATCTTCCTTTATGAATAAGTAATTGCTTGGGTCGTAAATATCTGGTCGTAGTTTTTCATCCTTCTTCCTCACATAAGACACATTTGCCTCCTTTGACTGGTTGACCAAATTGGAATCCTCGTGTGTAGATTTGTGTGTTGTTTTATTTGTTTTCAAAACATCCTTGGGGTTTTTGCAAGACTGTTACGTAATCGAAGTTCAAGTGGATTTCTTTGTTTTTAGCAGGTCGTATGAGTTGAGCTTTGAGAAAGTTTTAGATTGCTTTGTCCGTTGTTAATTGGGAGAAGTAGATTTTGTATGTATTCTATTGTAAGTATGGGCTTCTTCGTGTTTGCTTCAATGTCACTGTTTTTACCATGGTTGGGTGGTCCTCGAGTCGTTAAGACTGGAATTTGTGGCATAGTGCAATCCATGGTCCCTATGGCAAGGTATGTTTGTATTTTGGACTGTGAGTGTACGGGTCTCTGATGAGACTCTTCAGTCTGGAAGATGATTATCTAGTTAAATACTGATGTGTCTGCAATGTTTAGCTGTATCTGAATGCACCTTTCTTCAATGATGCAGTGGAACCACGAAGTTTCAGTGCTGGTACCCTCTGTTGAGATTTGCTAAGATTTTATTTCAATATTACAGGTAGTGGGTTATCTAATTGTTGTGTTGAACACAGTGGTTTCTGGGTTCTTTGATATTTGGGTTTGCTTGGGCATTTGCTGAATGTTTTTTCTCTGCCTTGAATGCGATGTGAGGTAGTCCTACTTGCTTAATTGCTGGGTCAGTTCTGCTGGGTTCCTTGTCGTTCACTTTTCCTCTCTAGTAATGTTCCTTTTCATATAAAGTATTGATTCTTGTTCCATAGGACCTATGGGCTTTCTCTTTCCAAGGTTGTGTTCTATGCCTCTTCAGCCCCTGGGGTTGATGATCTCATGGAGGTCTGGTTTCTTGTATGCGTCTTGCCTTGTTGCAGGTGGTTTGATCGATTCTCTTTTGTGTGGCAAAGGTTTCTATGTGGGCGGTTTTTAATGCTTTCAGTGGCATACACACATTGATTAATTTTGCCTTCTGTTGCAGCTTGATTGCTTGAATTCTGCTTTTCTTCAACATGGAGTTATTATATAACAGCCATATCCAGTTATTACTGAGTGGTGGAAATGTGTTACAGCTGCTGCTTGTGTTTAAATCTGAGCTCTGTTTTTCATCTATCACCAAAGCGGTTGTCTGGGCATAGCCTAACTGATCCCAGACAGAATTCCTCGTTGCTGGAATGACTGTTGCACAATGTACCATTACTGTTGCAACTAGTTTGTTCATTTATGGAGTTTTTTTCTGTTGTTGTTATGCCTGTTGTAATTTCTGGGATGTTAGAAATTGTGTGTCCTATTGTGTCATCCCATACTGGTCTGCCTCCATCAGCCTGTCATTTTCTTTGGACTAGCTTATTGAAGTTCTTCTGATGTTGCTGGCCTAGATGGCTTTGTCCTTAGTTTTACAGTGCTTGTGGATGTCAACATCAGGACAGTGCGCGCTCTACGGGCAACAAAAATGCAAAAACCCAGTCTTTATGCAAGAGCATAATTCATGCATTGTGTTTATATGCAGTATGTTAACCTTTTGCATTGCAGAGTTTAACTTTGAAAAGCACTATTAATTATGTTTGCAATAACTGTTTATTTGGAAGGTATTGCTGTAGGCTTACTGAGTGTGTTAGGGTGTGGTCCCTTTCTAGGACCTTCTAGAAGGTTTCCCTGCAGCATGACTGGGTGTGGTTTGTGGGCTGGGTTTGACTCTATATAAGGGAGCCAGCCCAGCTCCACGTGCTCACTATTCAGAGGTCCCGGTGCAGAGCAGCAGCAACTTCCTGAGCTCCTGTTCCAGAGGCCTACCTTGATATTCAAGGCCTGCCCTCATTATATTGGTGATCCTTGAGCAGGGCGGTAAGGCGGAGGTCATCTGGGCCCCTGACCCCCGTTCTCAAAGACATTCGAGTTTTGGGCCTCGTTGTGAAACTCTCTGTGTGCGTGAGTGTGATTTCATGGCATTTGCATATTCTTGTACAAATCGGCAGAGTGCGCAATTCATTTCTAACATGTAAACCTTGGCATTCAGATCGGCAACAGTGTGCGCGATCATTTCATGGCATTTGCATATTCTTGTTTGAATCAGCAGAGTGCGCGATTCATTTTTAACATGTAAACCTTGGCATTCAGATCGGCAACAGTGTGCACGATCATTTCATAGCATTTGCATATTCTTGTTCGAATCGGCAGAGTGCGCGATTCAACCCTGGCATAAAACGCTTGGCTTTTAGATCGGCAGTGTGCGCGATAATTGCATGACATTGAAAACTTTGGTGTGCTGTGTTTGTTGAGGTGCACACATTTATCCAAAGCTTTTGGATTTCTTTGAAACGCTTAATTCAAAGTGCGACATTCTTTGTGCATATTAAGTTCCTAATACAGTTCCTGTTGTTTCCAGGGAATGTTCAGATAGCCTTTGTCCTCATGTAAAAATGCAATGTTTATTCTTAAACATTATTGATGAAGGTTCTTGTATTCTAGACAGTATGTGATATTTCCTGAACAGCTCATACGAAACATTGTATTAACCCATTCTTGATTTTTCCAGGCACCTAGATTTCTTGAGGTCTAGTTATAGTCATTTCTTAGGTTATCCATGATTACAGTATAAGAACTCTTAGAACCATAGTCTATTGAAAGTCAATGTGATTATATCTTGACATTGTGTTGTTTAACCTCTTGCTTCCTACAGGTCTCCTTCCCAGCTGTTCCCTACCTAATTCCCTTTTCCCCCACTTGGACTCTCTCAGGCTCTGTGGTATATCTATCGGAGCTTTGGAGCTGTCTAGTGGTGGACATGTTGGGAACGTGCGCAGGCCCCGAGGATCTGGTCTCCCTGACAGTGGATATTCTACTGGTTTGTGTATTTTCCCGCATTCTGTATGCCGGGGTACTGACTCTTGTGCTGACAAGTCCTGGGCGTGTTTTTGAGTTTGCTTTCACATGTGTTCTGCTGCTGTCTTCCAATCTTTTAGGCTGGATTGCCTTTCAGTCTGCAGTCTTGCTCTGATGTATCTTCTCAGGAGCATTGTTGGTATTTTAAAATTCGTGCATGTGTTTTGTCCTTGATCCTGGGGTTTGTTTCGAATTTCATTTGCATTCATTTCTGCCTTTGTCTTGCTGGCTTGAACCAAGTGTGTCTCTGTGGTGATGATGACCCTCGAATGCGCTATGATTGGTCCCTTAGAGAAAAATGTGTGTAGGGGGCTTGCGAATCTTGTAGTCTTATGTTGCTTTGTGCGCTCCTGAGTAATGGGGCAAACATTACTCAAGACAGAAAAGACTTCATCTTCGTTCCATTCTTTCACTCTGCTTTTTCTGATCTGATTTATATAAGCTGTCCACCAGTCCCCTACTTACACTGACCATCAGTAAATTCTAAACAGTAGTTTTGCACCCAGCTCTCTAAGGAAGATATTTTCCCTAGCAGCGCCCTCTTTTCCAGGGGGATTACTCCTGTTGTCTTGAGGCCAGGGGCAGGCGTTGTTGCGGGGCCCACCTCCATGCTCTGGTGCCTGTTGGTAGCAGAGGCTCCGGTGCATGGGAAGCAGGGCAGCTAATCCCTCGAGCTGCCTGTGTTTCCAGGTTATGGCATGCAAATCCTCCTGGAGCTGGTGTCAGACCAGCTCTGTCCCTTAAGTAGACAGCAACAGTGAAGAAAGTTGGCTCGCTTACCACCTTTCTCCACAGACACCTAGGAGAGAAGGAAGTAAGAGCAGAACAACACAAGCAATACCACCTACAGCTGCAGTGACAAGCCTCGGCTTGGTGTGCCAGGTGGAGGAGGCGTGAAGAACGTGAGATGTGCCCTTTTCAACGAAGAGCGAATATCTCAGTACTTGCTTTCCCCATCCATGAGGCTGTCCTACTCTCTATTTCTCTACAGTTGCTTTCTCTAAGGTGATGCTCTTCAACTATGATAGGACTGCGTATCTCAATGAACCCAGGCTGCTGGCTTTCTGCAAGGCATTCTGGAAGATTTCTGCGGAGATGTTTCAGCTCTGCGCTGTCCCATGGCAGTTCCAAGAATATTTTCGTGTAATCCCAAGCTAGAGGTCCACATGCCAGCTGAACATTGTGAGGGGCATCCACATAATACAGAGCAAAGAAGCCTGAGTATGAAAATATCCAGACTATTTAACATGAAACATGCAGCTAGGCACTGATTATCTTGGGGGCATGCCCACTTATTACAGATCGGGGCACATTAGGTTTTGGCTACTTATACATGAGAAAATATAAATAGAATTAAATTCCAAAACTTCATGTGTGTGCTTCGTACACCGGTCTATAAAACACACTACATATGCAATCAAGGCAGGCAAACGGGTAGGTTAGACTCCTTTTTCTGACTAGAAATCCGATTTTTGGCGACTCAAATGAGAAAAAATAAAATGCAGCAGGTGCTGCTTCCCTCTTTATCTCTTTCAGCACAAAAGAAAAAATCAATGCGCTTTAGCTTCTGGCTCCATCCTTCTCTATGTGCGAGCAAATAGCTCCAGTTAGGAAGTTGCAGAACAAGGCTGGCTGTTGTCAAACTAACTGTGATAAGTATATCCACTTAAAAGAACAACACAGAAAGAGACAAAGTTGAAATGATGTCCTCAGTACTTTTTCCTCCAACTAGGGAGCACCCAATTGCTCTCCGGAATTCAGTGATGCAGCTCCTATACCTTGAGTGATCCATTCATTATCGTATTAGATATAGACTGGATTCAGTGCGCCAGATTCAGAAAGCCTTTCTTCTATTGGCTTTGGAAAAAAGCATATCTTGTGTATGCACAAAAGTGTAAAGTGATTTAATGCATGGGTAAACAAATTAACCTGCACCGTTTGACTAGTACATATTACTCTTGAACAATTGCAAAATGCGTGCAACGTGTGTGGCTGGCACAGATACCAGCTCATCCTTTATTTACACAGAGATGTGCTGAAGTATGCATCTGGTGCAATATCTAATGACATACGAAAAGCCTGATATAGAGGGTGCAATACAAAGGACAAAAATATCCTATTTGCATTACAAACCTTATGCTCTACCATTCAAGTAGCCTCCAGCAGTCCTGCTGCGGGGGGTGCAGTGCAGGCAAAGCACAGATATATCTTCTGTTTACTTGCAAATCCCACACTTCACCACTCATATGAGTTGTGGAGTAAATATTAAAATCCCCTTCAACCTGCAGCCAGACTCTGCGGCCAACCCCCCTAACCACCTAATCCCAGGCTGCACACGGCCCTTAGGCCATGCATGGTGGGAGTGGGCCACGGCCTGTCTCTATGGGTGTTAGAATAGGTGTGAGAGGGTGTATCTGAGGGCGAGAGTGGGTGTGAGAGTGGGTGCATCAGTGTCTTAATGGGTGCATCAGTTTCTGTGTGGGTCTGTGAATTGGTTCGTGAGGGTTTAAGTGGGTCTATGAGTGGGTGCACAAGGGTCTGAATGGGTCTATGAGTGTCTGAGTGTGTCTGTGAGTGGGTGCATTAGGGTCTGAGTGGGTTTGTGAGTGGGTGCATGAGGGTCTGAGTGGGGCTGTGAGTTGGTGCATGAGTGTGAGTGGGTCTGTGAGTGGGTGCATGAGAGTGAAGGGGTCTGTGAGTGGATGTGTAAGGGTCTGAGTGGGTGTTTGAGTGGATAAAAGAGACTGAAAAAGAGAAATTGAAAGAGAGAGAGAAAGAGAATAAGAGGGAGAGAGATATAGAGTTTTTTAGGCTTTGGTGGATGATATAATTAGAATTAGATATTTCTGGAAAAAATTATAAAGAAAAATGTATTTATGAGTTAAACATAGTGAGATCATCTTTCAGTAAGATCCTTAAACTTTTAAAGTTTAAAAGAAATTAAAGTAGGGAAATGACCACAGGCACACCTGGACTATAACCCTCAATTTTTAGTGTGAGGGACTGTGACCTAAACCATTATACCACAGGTAACTCCCTTACTGCTTTCTCTCTCTCTCTCTCATCCCATTGTGGGATGGAAGAGAGCGAGAGTGACAGGGCCATAGGGGGAGCCTCAAGGCCCCAACGGTCCTAGCTGGCTCCCCACATCCTGTGGGATCCGGCATTGATCCCACAAGCAGGGTGCTGCTTTAAGTAGCAGCTCCCTGCATGTGGAAGCAATGTTTTCATCTGTCTTCCCAGCATGCATATCAATTTGAAAGCTCTTTCTTGCAGAAAGCAAACAGTTATGTCCTTGGGGTGGGTACCCCGGGACATAGCAGGAGCTGGCCCTGGGGCGTGGCAGTCCCCAGGACCATCTGTGTCCCACCTTTGGGGGGGCATGCGCCCCTCCTCCAGGTAGCCCTGAGGATGTGGTGGTCTTCGGGGCTGCAGGGGTCTGAAACAGACTCCTTTTCTTATTTTTTTCAAATTTGCCCAAGGGAGGTGGCGATCCCTCTGGCTGCAGGGGGGGGGGGTTAGCGTGGCCAACCCTGCATTGAAATAGATGTGGGTCCCGGGAAAGTGTTGGTCCCCGGGGCTGAAGAGGCTGCACGGTCCACGCTTTGAAATAGATGTGTGCCCCAGGGAGGTGGCAGACCATGGGTCTGCAGGGAGGCGTGTGTGACCCCTCGCATTGAAATAGATGTGTGCCCCGGGGACGTGAGAGTCTCTGGGGCTGCAGGGGGCCAAACACCCCCTGTATTTGTTTTGACTGTGTGCCCCTCGGACGTGGCGGTCCCTGGAGCTGGGGGAGACCAGAGGGCCCCCACATTGAAAATATAAATGCCATGGGAGCTGGCCCACTATGGGGTCCAGTGAAACAAGCACCAAAGCCTGCACATGTTTTTTATTTTTTTTATTTTCATCAGATCCGCCTTGACTCCTGCCAAAAATTATTACAAAAATTTAATTTTTGCTCTGGGGGCTCCCTCTGAGACTCCAGGACCAGAGCTAAGGGGTCAGGGTGTCTCTACCCAGGCCCCTTTTCTTATTTGTTTACCTTTTTTCAGGGACTCTGCTGAAGCCGAATCCCAACATGGCTGCCAACACTTCCTTGTTGAAGTGTTGGCAGCTAATCAGATCACAGCACAAGATCAGGAGGGTTCGCAAAGCCTTCACGTCCCTATATATACAAATTTGCATTTTATTTATTTTCTCTAAAACTACTGAACCAATTTAAACCAAATAACAAAAAGGTTGCTTTCTGGACCAAAAGCTACCTTTCTCTTAAATTTGGTGTATTTCCGTCCAGTGGTTTCCGGCACTATCACTGTTCAAAATCCCTAAGGAAAAATGAGTGGGGAAAAAGCGTTTTTTGGGACCCCCCTTTTTCTCTGCCCCCGCTTGACAGATCACACTGAAACTTTCCAGACAGATGCTGAAGTGAGTGACTTATTTTCTCGAGAAAGTTTGTGAAGATGCATGAAACAGCGCCAAAGTCATTAGCAACACAAACTTTTTTCTGTAGAAACTAGGTCCTAACTATAATTACCTAATGGTGCTGCCACTAAGTTTTATATATATATATCAGTCCAATCAGTCAGGAGCTTAGTGTGTGTGGATGTATATACTTGTGTGTGTATATGTATAAGTGGGTGTATATATATATATATATATATTCACTGAAAAAATCAAAGGTTACAGGGCCATTATAGTTAGGAAATAGAATGAAAAAAAACATAGAAATTCACTGAAAAAAAACAAAGCTTACAGGGACGTTATAGTTAGGCTTGCATTTTTAACGTACAAAACCATAGAAATTCACCTGTTATATTTAGAGTTATCTCAAGCAACTATAACTCATGCCCTAAGGTAACTAAAACTCAAGCCCTCGCTGCACAGTTTTTTTGTAAACATTGTCACTGCAAATATTACATTGATATTATCAGTGATGTTATTAAAGATGTCATGAGTGCTGCAAGTTGTGGGGTAATTAGCAGTGCATGGCGAGGGCAAGAGTTATAGTTACTTGAGATATCTCTAACTATAACATATGAATGTCTATGGCTTTGTACGTTTAAATTCTGAACCTGACTATAACATCCCTGCAACCTTTGATTTCTTTCAGTGAATTTGTATGTTTTTTTAAATTCTATTTACCTGGGATGGGTCCCCCATCCATGGGTGCCCTCCAGGGGTGGGCGAGAGTGGCAGGGGGTGTCCCTGGGTGCATGGAAGGGCACCTGTGGACTGCTTCCATGGTTAGAGACCATGGAAGTGGGCCCACAGGTCCCTTAACACCTGCCCTCACCCAGGCGTTAAAAAATGGCGCACATCAGGCTGTGCGCCCTTTTTAAGGCCCGCCCCCTCCTGTGTGTCAAAATGACGCAGGAATATAAATAAGGCGCACAGGCCTTAAAGTCATTTTTGGGACGGGAACGCATACCTTGCATGTCATTAACGCAAGGCGGTTTCCCGTATCCAGAAAATGACGCACACTGAGGAATTTTGACGTTTGCGGGGTTGGGCGTGATAGTATAAATATGGTGTTAGGTTTGCGGTGAATTTGCGTCAAAACCTTTTTGGCAAAATTCGGCGCAAACAGAGTATAAATGTGCCCGAAAGTCTTTTGCCATTTGTACAGCAAAGTCTTTAAGCATAGGTTTGACACAGTGTCAACCTTGCCGATCTATAAAATGTCAAAAGCCATTTACCACTCCAGGCACAGTATTACAGCTTTGGACTGGTAAAATATCATTCAAGCCACCCTGGAATGAGTAAAAGCAACTCCTGACATGTGTTTCACTCTCATTAGAGCTTATCAGAGAGGTTTAGCTTTGTCCAGACACAAGGGAGAACCCAGTACAGGTCAAAACAAATCCCTTTTAGGGTTAGAGTGACACGTAAGTAATCGAAAAAAGAATAGAGAACTCTGGGTAATTCCCAAGTTTAGGTGGAGAGCAGCTCCAGTAAGGAGCACCCTGCAACACCAGCGACACTCTAGATTTGCTCACCTCAAATGTCTGTTTGTCTACCAAAGTTTTTAAGCATAGGATCAGCACAGTGCTATCCACGCCGAGCTAGATAAGGACAAAGTCTTTTGCCATTTGTACAGCAAAGTCTTTTTAGCCTAGGTTTGACACAGTGACAACCTTGCCGAGCTGTAAAATGACAAAAGCCATTTGTCACTCCAGGCACAGTATTACAGCTTTGGACTGGTAAAATACCATCCAAGCCAACCTGGAATGAGTAAAAGCAACTCCTTACACGTGTTTCGCTCTCATTAGAGCTCATCAGAGAGGTTTAGCTTTGTCCAGACACAAGGGAGCACCCAGTATAAGTCAAAACAAATCCCTTTCAGGGTTAGAGTGACCCATAAATTATGCACAAAAAAAAAAAAAAAAATATATATATATATATATATATATATATATAAAGATGAAGGATCACAAGAAAACAGCAGCCAACCAGGGCAAAAATCTGGTTCCCAAAGAATGCACTGAGTCACAAGAAAATGAAATATCCAAGAAAGAAGTGACTCAAACAGATGGTCCCACCATAGTAGCAGTGGAAGTATATTTTTGGTCTTTGGTGAAACCATCTGTTTGTGTCACTTCTTATATATATATAGCAATTACATGTCCTGAAATAACGAGGCTCTAATGTGACAGTCTGACCATGGGATCGGTAATCCCATAAATATAAATCCAACGTTTCCTTGTCCAATTTCAAAGGAATCTATATATATATATTCACTTAAAAAGCCAAAGGCTACAGGGACGTTAGGCTTGCATTTAAATGTTCAATACTATAGAAATTCAGCTGTAGTAGTTATTTCAAGTAATTATACCAGTAGGCCATAAGTTACTCTCCTGTTCTGTGCATCAAAACATAGCTATAACATTCAAACCAAACATCTTGCTAGTATGATACTTTGAACTCATTGTATATACACACCATTGCAATATTAATCTCTCTCCATCCCATTATGGGATGGAAGAGAGAGAGAGAGAGGGAGAGAGAGAAAGAGAGAGAAAGTGAGATATTGAAAGAGAGAGACATTTAGAAGAAGGCTTTGACAGAGACAAATTGAGAGAGAGAGAGACACAGAGAGACAGAGACAGAGAAGGAAAAAGTTTTTATAGACTTTGTTGAATGATATACTTAGAATTAGATATTTTAGGACAAATTGAAAAGACAAATGCATTTGTCAAGTGAAAAGAGTGTGATCACATTTCAATATATACCTTAAGTATTTGAATTTGAAAAGTAATTAAAACAGGAATGTGACTGTTGACACACATACACTGGAACCCTGATCCTTCAAGGTGAGGGGCTGATACTGTAACCTCTAGGCCACAGGTGACTCTTTGCTATGCATTTTCCAGACATAGATATAACATTCAACCCAAAGATTTTGATGCCAAAAATACGTAAATGTTTTGTCAATATGGATTTTTTAGCAGTCAAATACTAGTAAATAAAGAGACACACTGCAATGAGATACCAGAATTTTAACCTTCAACCTATTGAGTGACAGTTCAAGTGCTAGTCTAGTAGGCCACAAGTGACTTTCGTGTACTATGCATCAAAATATAGCTAAAACATTTGAACCACACATCTTGCTTGCATGCCGCTTAGTAGTCATTCTATGGAGAGTCTATGGTTGCTGCAAAGGTCTTACCACAAAATGACTTCAAAGCGCCAGACAAGCAAGATGCTTGCTGCCAGGAGAGGACTGCGGGGGAACCTAAAGGCCCCCGCGGTCCTAGCCGGCTCCCTGCATCCCACAGGAGCCGGGATTTCTCACTCAAGCATGGAGCTGCTTTAAATAGCTGATTGTGGGAGCAATGTTTTTATCTCTTTCCCAGCACGCATATTTGTGAGCAGGGAAAGAAATTAAAACTCCATTTCAGCAAGCGGGAGCTTCTTGATAGCTCCCACTTGCTGAAAGCAGAGTAATGTTTGCTTTTGCTGGGTGGAAGCTACCAGTTCCCACCAAGCAAAAGCAAACAACTACCTCCCGAGAGAGGCAACACAAGCCGGCCTTTAGGGGTGGTGGTCCCCAGTGCCATCTGTGGCTTTGAGTTTAGCCCAGGGGAGGTGGTGGTCCCCGGGCCTTGGGGCATGTGATCAGCCCCCTACAGTAAGGTATTAGAGCCCCAGGTATGATGGTCCCTTAGGTTGTGGGGGGGGGGGCATGCGGGTGCCTCCTCTTTCATTAAAGTACATTTGCACTGGGGAAGTGGTGGTTCCTGGGGCTGCAGGGGCAGTAAGGCCCCCCCTACATTTATTTAAGTATTTTGCCCGGGATAGGTGGTGGTCCCTGGGGGGTGCACCGGCCCCTCCACTTTAGTTAAAGTACACTTTCCCCAGGAGGTGGCAGTCCCTGGAGATGTGGGGGGCTGCCTGGCCCCCGCAATTTTTAAGATCATTTGCCCCAGGGAGGTGGCAGACCCTGGGGCTGCTGGGGGGCCGCATAGGCCTCCCTCATTTATTTAACTTCATTTACCCCGGGGAGGTGGCTGTCCCCTGGGTGCTGGGGTGCTGCGCAGACCCTCGCCACATCCTTAAACATATTTGCCCCAGAGAGTTAGTGGAACCCCTGCATACTTAAACATATTTGTCCCAGGGAGGTGGTATTCACCGGGGTTTGGGGAGGTGCAGCAGTGAACCACCTGCACCCTTAAACATATTTGCCCTGAGCAGGTGGCAGTCCCAGGGGCATGGAAGTGCTGCACAGGACCTCCCTGTACCCTTAAACCTATTTGCCACAAGGAGGTGGCAGTTCTTGGTTTGCTGCTCATCCTTCAACCTATTTACTTTGGGAGGTGGTTGTTCTTGGGGTCCAGGGGGCCACATGCCCCCCACATATTTATAGCTCATAGCCCCGGGGACGTGGCGGTTTCTGGGGCTTTGATAAGCTCAAGGAGGGGAGCCCCATGCACCCCCTCCTAATTTGCATGCAGTGCCCCTGGGACCTGGCCCACCCTGGGGCAAAAGGAAAAGCAAGCGCATGAGACAGTGCTTGCTTTTATTTTCTTTAAATCATGGTGGAATTTGAATATTTGCCACAGTTCGTGTTATGATTTAAAGTAATACTTTTAAGCCTTGGGCGGGGGGGCCAGGGGACCACTGCTCCAAGGCTAGAGGGGTAGGGTAACAGTACCCTTCCTCCTTTTTATTTTTTTCATTTGCTAGCCAATCAGATCTCTGCATGAGGTCAGCAGTATTCACGAAGTCTTTGTACATTCAGATATACAAATTTGGCTTTATTTTAATAATTCAAAAACTACTGAATGGATTTACACCACATAACAAAAAAGCTTCCTTCTGGAGCAAAAGCTACCTTTATGCCAACTTGGTGTAATCCGTCCAGCAGTTTGGGCTGTAGTCATATTCACAATCCCTATTGGAATAACAATGGAAAATGCACTTTTATTAACCCCCCCCCCCATTAGTCTGGGCCCCCTGCTTGACGGATCACCCTGAAACATCCCATGTGCAACAAAATTCTCGGGCACACCTTTTAAAGAAAATTTTGTGAAGATTTGTCAAACAGTGCCAAAGATATAGGCAAGTCAAAAAATGCTTTTTCTACAAACTAGGTCCTTACTATAACTACGTACTGGTGGCCACCAGTAGGTAATATATATATATATATATATATATATATATATATATATAACAAAGCATTCCATGAGATTCTTCATGAACGACCGCACTCCGGGACCTCGTATTTCAAAAGGTTTATTTATTTAGGCTCAATTAAATTTGTTTTCAACTACTCATCTCTGCTTATAAGGTTTAACAACTGCAATCCAAACATGTAAAACTGCCCCATAATCTCCAGATAAATTCAAATGTTATTTAGCACACCATATGCTTATAATGTTGCATTCTGGGAATTGTAGTTGCCATTGGACACACACAATTAACAAATGTGTTGGCCTGATTGATTCATCTCATCAGTATCCACCTCATAAATGTGTATCTGTGACATTTTATGTGTTTCTCACCCCAAAATTAAAAAAGTAAAGATGTCAAAAAATGTTTTTTGAATATTAGCTACAAATGATTCAACCTAGAACAAACGATATTTGTGTTATTTACAGTGGCTAAAGTGAGCAATTACAAATGTACAAATAATTCCTCATCCTGGTTCATCCCCATAGGGGTCAGAGTGCGGATCTCCAAAATATGTTTTGACTCTAGTTGTCGTAGTCTCTTTTCTCTATCCCCTCCTCGTTCACTAATGGGAACATGGTCAATTGCGTAAAAAATCATTGTTTCCCATTCGCTGTACTAACTCCATGTGTTTGGCAGTGGCATAACTTCTATCTATGTTAATGGTGGCACGAACATGTTCCAGTATCCTTTTTTTTTGTTTCACATATGGTGCTCCCAGCATACTTTAAACCACAAGGGCATTCAAGAACATATACTGTAAACCGACTCTTATAGGTAATATGTTGTTTGATGCTTTTGACACCTCCATTACCAATGGTATATTCCTTGGTGTTTCTCGCAATTCTACACGCTTTGCAATTGCCACATTTCCAGAAACCCGTTTTTTTCAGCCAATTGCCCTTTTTCTGGGAACTAAAATGACTTTTGGTTATTCTGTCCCGCAAATTCGGTGCCCTTCTAAAGGTCATCCTGGGATAATCTCCCATGATCTCATTTACTGTAGAATCCAATTGAAGGATAGACCAGTGTTTTGTTAAAATCTTGCGTAACTGGGAGACATTGCTGGAATATGTTGTGATGAAGCGTATGGGATCCTCTGATCGATGTTTCGGCAAAGAGGATGTTTTGTGTACTAATTCCATTCTCGAAATCTGTTCAACTCGCTGTTTTGCCTTAGTGATACATTTCCTGGGGTATTGTCTGGAAATGAATCTTTCTTCTGAGGCTTTCAAATGTTTAGCAAATTCTCCAGATTCTGAACCAAATATTTTGATCCGTTAGAATTCACCATATCGTATATTCCATTTGGTATTAGGTGGATGGAAACTATTGGCATGTAGCACTGAATTTGTGGCGGTGATCTTTCTATGTAGTGTAGTGTGTATCACTCCTTCTTTTATATACATTTCTGTATCCAGGAAAGTCACTCTTGTGCTTCTGATTTCATAAGTGAAGTGCAATTTGGCCACAGTGTTATTCAAAATATTGAAATACTCCTTAAATTCAGTTTCTGTGCCATCCCAAATCAGGAATAGATCATCTATGAATCTTAGCCAACTTATCACCTTCTGCTGAAATTTTTCATTTTCTCCTGCCCATGCTAATCTTTGTTCGAACCAGCCCATTGTTAAATTAGCAAAATTTGGAGAAAAGGAAAAGCCCTTTGCTGTTCCTTTTCTTTGCAAGAATAACTGCTGATCGAACTGGAAAAAATTGTTGGTGAGGCAAAGATTGATCATCTCTAAGAGCATTTCATTATGCTGGGCAAATTGGATGTTTCTTTGACTTAGAAAGTGCTTACATGCCTGAATACCTATTTGGTGCTCAATGTTGGTATATAAGGAGATCACATCCATCGTTATCAATTTATATGAATCCTGCCACGGAATGCCATCCAAATGTCTCAATAAATCCCCTGTATCCTTCAAATATGAACTTAAGTTTCGTGCCACTGGTGCTAGAAAGAAATCCATATAGTTGGATATAGGTTCCAATAGAGATTGATTAGCTGATACTATCGGCCTTCCCGGTGGATTTTTAGGATTTTTATGGACTTTGAGGAGAAAATAAATTGTGGGAGTAACCGGATGTTCTACTGTAAGGAAATGCCTCCTTGGCATGGTTGCCCCCTGACTTTTTGCCTTTGCTGATGCTATGTTTACAATTGAAAGTGTGCTGAGGCCTGCTAACCAGGCCCCAGCACCAGTGTTCTTTCCCTAACCTGTACTTTTGTATCCACAATTGGCAGACCCTGGCATCCAGATAAGTCCCTTGTAACTGGTACTTCTAGTACCAAGGGCCCTGATGCCAAGGAAGGTCTCTAAGGGCTGCAGCATGTCTTATGCCACCCTGGAGACCTCTCACTCAGCACAGACACACTGCTTGCCAGCTTGTGTGTGCTAGTGAGGACAAAACGAGTAAGTCGACATGGCACTCCCCTCAGGGTGCCATGCCAGCCTCTCACTGCCTATGCAGTATAGGTAAGACACCCCTCTAGCAGGCCTTACAGCCCTAAGGCAGGGTGCACTATACCATAGGTAAGGGTACCAGTGCATGAGCATGGTACCCCTACAGTGTCTAAACAAAACCTTAGACATTGTAAGTGCAGGGTAGCCATAAGAGTATATGGTCTGGGAGTCTGTCAAACACGAACTCCACAGCTCCATAATGGCTACACTGAAAACTGGGAAGTTTGGTATCAAACTTCTCAGCACAATAAATGCCCACTGATGCCAGTGTACATTTTATTGTAAAATACACCCCAGAGGGCACCTTAGAGGTGCCCCCTGAAACTTAACCGACTATCTGTGTAGGCTGACTAGTTTTAGCAGCCTGCCACAAACCGAGACATGTTGCTGGCCCCATGGGGAGAGTGCCTTTGTCACTCTGAGGCCAGTAACAAAGCCTGCACCGGGTGGAGATGCTAACACCTCCCCCAGGCAGGAATTGTCACACCTGGCTGTGAGCCTCAAAGGCTCCCCTCCTTTGTGCCAACCCAGCAGGACACTCCAGCTAGTGGAGTTGCCCGCCCCCTCCGGCCAGGCCCCACTTTTGGCGGCAAGGCCGGAGAAAATAATGAGAATAACAAGGAGGAGTCACTGGCCAGTCAGGACAGCCCCTAAGGTGTCCTGAGCTGAGGTGACTCTAACTTTTAGAAATCCTCCATCTTGCAGATGGAGGATTCCCCCAATAGGGTTAGGATTGTGACCCCCTCCCCTTGGGAGGAGGCACAAAGAGGGTGTACCCACCCTCAGGGCTAGTAGCCATTGGCTACTAACCCCCCAGACCTAAACACGCCTTAAATTTAGTATTTAAGGGCTACCCTGAACCCTAGAAAATTAGATTCCTGCAACTACAAGAAGAAGGACTGCCTAGCTGAAAACCCCTGCAGAGGAAGACCAGAAGACGACAACTGCCTTGGCTCCAGAAACTCACCGGCCTGTCTCCTGCCTTCCAAAGATCCTGCTCCAGCGACGCCTTCCAAAGGGACCAGCGACCTCGACATCCTCTGAGGACTGCCCCTGCTTCGAAAAGACCAGAAACTCCCGAGGACAGCGGACCTGCTCCAAGAAAGGCTGCAACTTTGTTTCCAGCCGCTTTAAAGAACCCTGCAAGCTCCCCGCAAGAAGCGTGAGACTTGCAACACTGCACCCGGCGACCCCGACTCGGCTGGTGGAGATCCGACACCTCAGGAGGGACCCCAGGACTACTCTGATACTGTGAGTACCAAAACCTGTCCCCCCTGAGCCCCCACAGCGCCGCCTGCAGAGGGAATCCCGAGGCTTCCCCTGACCGCGACTCTTTGAACCTAAAGTCCCGACGCCTGGGAGAGACCCTGCACCCGCAGCCCCCAGGACCTGAGGGACCGGACTTTCACTGGAGAAGTGACCCCCAGGAGTCCCTCTCCCTTGCCCAAGTGGAGGTTTCCCCGAGGAATCCCCCCCTTGCCTGCCTGCAGCGCTGAAGAGATCCCGAGATCTCTCATAGACTAACATTGCGAACCCGACGCTTGTTTCTACACTGCACCCGGCCGCCCCCGCGCCGCTGAGGGTGAAATTTCTGTGTGGGCTTGTGTCCCCCCCGGTGCCCTACAAAACCCCCCTGGTCTGCCCTCCGAAGACGTGGGTACTTACCTGCAAGCAGACCGGAACCGGGGCACCCCCTTCTCTCCATTCTAGCCTATGTGTTTTGGGCACCACTTTGAACTCTGCACCTGACCGGCCCTGAGCTGCTGGTGTGGTGACTTTGGGGTTGCTCTGAACCCCCAACGGTGGGCTACCTTGGACCAAGAACTGAGCCCTGTAAGTGTCTTACTTACCTGGTTAACCTAACAAATACTTACCTCCCCTAGGAACTGTGAAAATTGCACTAAGTGTCCACTTTTAAAACAGCTATTTGTGAATAACTTGAAAAGTATACATGCAATTTTGATGATTTGAAGTTCCTAAAGTACTTACCTGCAATACCTTTCGAATGAGATATTACATGTAGAATTTGAACCTGTGGTTCTTAAAATAAACTAAGAAAAGATATTTTTCTATATACAAACCTATTGGCTGGATTTGTCTCTGAGTGTGTGTACCTCATTTATTGTCTATGTGTATGTACAACAAATGCTTAACACTACTCCTTGGATAAGCCTACTGCTCGACCACACTACCACAAAATAGAGCATTAGTATTATCTATTTTTACCACTATTTTACCTCTAAGGGGAACCCTTGGACTCTGTGCATGCTATTCCTTACTTTGAAATAGCACATACAGAGCCAACTTCCTACATTGGTGGATCAGCGGTGGGGTACAAGACTTTGCATTTGCTGGACTACTCAGCCAATACCTGATCACACGACAAATTCCAAAATTGTCATTAGAAATTCATTTTTGCAATTTGAAAGTTTTCTAAATTCTTAAAAGTCCTGCTAGGGCCTTGTGTGTTAAGTCCCTGTTTAGCATTGTCTTTTAGAGTTTAAAAGTTTGTTAAAAGTTTGAAATTAGATTCTAGAAACAGTTTTAGATTCTTTAAAAAGTATTCCAACTCTTAGCAGAATAATGTCTGATACAGAGATGCAGGTGGTGGAACTCGACACCACACCTTACCTCCATCTTAAGATGAGGGAGCTAAGGTCTCTCTGTAATATAAAGAAAATAACCATTGGCTCCAGACCTACCAAAATTCAGCTCCAGGAGCTGTTGGCAGAGTTTGAAAAAGCCAACCCCTCTGATGATGACCTCACAGAGGAAGAAATTAGTGACTTGGAGGCCAATGTCCCTCCTCCAGTCCTAAATAGGGAGAACAGGACCCCTCAAGTCCTGTCTCCAACTGTGTTAGTCAGAAATAGTGAGTCCCTCACAGGAGGGTCCCACATTTCTGAAATCACTGAGGATGCTCTCAGTGAAGATGACCTCCTGTTAGCCAGGATGGCCAAAAGATTGGCTTTAGAGAGACAGCTCCTAGCCATAGAAAGGGAAAGACAAGAGATGGGCCTAGGACCCATCAACGGTGGCAGCAATATAAATAGGGTCAGAGATTCTCCTGACATGTTAAAAATCCCCAAAGGGATTGTGACAAAATTTGAAGATGGTGATGACATCACCAAGTGGTTCACAGCTTTTGAGAGGGCTTGTGTAACCAGAAAAGTGAACAGATCTCACTGGGGTGCTCTCCTTTGGGAAATGTTCACTGGAAAGTGTAGGGATAGACTCCTCACACTCTCTGGAAAAGATGCAGAATCTTATGACCTCATGAAGGGTACCCTGATTGAGGGCTTTGGATTCTCCACTGAGGAGTACAGGATTAGGTTCAGGGGGGCTCAAAAATCCTCGAGCCAGACCTGGGTTGACTTTGTTGACTTCTCAGTGAAAACACTAGATGGTTGGATTCAAGGCAGTGGTGTAAGTAATTATGATGGGCTGTACAATTTATTTGTGAAAGAACACCTATTGAGTAATTGTTTCAATGATAAACTGCATCAGCATCTGGTAGACCTAGGACCAATTTCTCCCCAAGAATTGGGAAAGAAGGCGGACCATTGGGTCAAGACAAGGGTGTCCAAGACTTCAACAGGGGGTGACCAAAAGAAAGGGGTCACAAAGACTCCCCAGGGGAAGGGTGATGAGACAACCAAAACTAAAAATAGTAAAGAGTCTTCTACAGGCCCCCAAAAACCTGCACAGGAGGGTGGGCCCAGAGCCTCTTCACAAAACAATGGGTACAAGGGTAAAAACTTTGATCCCAAAAAGGCCTGGTGTCATAGCTGTAAACAGCATGGACACCAAACTGGAGACAAGGCCTGTCCCAAGAAAGGTTCCACTCCAAACTCCCATCCAGGTAACACTGGTATGGCTAGTCTCCAAGTGGGATCAACAGTGTGCCCAGAGCAAATCAGGGTCCACACTGAAGCTATTCTAGTTTCTGAGGGTGGGGTGGATTTAGCCACACTAGCTGTCTGGCCGCCTAACATGCAAAAATACAGACAGCAACTCTTAATTAATGGGACTAGAATAGAGGGCCTGAGGGATACAGGTGCCAGTGTCACCATGGTGACAGAGAAACTGGTTTCCCCTGGCCAATACCTGACTGGAAAAACTTACACAGTCACCAACGCCGACAATCAGAGAAAAGTACATCCCATGGCAATGGTTACTTTAGAATGGGGAGGGGTCAATGGCCTGAAACAGGTGGTGGTCTCCTCAAATATCCCAGTGGACTGTCTGCTTGGAAATGACCTGGAGTCCTCAGCATGGGCTGAGGTAGAACTAAAAACCCATGCAGCAATGCTGGGTATCCCTGAACTGGTGTGTGTGAAAACAAGAGCACAGTGCAAGGCACAGGGTGAACAAGTAGAGCTGGAGTCTGGAAGAATGGCCCAGCCTACCAAGAGAACAGGAAAGTCAGTTGGGAAACCAACTGCAACCCAGCAAAAGAAAGGGAACCTCTCTTCTCAGGAAGAAGTTCTGCCCTCTGAGGGAACTGAGCCTTTGGAGCTTGAACCTTATCAGGTTGAGCTCTTAGGCCCAGGGGGACCCTCAAGGGAGGAGCTGTGTAAGGGACAAGAAACCTGTCCCTCTCTTGAAGGCCTTAGGCAGCAAGCTGCTGAAGAGTCCAAAGGCAAGAAAAATGGAACACATAGGGTCTATTGGGAAGATGGACTCCTGTACACTGAGGCCAGAGACCCCAAACCTGGTGCCACTAGGAGAGTGGTAGTGCCTCAGCTGTTCAGGAAGTTCATCCTAACATTGGCCCATGACATTCCCCTTGCTGGACATTTGGGACAAACCAAGACGTGGGAGAGGTTAGTCAACCACTTCTACTGGCCCAATATGTCCAACATGGTTAAGGAGTTTTGCCTCTCCTGCCCCACCTGTCAAGCCAGTGGTAAGACAGGTGGGCATCCAAAGGCCCCCCTCATTCCACTTCCAGTGGTGGGGGTTCCCTTTGAAAGAGTGGGTGTGGACATAGTTGGTCCACTGGAACCTCCCACAGCCTCAGGAAATCTGTATATCCTGGTAGTAGTGGATCATGCTACCAGGTATCCTGAAGCTATTCCCCTTAGGTCGACTACTGCCCCTGCAGTAGCCAAGGCCCTCATTGGTATCTTTACCAGAGTGGGTTTCCCTAAGGAGGTGGTGTCTGACAGAGGTACCAACTTCATGTCAGCATACCTAAAGCACATGTGGAATGAGTGTGGAGTGACTTATAAATTCACTACACCATACCATCCACAAACTAATGGCTTGGTTGAGAGATTCAACAAGACATTAAAAGGCATGATCATGGGGCTCCCAGAAAAGCTCAAAAGGAGATGGGATGTCCTCTTGCCATGTCTGCTTTTCGCTTACAGAGAGGTGCCACAGAAGGGAGTAGGATTCTCACCCTTTGAACTTCTGTTTGGTCATCCTGTAAGGGGACCACTTGCCCTTGTTAAAGAAGGCTGGGAGAGACCTCTCCATGAGCCTAAACAGGACATAGTGGACTATGTACTTGGCCTTCGCTCTAGAATGGCAGAGTACATGGAAAAGGCAACCAAAAACCTTGAGGCCAGCCAACAGCTCCAGAAGTTTTGGTATGACCAAAAGGCTGCACTGGTTGAGTTCCAACCAGGGCAGAAAGTCTGGGTTCTGGAGCCTGTGGCTCCCAGGGCACTCCAGGACAAATGGAGTGGCCCTTACCCAGTACTAGAAAGGAAGAGTCAGGTCACCTACCTGGTGGACCTGGGCACAAGCAGGAGCCCCAAGAGGGTGATCCATGTAAACCGCCTTAAGCTCTTCCACGACAGGGCTGATGTCAATCTGTTGATGGTAACAGATGAGGATCAGGAGGCAGAGAGTGAACCTCTCCCTGATCTTCTGTCATCAGACCCAAAAGATGGCACAGTAGATGGAGTGATCTACTCAGACACCATCTCTGGCCAACAGCAAGCTGATTGTAGGAGAGTCCTACAACAGTTTCCTGAACTCTTCTCCTTAACCCCTGGTCAGACACACCTGTGTACCCATGATGTGGACACAGGAGACAGCATGCCTGTCAAGAACAAAATCTTTAGACAATCTGACCATGTTAAGGAAAGCATCAAGGTGGAAGTCCACAAGATGCTGGAATTGGGAGTAATTGAGCGCTCTGACAGCCCCTGGGCTAGCCCAGTGGTCTTAGTCCCCAAACCTCACACCAAAGATGGAAAGAAAGAGATGAGGTTTTGTGTGGACTACAGAGGGCTCAATTCTGTCACCAAGACAGATGCTCATCCAATTCCAAGAGCTGATGAGCTCATAGATAAATTAGGTGCTGCCAAATTCTTAAGTACCTTTGACTTGACAGCAGGGTACTGGCAAATAAAAATGGCACCTGGAGCAAAAGAGAAAACAGCATTCTCCACACCTGATGGGCATTATCAGTTTACTGTTATGCCCTTTGGTTTAAAGAATGCCCCTGCCACCTTCCAAAGGTTGGTGAATCAAGTCCTTGCTGGCTTGGAGTCCTTTAGCACAGCTTATCTTGATGATATTGCTGTCTTTAGCTCCACCTGGCAGGATCACCTGGTCCACCTGAAGAAGGTTTTGAAGGCTCTGCAATCTGCAGGCCTCTCTATCAAGGCATCCAAATGCCAGATAGGGCAGGGAACTGTGGTTTACTTGGGCCACCTTGTAGGTGGAGGCCAAGTTCAGCCACTCCAACCCAAGATCCAGACTATTCTGGACTGGGTAGCTCCAAAAACCCAGACTCAAGTCAGGGCATTCCTTGGCTTGACTGGGTACTATAGGAGGTTTGTGAAGGGATATGGATCCATTGTGACAGCCCTCACTGAACTCACCTCCAAGAAAATGCCCAAGAAAGTGAACTGGACTGTGGAATGCCAACAGGCCTTTGACACCCTGAAACAAGCAATGTGCTCAGCACCAGTTCTAAAAGCTCCAGATTATTCTAAGCAGTTCATTGTGCAGACTGATGCCTCTGAACATGGGATAGGGGCAGTTTTGTCCCAAACAAATGATGATGGCCTTGACCAGCCTGTTGCTTTCATTAGCAGGAGGTTACTCCCCAGGGAGCAGCGTTGGAGTGCCATTGAGAGGGAGGCCTTTGCTGTGGTTTGGTCCCTGAAGAAGCTGAGACCATACCTCTTTGGGACTCACTTCCTAGTTCAAACTGACCACAGACCTCTCAAATGGCTGATGCAAATGAAAGGTGAAAATCCTAAACTGTTGAGGTGGTCCATCTCCCTACAGGGAATGGACTTTATAGTGGAACACAGACCTGGGGCTGCCCATGCCAATGCAGATGGCCTTTCCAGGTTCTTCCACTTAGAAAATGAAGACTCTCTTGGGAAAGGTTAGTCTCATCCTCTTTCGTTTGGGGGGGGGTTGTGTAAGGAAATGCCTCCTTGGCATGGTTGCCCCCTGACTTTTTGCCTTTGCTGATGCTATGTTTACAATTGAAAGTGTGCTGAGGCCTGCTAACCAGGCCCCAGCACCAGTGTTCTTTCCCTAACCTGTACTTTTGTATCCACAATTGGCAGACCCTGGCATCCAGATAAGTCCCTTGTAACTGGTACTTCTAGTACCAAGGGCCCTGATGCCAAGGAAGGTCTCTAAGGGCTGCAGCATGTCTTATGCCACCCTGGAGACCTCTCACTCAGCACAGACACACTGCTTGCCAGCTTGTGTGTGCTAGTGAGGACAAAACGAGTAAGTCGACATGGCACTCCCCTCAGGGTGCCATGCCAGCCTCTCACTGCCTATGCAGTATAGGTAAGACACCCCTCTAGCAGGCCTTACAGCCCTAAGGCAGGGTGCACTATACCATAGGTGAGGGTACCAGTGCATGAGCATGGTACCCCTACAGTGTCTAAACAAAACCTTAGACATTGTAAGTGCAGGGTAGCCATAAGAGTATATGGTCTGGGAGTCTGTCAAACACGAACTCCACAGCTCCATAATGGCTACACTGAAAACTGGGAAGTTTGGTATCAAACTTCTCAGCACAATAAATGCCCACTGATGCCAGTGTACATTTTATTGTAAAATACACCCCAGAGGGCACCTTAGAGGTGCCCCCTGAAACTTAACCGACTATCTGTGTAGGCTGACTAGTTTTAGCAGCCTGCCACAAACCGAGACATGTTGCTGGCCCCATGGGGAGAGTGCCTTTGTCACTCTGAGGCCAGTAACAAAGCCTGCACTGGGTGGAGATGCTAACACCTCCCCCAGGCAGGAATTGTCACACCTGGCGGTGAGCCTCAAAGGCTCCCCTCCTTTGTGCCAACCCAGCAGGACACTCCAGCTAGTGGAGTTGCCCGCCCCCTCCGGCCAGGCCCCACTTTTGGCGGCAAGGCCGGAGAAAATAATGAGAATAACAAGGAGGAGTCACTGGCCAGTCAGGACAGCCCCTAAGGTGTCCTGAGCTGAGGTGACTCTAACTTTTAGAAATCCTCCATCTTGCAGATGGAGGATTCCCCCAATAGGGTTAGGATTGTGACCCCCTCCCCTTGGGAGGAGGCACAAAGAGGGTGTACCCACCCTCAGGGCTAGTAGCCATTGGCTACTAACCCCCCAGACCTAAACACGCCTTAAATTTAGTATTTAAGGGCTACCCTGAACCCTAGAAAATTAGATTCCTGCAACTACAAGAAGAAGGACTGCCTAGCTGAAAACCCCTGCAGAGGAAGACCAGAAGACGACAACTGCCTTGGCTCCAGAAACTCACCGGCCTGTCTCCTGCCTTCCAAAGATCCTGCTCCAGCGACGCCTTCCAAAGGGACCAGCGACCTCGACATCCTCTGAGGACTGCCCCTGCTTCGAAAAGACCAGAAACTCCCGAGGACAGCGGACCTGCTCCAAGAAAGGCTGCAACTTTGTTTCCAGCCGCTTTAAAGAACCCTGCAAGCTCCCCGCAAGAAGCGTGAGACTTGCAACACTGCACCCGGCGACCCCGACTCGGCTGGTGGAGATCCGACACCTCAGGAGGGACCCCAGGACTACTCTGATACTGTGAGTACCAAAACCTGTCCCCCCTGAGCCCCCACAGCGCCGCCTGCAGAGGGAATCCCGAGGCTTCCCCTGACCGCGACTCTTTGAACCTAAAGTCCCGACGCCTGGGAGAGACCCTGCACCCGCAGCCCCCAGGACCTGAGGGACCGGACTTTCACTGGAGAAGTGACCCCCAGGAGTCCCTCTCCCTTGCCCAAGTGGAGGTTTCCCCGAGGAATCCCCCCCTTGCCTGCCTGCAGCGCTGAAGAGATCCCGAGATCTCTCATAGACTAACATTGCGAACCCGACGCTTGTTTCTACACTGCACCCGGCCGCCCCCGCGCCGCTGAGGGTGAAATTTCTGTGTGGGCTTGTGTCCCCCCCGGTGCCCTACAAAACCCCCCTGGTCTGCCCTCCGAAGACGTGGGTACTTACCTGCAAGCAGACCGGAACCGGGGCACCCCCTTCTCTCCATTCTAGCCTATGTGTTTTGGGCACCACTTTGAACTCTGCACCTGACCGGCCCTGAGCTGCTGGTGTGGTGACTTTGGGGTTGCTCTGAACCCCCAACGGTGGGCTACCTTGGACCAAGAACTGAGCCCTGTAAGTGTCTTACTTACCTGGTTAACCTAACAAATACTTACCTCCCCTAGGAACTGTGAAAATTGCACTGTGTCCACTTTTAAAACAGCTATTTGTGAATAACTTGAAAAGTATACATGCAATTTTGATGATTTGAAGTTCCTAAAGTACTTACCTGCAATACCTTTCGAATGAGATATTACATGTAGAATTTGAACCTGTGGTTCTTAAAATAAACTAAGAAAAGATATTTTTCTATATACAAACCTATTGGCTGGATTTGTCTCTGAGTGTGTGTACCTCATTTATTGTCTATGTGTATGTACAACAAATGCTTAACACTACTCCTTGGATAAGCCTACTGCTCGACCACACTACCACAAAATAGAGCATTAGTATTATCTATTTTTACCACTATTTTACCTCTAAGGGGAACCCTTGGACTCTGTGCATGCTATTCCTTACTTTGAAATAGCACATACAGAGCCAACTTCCTACATCTACTGTCAAATATGTAGCTTCGTCTTGGTCAATAAGGCCATGTTCTGTCCAATTCTGTAAGTGTGCTTGAATTTGGGCTGCCACCTGTTTCGTGGGGTTTCTCTTTATAAGTTGGTAATAGGTTGTATCTGATAGTTGTTGCATCGCCTCCTGTACATATGTGCATTTCTTTTGAATTACAATATTCCCGCCCTGCAGGTTTGATTACCAAGGTCTCATCCATTTGCAAATCACGAAGAGTTTGTTCTTCTGTTTTTGTCAAGTTGTTTTTACCATAATTCCATTTTGTTTTGTATAGATCATCAACAACAATTTCGGCAAATAAGTCAATTTTGTTGCCTGCAGGTAATGCTGGACAAAACCTAGACTTGGGTCTCTTTTTAGTTAGGCCTGCTCCTAATGGTGTTATAACCTGTGATTCATTAATAGGCTCCTCATCCAGATCCAGATTTATTAAAGTCATTAAAGTATCTTTGTCTTGTACCGTTAATTCATATGTTGGTGTAGTGGTACTGGTTTTACTGATCAGATTCGCATCTTTATGGAACTTTGCCTATTTGATTTTTCGTTTGTATTTATGTAGATCAATGCATGTCTGTACTAGATCAATGTTAATAGCTGGACAGAAATGTAGACCTTTTTTCAATAAAGCCTCTTCTTGTAATGAGATTACTCTGTTAGAAAGATTTATCACATTTAATTCTTGAATAATGTTGCAGTTTTCGCTCTGGTGTTTCTTGGAATTCCCCCTCTGTCCCCTTCTTGTGCGTTTGTTTTTCTTACACCCCGTCCTCGTCCCTTTCCTTGTCTGCTGCTCTGTTGGTCCTTGGATTGTTGTTGGAGGGGGAGGCGCATTTAGTTTAAAAGTGTGGAGTTTGATTCATATGATGTTACACTTCCCTCCTCACTTTCACTGGTGACATTATACGCAGAGAGAGATTCAACACTTGAGTTTTCCGATCTTTGGGATTGTGGCAGATCTGATTGGACTCCCTGTTTAACACTCTGAAATTTACACGAAAACGTGAAAATTCTTTCTTCCGCGTAATCCTGTTTGTCTCTCTGAAATTTTAATTGCTTGCGTGCTATAACAGTTTCTTCATGTTGCTGTATTTTCAAACTAAAGTCATTTTTCATTTTCTTTTCCTCTTCAGTCAGAATTAGAGAGTCCAGATCTTGTTCCAGATTATTTTACTCATTTTGAATTTTGTGCAATGCTATTTCTGTGTGCTTAATAAGAATGTCAATTGATCCTCTTGATGACTCCAAAATATGTGTTCCCCATTCTTCCAGTAAGGAACTACTAGCGTCCTGGTAACTCGGCATAATTCTTATTCTCAGGCCTCTAGGTATTCGCTTGACTTTAATATATTTTTTTAAAGTCACCACTTCCCACCATTTGTTGATTTCTTTCCGGGACAGTTTCTCCCATTCACGTAACTTTGCTTTAACATTTAAAGGGCCTTTGCTTGTTCCTCCATTATCAGTATTGGAATTAGTTGACATGTCCTTAAAAGCTTCCTGTGCCATTAACCACTGTTTTTCTGTTCTGGAATCCATTGTACTCTAAAAACAATTAGCTCTGAAAACGTAATTCAAAACACATGAGCCTTTAACTTCACTTTTGTTGAAGCGAGATTCCTCGACCGAGTGAAACTGTTTTATGATGTACTATGACATTTTAGTTTCACGGTGCTGCAATAAACCATGCCAAGGACGAATTTAACTCTTACCGGCTTTCAGTCTTTCCTCCAGTAATGATGTGTTCATTTTGAAAAGCTCCGGTAGCTGTCGAAATACACTTCCTTGGAAATGGTGGCTGCTGACGCCTGTTTGTCCACAAACAACACAAAAGCTGTCCCTGTTTGGCGTATTTCAGCGCACTTAATTCAGCGGCGGTGCAGGTGACGGTAGGACACCCCGTAATAAATCAACAAAGCATTCCATGAGATTCTTCATGAACGACCGCACTCCGGGACCTCGTATTTCAAAAGGTTCATTTATTTAGGCTCCATTAAATTCGTTTTCAAGCACAAAAACACCCGCCCTATGCGTTTCGTTCTGAAGGACCTTGATCACGGGCATATCCGGTTGAGGGTTCATGTTTCCGAATTTATATGTCACAGTATCACATTCTAACCCAAATTAACCCAACACATTTATATATATATGTATGTGTGTGTGTGTAGATCTATCTATATTTGACTCTGAGTTACACATAAGCTTACTTTTTACAAGAAGGGCATGAGGGAACGCTTGAGGCTTAATGGCCATGTCACTTTCCCATGGTTTTGTCATGTACAGACCTGGTTTATTAAGTTAGATCTGAGTTGCTTTTGGAATGATCCCACATCATTAACAGCCTATTCCAAGAAGGTTTTGAAACAAACCAACTGGGAATATAAAAATGAATACATAAAAGGGAGTGCTAAGGTAGTGCAAAGAAATTCCCTTGAGTGTTCCAAAAAATCCAGTTATACTAGAACATTTCTTATAAGTCTTAAAAATACAGTCTTTGTAAAAAATCCAATGAAGTAGAAGCCATAATATTTTGTTTCAATCCAAAATCGTTTCTTTGTTCCTTAATGATCATTCAGTATCAGCCCAGCCATCGCGTTTCGTCTCCTAGACGGGACTTCATCAGAGCTGAAAACAAAAAACTAAAACATAAATATATGTATAAATAAATTACAAGCAATAAGAAATATCAAAACTTATAAAACAACAAAGTGCATACAGTTTACCAAATCCAACTGCATCAAGAAAGAATAAAACATATCAAGACCCCCTTCATTTAACATCAACAACAGACAAAAAGCATCAGCATAGTACTTCATAAATTTAAAGATAACTAACATATTTAACCTCCTAAATACATATCCATGCCCATTTTCTTCACATGTAACCCATTATTATTTCCATCAGGCAATATGTATTTGGCCACTATTATAGCCTGTATTTGACAATATGTATCATATACATATTTTAAAAATGTAAAATAAACAAGCGTACCCATATACCCAACTATAGATATGCATATTCAGTATAGCCTACATAACCATTAAAACCTTCACAACATTTCTTATTTGCAACATGAATATTTGTCACTAATCATACTAGGGATCTTACAACATACCCAATCTGTTCACCAGTCACATTTTAATTCATTTTTTTACTGTTTCTCTGATGATTCTTCTTCGATAGCACATTTCAAACAACGCTCATGTTTCCTATTCTGCTGTGGGACCTGAGAGCACAGATAGACAACAGGGCATACTTTCAGATCCTAACCTTTTGTAATGTAACAAATGAATCCACCACTCAGAAAAATACCACTATCCTAAGTCAACAAGCCCAATAGTAAATAACCTCAATTTCCCAGATAGGTAGAGAACAACTAGGTAGCAGTACATACTTTCAGATCCTGACCTTTCATAATGTAACAAATTAATCCATCCATTTAGAAAAAAAATCCATATATATTCCAATATCTTAAGGGAGAGTACCTATCTATTAAGTGAACCAACTTGATATGATATATACAATTCAGTTGTAGGTCACTGCCTACAAAACTAAATTTCAGTAAATGGTGCACCCAAGTTCCTTTTGATGACCTGTGTCCAGCTTGTAGGGGTGGACCCGAATCCTTGGTACACTTTGGTCCTCATTAGAAACATCTGGGGTCAAAGTGCATACTCCCACTTTGTAAAAGCCTTGGTTCTAGGCACCATCGTATGGCTTTTAGAATTCTTAGTATGGCCACAAGGCGAGTTGTGCTGTTTGGAGTAGCAAAATATTTAATGGTTCTTTGGATTAGATGCACAAAGTATATAAAGTCATTGTATTTATGTCACCACTTTTTGGGGTGTTTTTTTTGTTCTTTTATGCCTTTGATATGACTTAATAATATGGCTTTGTGCTTATATTTTGTTATATTTATTGAAGTGTTTAGATATATGGATTTATGTAAGCTGTGCTTTTATGATCCTTATGATTGAAATAAAGTTTTATGATGATGATTTGATACACACACACATGTGTATATCTATATATATATGTGTGTGTGTGTCTGTGAGTATATATATCCACACACACATATATATATTTTCTACTGGGGCCCGCCAGTAGGCAGTTATAGTTAGGACCATATTTCCACAGGAAAAGCATTTTTTGTCTTGCCTATATCTTTGGCACTGTTTGACAGATCTTAAAGAAATTTTCCCCAAAAACGTGTGCCGGTAAAATTGCTCCACATGGAAAGTTTCGGGGTGAACTATCAAGATGGGGCAGAGAAAAAGGGGGGTAAAAAATGTGCGTTTATCATGTTGATTTCCATATGAGTTTTGCACATGACTACAGTTTGAATCACTGGACGGAACTACACTAAATTTAGCAGAAGGCTAGATTTTGTTTTGCAGATTGTGCTTTTTGTTATTTGCTGTAAAACTGTGCAGTCGTTTTAGAGATATTAAAGAGAAAATAAATGTGTATATCTAAGGCCACTGTTCCTTCACAACTTTTTTGCGGCGATCGCAGCGTATTTGCATATTCATTTACCAACAGGAATGCTGTGACTGGCTAGCTGTAAACGGACCAGAAAATTGCAGCTGCCATTTTAGGTAACAGGACACGGTCCCCAGGGCTGAAAAATAAAATGAAAAATGGACTTAGGAGTCAGGGTGGAGGTACCCTGACCCCAGGACTGTGAAATAGGGGTCTTTGAGGGTATTTTTTTTCATGATGTGCGATATTCTCGATTACACCTCATTGCCCAGAAGGAACCCCCAGGTACAGTTGTGCCAAACTCACGAATAACGCCGAAAAACATTATGCACCCACTCGCAGACCCATTCAGACAGTCATGCACCCACTTTCAGACCCACTCAGACACTCACGCACCCACTCATAGACCCACTCAGACACTCATGTACCCACTCACAGACCCACTCGGACATTCACACACCCACTCATAGACCTACTCAGACCTTCACACACCCACTCACAGACTCACTCAGACATTCACACACCCACTTACAGACCCACTCAGTTCTTCATGCACCCACACACAGACCCATCAGACAGTGATGCACTCACTCACAGACCCATTAAGACCCTCATGCACTTACTCCAGACCCAGTTAAATACTGACACACCCACTTACACTCAGTGACTCATGCACCCCCTCACAGACCCACTCAGACTCTATGCACCCACTCACACACTCACTCAGATACACATGCACCCAACCCACAGACCCACTCAGACTCTCACATGCCCACTCACAGACCCACTTAGACACGCACACACCCATTCACAGACCCACTCAGACATGCATGCACCCATTCACAGACCCATTCATATACTGACGCACCTACTCACAAACCCACTCAGACCCTCATGGACCCGCTCATAGACCCACTCACATACCCACTCACAGACCCACCCAGACACTCATCCACCCACCCACAGAACAACTCAGACTCATTCAGACTCTGATGCACCCATTAACAGATCTACTCAGACACTCATATACCCAGTCACAGACCCACCCATATACTAATTAATTTACTCAGAGAACAACTCAGACCCTCTCACACTTACAGACCCACTCAGACACTCACACACCCACTCACAGAACTACTCAGACTCTCACACACCCACTCCCAGACCCACTCAGACACTGATGAACCTATTCAAAGACTAACTCAGACTCTCATGCACCCACTCACACACCCACTCAGTCACCAGCACCCCCACTTAGTCACCCACTCAAAGAACAACTCAGTCCCTCATGCACCCACTCACAGTCCCACTCAAACACTGGCACACCCACTCACAGACCCACTCAGACCCTCACACACCCACTCACATACTAACTCAGCTTCTGACACACCCACTCACAGACCCACTCAGTGACTCATGCACACACTCACAGACCCACTCAGAGAGTCACACACTCAGTTACAAAATCTCACACATACCCTGAGAGAGCTTCTGAGACAGTTATGCACCCACTGACAGACGCACTCAAACTCTCATAAACACAGTCACAGACACACTCAGAGAAGCATAGATGTTTTTATAGAGTTATTTAGGAAGTGAAGTCCCTAGTGAGATATGGAAAATTCCATATATATATATATATATATATATATATATATATATATATATATATACATATATAGAAATTTTGAATTGGCCGCTGTCTATTGAATGCCTGCTTTTGGTTTGTGTAGTCGAAACTATGTCACGATGATCGCAACGCCGTCACGAATATTTAAAAAAGTAGAAAAAAATATTTTTATAAAGAACATGAACAACAGTTTGGGTCAATAGAGTGGCACTGAGAAGAGCCCTTGTGTTCATTTTGAGTATGTGACAGCTACATATAAGAATGGATGCAGAGTTTCACAGAAACACTCTGTTGTCTTTGTCTATGAAGTGCACACCATCACTTCTATCTATACTATCCATGTCAAAGCGCAGGTTGTTATAAATACAGCCCATGTAACTGTGATCAGAACTGATTTGACAACTTCCATTTCTGCCTTTGGCATATGTTGGAGTACACCAAGCAGTATGAGGGAAAAGTGACATCATTTGGGCAATGGTATCCTTCATTACGATTTCCAGTCCTACCTCAGTCACTGTGCCAAGGTCATTACAACCACAATACCCAATCATGAGGTCAGAGGGTTGGAAATCCACTATGCTTTCAACCAAGGGGAGCAACTGAGGACACTTTAAACCTCTCTGGCCAATCCAATTATTGTCCACATTAGCCAAACCTAAGTCTCTGTCAATACCACTCTTTCTAGCAGCCTCTCTAGCCCAAATGACATAGCTGTGGCCCACAAGCCACACTCTGACCATTTTAAAGTGAAGCAGCAGTAGCAGGCTGGCGAAGGCTGGAGCTGAATGAGGCAGTTTTGAAAATGGAAGGCAGTTAAAATGGAGGTGTGCTCCAGGTTTAAAAAAACATATTTGATTGGATGCTGTGAATGTGCTGGTGGAAAAAAATACACAATTGTAATAAAGACTTGGATATGTTTTCAATCTGTACAGTAAAGCACACCAGCTGCAGCTCATTTTGTAACTACTATGCCCCTTCTAGAATGTGCTGCAAACCTGTGACCTACTGGTTGTAGTAGGTTGTTATGAGGACTATGCTAAGAGTATATTGGGGAAGAGTATCATTATTGTTTAATAAGAGTTTAATTTCCTAATGAAGGATTGCTAATAAAGTGTACTGTACTCATAAAGTCATAAAAATATCAAGCTACGTATGTTTTGGACACTTTTTTTTCCGCAAATTTGTCAGAACCATCTCAATTAAGACGCAAATATGTACAAAAGTCCACCATATTAGGCTTCTATATAAAAGTGCAGGAAAGGGTTGACACATACTAACCATTAAAAAGTGGACCTACAAAACTAAAATATGAAAGCTATGTTTTTATTTGCTGCCTTCCACAGTATCAGACAGTGCAACGCTGAAAAGGTTACCATTTATGGTTGCTTTTCATGAGAGTGTGTCATTCTTATGTTTGGCTTTCACAATTGCTGAGGCTATTCAATCTATCTAATAGGAGCAAAACAAAAATATTTCACCAATTAACTCAATCTTCAGATATGTGAATTACATTTAATTCTGAGAAAAAAAATTATTAAAATGCATATGTCTCTGTAAGATTGTTAAAAGAGAGTACAAAATAAATATAAAAATTATTGAAATACCTGAGATGATCTATGAGTGGTAAAGTGAGTGCTTTTATATATTTATTAATAGGTGACTAAGATGCATTTTCTCTGAGGTGCACACTAGGTGTGTGAGAGGTTGGTTCACAAACTGTTGCCATGGATCTGCATATTGTACATGTGCTGCTTTACTGCATGCTCTAATTGCTAGAAAACAAACTGCAGGCTAAGGGTTGGTTGATCTTATACTTAACAATTTATTAGAAGATGTGAACGTTTTACATGTCCATATACGATGTGCTGCTCACAAATAATGTTGTTCTTTGAATTCTGGGACTTATAGTCCTATTTATTCCATTTTAAAGGAGGACTGTACGACTCAAATATGAAAGGGAAAAACATACACTGTAGGGCATATGAAGTTTCAACATGTGAAAGTTGAGATCAATGTATTAGATACACTTTAGGGTAGGTGTTGGTAAATTATAATGCATGTTTGTATGTGTTTAGATGGTAAGATCAGTTCTTCAAACTAATACTGAGTCAGATGTGTAGTACAAGACTGCTAAGCACAGTTAAGCATGGAATGTTTAAATATGGGGGAGCCCTAGTATTGAAGACCCTGTCTACGGTCGTAAACAGCCAGCTTCTCATGGCATGTATAAGCTGTTTGTCAGCTGTCAAACCCATATATAATAGACATTACTCATTTCTGAAATATGCCGCAGGTATGTCATAAACTATGGTGCTTTGTGTGTAAAACAAGGGAGATCTGTTTTTGAGATGAATAAGTTACTCATGCACTTGTAGGTCCCTATGCTAAGTACTACATGGAGTGTACCACCCATAAAGAAATACGTTACTCATGCACTCGCAGACCCCTACAACAAGTACTACATACAGTATACTACTCATAAAGCAAATGACATACATATTCTTAAAAGCATAGGCCTCTATGACACCCAGTGAGACAGCTACAGAAGGAGTTATACATTTAGGCACATACTCAGAAACTACTTATGTATGCAGTAGTATCAAAGGCAGTTCAAGACACACCCACCCCCCCTTCTATTCCCTAACACAGGCACTAAGGTATTTGTTCATTCGCTTACATACCCATTTAGAAAGCCATGGAGGTACTAAAACAGAGAGTCATATACAACACATTTACTGTAACATCTCATAGCACTTCTGTAGGTGAACTCCTACATTCAGTGAGAAATATAGACAAGCAGTGATGTAATGTTGTTATGTATGCAGACAAATACTGTTTTAATCATGGGTGAGGCCTTCTAGTGTAGAGCCTGTGTGTGTACTCTCACTGCCCACTCAAGTTGATCTCTAAAAAACCTTTGTCAAGTCTTAAACCCATGTTTTAGTACAAATAAGTCACCTCTGAGATATGCTGTAGGTATGCCGTCAAGCATGGTGCTTTGTGCTTAAGTGATTGTGAGATGTACTATTCAGTTTTAGAAATGTATTCATGCAGTTGCAGACCCCTAAGTTAAGCACTACATAGAGTATAGCACTCATAAATGAACTGACATACGTTTCCAAAGCTTAGCAGCTCTGTCTCACGCAGTCACAAAGCAACACAGAGACTTCTACATTCACTCACATATTGAGAAAGTACTTGTGTATACAGCAGTATCAAATGCAATTGGAGACACAGCCACATACCCCTGTATTCTCTAACATAGGCGCTGAGTTATTTGTTCAGCTACTTGCATACCTATTTAGAAAGACATAGAGGTACTAAAACAGAGAGACACATAACGCCACATTTACTGAAACATCTAATGGCACTTCTATCGGTGGTCTCCTACCGAGAAAAATAGGCAAGTAGTGACATAGGCCCTCATTACGACTTCGGCGGTCTTACTAAAAGACCACCGAAGTCGCGGGCGCCACTATACCGCCAGTGCTGGCGGTATATGTGGCTCCCTATTATGACTATTCCGATGGGCCAGCGGACGGAAACAGCATTTTTGTCCGCTGGCCCAGCAGAAAAGTCACGTCAACATTGCAGCTGGCTCATAATAGAGCCGGCGTCAATGTTGATGTGCAGCCGGTGCAGCAGCACCCATCACGCATTTCACTGCCCGAAATTCGGGCAGTGAAATGCGTGATGGGGCTGTGCCTGGGGACCCCTACACTGCCCATGCCAAGTGCATGGGCAGTCCAGGGGCCCCCAGGGGCACCCGAGTCCCCCTTACCGCTACACCGCCATGGACAGGCTGGCGGTTGGGGACTCATAATCCCCAGGGCAGCAGTGCTTATACCGCTGCCCTGGGGATTATGACTGCCTGGCGGAAGCCTGGTGGTCAGTTGGAGGGGCTGGTGGTATGGCCGTGGCGAATGCGCCACAGTCATAATTCACTGCTGGTACACCGCCAGCCTGTTGGCGGTGTCACCGCCAGTGCACCGCCGGCCGCCAGGGCCGTAGAGGCCCATATTCTTTTATGTATGCAGACAAGTACTGATTTAATCATAGGTGAGGCCTACTACTGCAGAGCTTATGTGTGTACTCTCACTGCCCACTCAAGTTGGCCTCTAAAAGCCCTTTGTCAAGTGTTAAGCCTACGCTTTAATAGAAATATCTAACCTCTGATATATGCTGTATATATGCCGTCAAACATGGTGCTTTGTCCTTTAGTGATTAAGAGATGTCCATTTCAGTTTTAGAAACTTACTCATGCACTTTCAGACCCCTAAGGTAGGCACTAAATAGAGTATACCACTCATGAAGGAACTAACACACATCTGTCTCACACTGTCAGATAGCAACAGACTTCAGCATTCACTCACATACTCAGAAAGTGCTTATGTATGCAGCAGTATCAAGGCAGTTCAAGGCACACCCATATTCCGTAACACGGGCACTGATATATTTGTTTAGCCACTTACATGCACATTTAGTGAGCCATGGAGGTACTAAAACAGACAGTCACATACCAACACATTTTCTAAAACATCTCATGGCACTACTCTAGGTAGAGTCCTACCTTCACTCAGATATATAGGCAGGTAGTGGCACAATATTGTCATGTATCCACACAAATACTGGTTTAATTATGGGTGATGCCTACTAGTGCAGAGCCTGTATGTGCACTCTCACTGTCTACTCAACTTGGTCTCTAAAACCACTTTGCCAATTCTTAAAGCCACGTTTTAGTAGAAATAAGTCACCTCTAAAGTATACTGTAGGTGTGCGGTCCAACATGGTGGTTTGTGCTTCAGTAATTAAGAGATGTCCTTTTCAATGTTAGAAATGTACTCATGTGCTTGCAGACTCCTGAGGAAAGCACTACATAGACTATACCACTGATAAAGGAAGTAACATACATGTTTCCAGAACATACATCAGTCAGAGAGCGACACACCTACTTCTACATTCACTCACATATTCAGAAAGTACTTATGTATTTAAGAGTATGACAGGCAATTGCAGACACACCCACATAGTCCTCAATTCTGTCACACAGGCACTAAGACATTACTTCAGTCACTTACATAGACATTTAGAGACTCATACAGTTAGTACAACAGACAGCCATATATTGCCAGATTTACTTAAACAGCTGGACACATAGACTCATTCAGATACGTTCACAAGTTCTGACACACCCTATGTACCCATCCAAAGTAGTAGTCCTTTAAAATGTGTATGTATATATAATCATAGCATAGCAGTGATGGAGTAATGCATACAGTGACAAAGAGAAAAACACAGAAATATAAACTTGAAAACTAATAGAATAATGTTACCAGTATTATAGCAAGACAACGGTTTACATTGCTAGTTAAATAATTGAAATATGTCATATGAAAGTATATAATTAAAATATAAATCTACCTCTTTTGTTTCTTTTCAGCTATCAGCTTCGACTTAACTATGAAGGCTTACAATGCCATCAAAAAGTAGACGAAGAAAGAAACAGAGACAACAATACTGTCTCCTCACAAATGAAAAAGAAAAAGGGCAAAATGTGGAAAAAGAACTAAAAGAGAAATAGCTGCTGGTAAGAGAACAAAGACATTTCTTAAAATAATATGTGGTCAACTTGAAAGACAGCAAAATGAAGTAAATAAAAAACAAAGTTTGAGATCAACTAAGAAAGGAGTAAGGGCCATATGTATGAAGAATTGGCTTTGCGAATCGCAAATAGCAATTTTTAAGAAATCGCTATTTCCGAGTCGCAACAGGCCATGTACAATAATTGCGATTCGGAATTCGCGATTTCTTAAAAATCGCTATTTGTGGTTTGTGAGGCCGATTTACCGAATCGCAATTTGCATTTTCGCAAATTGCGATTCGGTAATTGAAAATCGCAAATTGCGTGAAATTGCGAGAAAGCACACCTGGAGGAGCATGATGACATCACAAGCAGGAAGTGAGTCATCCCAGGCAGTTTCAGGTGCCACACCCAAACCAGCATCCAGAGAGAGTCAGCCCAGCCACATTGAGCAACACTCTGAAGGAGGCAGCACACCTGAACAACCATGGACACCTCAGCCCAAGGAAAGGAGAAGGGAGAAAGAAAGCAGAAGCTCAAATTTAGTGAGCAAGAGCTTGAGGTGCTGACAGAGGAGGTGGTCAGGAGCCATGACCGGCTTTTTGGCAAAAGCTCACTCCACCAGGTGCCGGAGAGTGAGAAAAGGAGACTCTGGGCAGACATACAAACAAAGATCTGCGCTATTGGAGTGGCACAGCACTTGGTCGAAGAAATTAAAAAGAGGTGGTACGACCTGCGGTCCCGTGCCAAGGAGAGGGTGCACAGGAGGCGGTCCATCCACAGAGTCACCATCCACCCCGTTAGAGGACCTAGTGGAGTCCACACTTCTCCCTGAAGCAGTGAGTGGGGTCACATCGATAGACACCTCCGGCACACCAAGTACCAGCAAAGGTAAGTGCAATATTGAACTGTAACCCTATATGTGTATGCACAAAGCCCCTTAGGAATTAGCAAGTAATGTAAAACATTGTGAGAAGTAGTCCATTCCACATCTTAGAAGCAGACCAACCATGCATTATGGGAGTAGCAGTCCACAACCCAGAGCTGAAAGTAGCACATACAATGTAATTAAGTAGAGCGACACCCAGAAGAACACAAAACCCACAACACAGTGAAGAGAAGTACTTGTACCTTTATTACCATTGTGTGACCTTACTTGTAACAAACATAACTGACATGCTGCATATTGTCGTTGCAGGTGGGCCAGGCCCAGCAGCCACAGCATGTGCCAACTTAGGGGAGACTGACACCCATCCAGCCTCAGACTCCAACACGAGTGGGTCTCTGACCATTGCGCCACTCCGACGCAAGCCCAGGGCACTGCCAGAGCTCAGTCAGGACTCCGATGAGCAGCAGGAAGGCCACATACACCATCCCCAACTGGCAGATGCACCCAGATGCAGGAGGCCATTTTGCAGCAGACCACAGCACCCCGTATGATGGCTACAAATGTAGGTGCACAGGTGTATGAGGCAGGTGAGGGAACCTCCTTCTTTGGTGGCCTGGAATCGGCTATGTTGCAGCAGCAGCGCCTGCAGAACAAAAGGATCACTGTTTTACAAAAACAGATGCAGCAACATAATGCCATCATGGGGGGCCTGCATCGCCAGCTGGAGTGCCTGAATGCAAATATAGAACAACTCCATGAGGGACAGGTCCAGGCATCGCAGGACACAAGGGAGCTCACTTCTGCTGTGCGGGAACTATGCCAGGAGCTGCGCCATGACACAGTGAGCCACCGCAGTAAGGAGCGACGCTTCATGAACATGTTCAGGGAATTTTGTCGCTCTGTCAATAGGCTAGTTAATTCAACCTCACAGATTTCACGTCGTGCAGTGGCTGCACAGGTGGAGGCAGCACACAGCAGCAGGGATGTGGCTCACGGACTAGTCCAAATCACAAATGTGATTGACAACATCATGGGACACAGGTCAGCCACACCTAGCGAGCTTGGACTGGGGGACACAGAGGACACTTCCAGCCTCAGCAGCCTAGCTGTGCCTGCAATGGACACCAGACGGCGCAGTGCCAGGCACAGCACTGCCACTGAGGCTGACAATCAAGGTGCCAGTGAGGCAACTGGGCACCCAAGTGGTGTGCGTGGCCGCAAGAAGTAACTGTAGCGGCCAGAGGGGTAATGAGTACACTATGAAGTAATAGTTCTTTACTCTGAACTTCTATTGTTTCTATTTTTTAACTCACTTTTGTTGGTATTTGTTGGACTAACATTACCTGACATTAAGGTAATACATTTACACCACTACAGGTACATTTGTCAGTGTATTTGTCTTATTCATACTTACATCTGAAATGGTTGTGTGTGATGTCAGCACTCCTTTGCCTTCCCTCTGCTGCACTGGTCCTGTCTGCTGGCTGTAGGGGTGGTATGGGATCATCATCCTCATCAGATTCAGTATCACATATTTCTACAGGTATGCCCCTTGTGGTAGCTATATTGTGCAAGATTGCACAAGTAGCCACTATTCTACATGTCGTCTCTGGGCTGTACTGTAGTGCCCCTCCACTTTTGTGGAGGCACCGGAAGCGTCTCTTCAGCAGTCCAAAGGTGCGCTCCACCACGTTGCGGGTCGCCCTGTGTGCTGCATTTTATCTCCGTTCTGCTGGTGTTGCAGTATTTAGATAGGGCGTCCTCATGTAGGTGCGCACTGCGTAGGCACTGTCTCCTGGAAGGGACAGAGGGTATGATGAAAAAGTGAGCCATCTGACATCAGCACTCCATCAATGCGCCAGTGTACAGAGGGACAATACCTAGTAGATAGCCTTCTCCAAACTCCCCAGCTAGCAGTCTTGTGTGAATGCCTCTATGGCGAAAGATGTACGAATCATGTGTGCTCCCTGGGTACCTGGCCACAAGATCAGTAATGATGTATGAGGCATTGCATATCACCTGTATATTCATTGAATGTTGGTATTTACGGTTGCGGTACACATACTCTGTGGCTGATGGTGGACAGATTGCAACATGTGTACCACCTACGGCACCTAGGACATGGGGGAACTGTGCTATCTGGTAAAAATCTATTTTTGTCTGCTGTATATCCTGTGGGGTGTGGGGGAATCTGATGTACTGGTGTATCCTGCTCAGCATGGCGTTAATAAATGCATTGAAAAATCTAGAGAGGCTACTCTGTGATACCCCTCCAGCTGCTGCTATGACCCCTTGATAGCTCCCTGAAGCAAGTAGGTGGAGGGAGCATAATACCTGCACATGGGTGGGGATGCTATGAGTCCTATGTGTTCTGCGCTGCAGTATGGGTTGTAGCTCAGCTATCAGATCAAGTATCATGGCTGAGTTCAACCTATACCTCTCAAATATTTCCTCCTCTGTCTGGTCAAAAAGTGTAATGCGCACTCTAAAAATGCGCTCCTGTCTCCTCCTCCCTCTCCTCAAACCTGCCAAGATCCTCATCCTCCTTGCCATGACGTAGATTGCAGCCATTGTGTAAAAGAGTCTGAGGCATTCTGGGCCTCTTTATATAGGTTGCACCTGGTTACCACCTGGTTTCAGTTAGTGGTATTTTTCATGTGCAAAATGCCATTCTGGGGAAAATCGCAAGTTGCGATTTTTTGATGCATCGATTTGCGACTTGGATTTTGTGAATCGCATTTTGTGCCTCGCAATTTCCTACTGGAAATACCGAATCGCAAAATGCGACTCGCAAAACCAGGTAGCAATGCAAAAAATCGCAATTTTAGCGATTTCTTATTTTTGGTCTGCGAATGCCTTTCATGCATCGCAGACCACGTTTTTGCATTCGCAAATGGCCGATTTTTGCGATTCACACCGTTTGCGAATGCAAAAATGTTTCATACATCTGGCCCTAAAAGTATGTGATATCACAAGTAAAAATGCTACAGTGAAGCACAGAGTTTAACTAGAAGGCAGCACCAGTCTAAGGAAATCAGGGTCAGAATGTTCTGTGGCAGAGTAATTCCAAATCTAATGAGAACCATGAACAAGTATAAAAGAAGGAGAGAAACTGTCACACAAAAGAAATGTGTTAGGAGTGTAGTCAATAAGACCTTTGCTCTGAAAAGGATACTATTTATTTTGATTGTAAACAGAATGAAAACACTAGATAAAATAGTGTTGAGCATGAGAAGAAAAACACAAAAGAAAAAATAGTCAATAGAACTAACTTTTGCAAATTTGTCAGTGGTGAATGGAGATACACTTCTAATACTGAACCTTTATTTAATGAAGAAAGCTTCTTGCAAGAGAACACATTAGTGCATGCAGTTGATGAATCTGGATGATGTTTTGAGATGAAAGATGGTTTTTCTATTGAAAAAGAGGTAACAGTACTTAGAAATGTAGATGAAGTCATAGCTGAAAAGTTACAGGGAAGGCGTAGATAGACCCCTATTTATAAGTGGAACTGTAGCAGTATTTCTAGTGTTCGGCAGCAATCAATTGAAATGTTGAGAAATTTTCCACATATCTTTTCATACAAAAGTCTTAAGCAAAAAATTCCAATTTTGCAAGGATTAGATACATGCAAAGGAAATATAAATAAGAAAATATATAAACCTACAGGACAATCTAGCAGTACACCACTCTCAAATGTGAACTTAGGAGGTTTTACCATGTGAAGACTCCTGCGCTATTGTTTAGAAGAAATGAATAGAGCTATTTTGCATGGTATAGTGGCAGAGGTAGAAAAGGTTTGTGATGCTGTGCAGTTTTGTTTCTTTGGACCTGAAGAGGAGTGTAGGGAAAATAAAGACTTTGTATCTGCAGGTGTAGCAGAACAGGATGCAAAAAGAACAGATTATGGATGGAATGCAGAGCAAATCAAACATTCACCCCCAGTCACAAAGACCTGGGTTTAATCCATAACGTTTTTGCTCACCACGCCACCCCAGTTTGGACCCAGCCATATGCAAATCAGTCTTGACCCTGTCGTAGTTTGGACTCTTGCACTAGGCAAGACTGCTGGTTTAAGGATGACAGTACTTATGCTTGTAGGAGACTATGCCTATCCTACAAGTCGCAACTTTCGGCCCAACCTTTCTGGCTCAGTAGCAGCACCTCACCAAAAACCCAATATAGTAAAGGTGATTTGTGGCAGCCTTTACGCATGGACTCGAGAGTATGACTTCTCAGGGAGTGTCGTGGTTAAACGGAGATAACCCCTTTCTTACAGATATTTAATGTCTCATGCAAACACAGGCAATAACAAAGATGCAGTAAAGGTTCACTGGTTTTTATTTAACATAACTGCAATTTGTGATACGTTGCATGGGCTGCAATGATTAGGATAATGAACAGTGCAAGAAACAGAATTGTAACGACAAGAGTCATTATTACAAAGACCCCCACCATCTTGCAATAACATAAAAAGGCAGGAAGTGTGTAAGATGTCCTAATACCCTATCATGATAGCCCTAACCTCCTACCTAAAGGAGAGCTGGGTGTGTTAAACCTAATCTGCCAATGCCATGTCCATGAGAGGAGCCCCCAACCCTCGTTACCTTGGAATGAGGTCTCTATCTCAGACTCCGTAGGGACACGAAGACTGGGTCAGCATCAAAATGACGTGCAGCATCGATATCAGCGATGTTGGTGATGCCCTCTGGTCGGAATCCCTCTGATTATCTGTCTAAAGTGTGATGTATTTATACAGATCTACCCGGACCCTGACGTAGGTGTGTTCCCAAACAATAGATAGCAGGCATGCTTTGGGCGGCAATTAATATAAACAATTCCCTCGAAAGTATAGAGATGGAAAGTCCCCAAGGGTGAATGCCTACTGTTTGTTTGTCTTTGTCACTTGATCTTGATGCCTTAATGCGGTGGCACTGATAATGCAAAGCATAACAAGTGGCCTAACTATAAACAAGGCAGCCATCTTAAAGGAATTAAATAATTAAATGGGCTAAGACAGAGCAAGCTAAGTAGGTGAAAAGTCACTAGGTGACGGGGGGCACGAGTCTGCAAGCCGAAATCTAAGCTAACTCCTGTTATCCCATTAAAACAAACTAGGATTCACTACATCCTCCCCGTTGCCGTAATAGGTATGACGAAGGTAAATAAATCGAAACGCTAAAATTGCTCTGGACTAAAAGGCTAAAAAGCATAAAAACTAGCTAAAACGTTTCAAATTTGTTAAAAGATAGTAAAAATATTTGCTAAAAATACATACAGAGAATGTTAATGCCAACCATGACAAGCACAACAGGCCAAAGTAAAGGCAATTTGAATGCATACTTTTAATTGGGAATGGCAACCAATTCATCAAATTATATTCATGTTCTCGAAGAGTGTCATCGAAGTCACCAACCAAGGACCTCAAAAAATGAGTCCACATCATCAGATGTTAAATCGATCACTGGTCGGGCAAATGGATCCACAGAGTAGTAGTGCGTGTTAGTCTCTAGTGCAGAGCCATCTGCAGCAGTGCCATCGTCCATGGTAGGTATCAGAACGGAAGGCTCATAAGTGGCCTTGTGGAGCAACCTTAGTCTCAAGGGGCATGACTGTGAATGAACCCTCATCGGGGACATCAGCAGTTCATGGTCCACAGGAGATGCCGGTGCAACATCAAGACACACCATAGGCAGGTGTTCGAGGAGGCACCACACGCAGCAGAAAACTGGCTGTACGCACCAGAGAAGTGGCCGAAATGACAACGACCAATCACGCTCCAATTCCACCAGCATGGAGGCACCGAAGATCTGACCCATGCGTTCACGGCACAGTTGAGTTGGTGGAAGCGGCTCCATTGCTCTGTGTAGCTGGAAAGAAACAACCACTGCGAATCAGAAGAAATAGCAGTAGTAGTCTGCCAATCAATGCCAAAATAATCGGAAAACCACCAAACACGCTTGAAAAGAGCGAATGGATGGCTGATGGGATGACTCCGAAAACAGTCTGGAAGATGGACATGAAACCAGACCCGACAGCCTTAAAGAAATGGACAATCCCAGTAGTGCTAGAAGCATTGAATATTCTGGATACCAGTTCTCCAAAGTGCTTGGGGAAGTTGGTATTTAATAGGGATTGTATCTCGGCTGATGATCTTGCTATCTGGAGAGCATACGTCTCTCTAGCGGATGTCAACGCGACCTGTTTTTGAAACAATGGCACCTTTAGTCTTCTCAGCTTGTCATAATTTACATTAATAGTATCTATGTGGGGCCACATGTCAGATACTTTTTACTTTTTACTCTAGTGTGGGGGGGAATAAAACATGTCCGCAACACGTAGCGACCTTCGAAACCGAGATTGCATAGGCAATTCCTTGTCGCATGGTGCAACAACTTTGATCGATCAGTACCACATAACTTCTGTTGGAAAGTACATGAAATACCGGTCGAATCAAAGGGACGGGAGTACCCTTCAGAAAACAGGCCACGTTCGTGACACCCGCATTGCAAAGGCCGTGAAGGGACGCCTGCTTACATATCATTGAATGACTAACAGTAGTCTCACATTCGCTTCCGCTCAGAAAAACCTGTGTTTCGCCGTTCAAACATTTATAATCAAAGGGCAGCTCCCACTCTTCCTTAATATAGCTATCACCTAGTTGCTCGAACCTGCCCACTGCAAGATGTTTCAAGCAATTCGAGAAACAAAAGGTCGAAATGGGCAAGTTAATGATGCCACGTAAGAGCCAAATAGTTGAAGGACTCTCTGCTACCGTGAAGGGCAACTTATCTAACTTCTCAATGTGAAGCATTGTAAAACTCGCTTTCCTTTTAGCCATTGTCTGTTGTTCCACGGAAAGATTAAAAGCAGTGAACAATTCACTACCGTTAATATACTTCCATGGAATGCGGCCATATTTCAGCTACTGTAATGTCCAACCTAGCTGCATGATGGAACGTAACTGAGTTTGTCCATGATATAACCGGGACAAGTCTGTCTGAGTAATATCAATAGCAGACGACACAATGTTTGATAGTGAATAAATCCTGTTGGACAAAGTGTTCATGCCGTTGTCGAAAACTGCTAAAGCCTTCTCTAAGTTTTCCTTATCTAATTGCTTCAAAAGTGCAGCAGCTTCTATCTGTGAAAGTTTCCAGATCTCATTATACATAGCATATAGGAACCTTTTAGAGCGCTGTTTCCTAGGACCTAGCAGAAAATCCTGCAAGTCTACATCTTCAGAAAGAGTATTCAGATGTTTTTTAACTGCAGCTAACGTGTTAGTCTGTACCCATTGTTGGCACAGTTTACCCACACGGTATGTTGTAATTATACCTGTATGTTGACCCGATACAAGGCGAGAGTCTGGCCTGTTAATTGAAAAATCCCTTGCAGAGTTCAAAAAACTTGCTTGACACCTATTGGTGTCTGGACTGGAAAGTGAAGAATTATAGGTACCAGCCTTAACCATTGCATCTAGCGTTTCCTCTGTGATGTTAAGGAAATATTGCCAATCATTAAACCTTGCCGGTGTGGGGTATACTGGGCGTGTTCGTGTCTTTAATTTTTGCTAACCCCAGACAGGATGTCTGTTGAATCGTGTCATTTAAAAAGATCATTTGCATAGGAATCAGGCATGCTCTAAATAAAGCTTCCTTACCCTGTATCTGCCAATCTTGTGTTCCCCATACACTTTTTAAGTCAATAGTGCTCTTCCAGTGTTTGTAACCTTCAACTGCGAGCCGGGAAACAAAGGGATCTGAATAAATCAGTTTTGTGTTAGTTAGCAACATTTTCCTAATTTGTGAAGGAGGCAATTTGAAGTAATATGACTCCACATTTTTCGTGTCATGCTCAGTAAAGTATGTAAATTTATCTGTATAGTGTTTTGGGCTCCCCACTTGTGGTGTTGAACAGTGTTCCCACTGTGTATAGTTTAACACTGGCCTGTGTCTAGTGGCACGGTGTAGGTAGTAATGTCCCCAATTGTTGTAACAGAACATTTCCCCATAATTCATTGTATGTCCATATACATCATCACTTTCAAATACGGAATAGTCCTTCATTTCAGTTAGCATGGAATCAACTGTTTGGACATCCCAATCATTAGATACAACATCAGGTGTAATCACATCTGTCATAGATATTTTGAACACATATGGAATTTGAATAACCTCAGTAGGCCCGTATATATCAAAGGGAACATTATCCCATAAAATCCCATCAGAAATTGGTATTGCTGTAATATTCACAAGGGACAAGTCTCTTCGGACCTTATGGGAGGAATGATATGGAGTTAAGACCTCATCCACAGGCTCTACAGAGGGGCGTTCAGGAATGTAGTGACCATTTATGAGCAAAAAGAAAACAGTCACAAAACCAACCCCAAAAAATAATGCAAAAAATGTCAAACAGAACCATACATAGTTCCATGGGTAGATTAAATAGTTCTTTGTAAGCCATTGATACAGCTTCCGTGATTTTGAAACATTGTCAATCACAATAGTGGATGAGTCTGAGGAAAAGTTATAAATGTCTACGAAATAGCCAGAGGCAGTCTCTGCAAATACTGGAGCCAGTGCATTACTTGTACATTTGTCCACTTCGCGTGGCGGCTCTTGGTAGACGGTGTTATCAGTCTGTGAAGTGTTTGTGTAAAAAACAGCCAAATCTTGGACAGGTGTTGTCATTGAAGTGGTAACTGGAACTAGCAAAGGTTTGTTTTCCGCACTCCCCATGGTCGAGGAGGTATCTGTAACAGCACTGGACATTGTTGCATAGTCCGTAGTAGTGTTCTTCATCCTACTATGTAGAGGTATGTCCTGTTGGGTAGTGAGAGGGGATCGGGAACTACCCAAGGGACCTCTTGGTCTACTTAGAAGGGTCGGCCACGTGGTGTAGTTTGATGTCATCAATGGAAATCAATATGTTCGTTCTGGAACCAGGCAGTGGTGGTAAGATGACGGTTCCGGTACCTTGAATGCCCAAGACTGGGACAGGTGCTCTGTATGATGGACCGAATTCCTTCTTCACTGTGATCTTCTCATGAACCAGATCCCCAACTTTAGGAATCCAGCCAGACGAAGTTTTCGCTAAATCCCTTATTCCTAAAGTGGCAGCACTGGTAGATGATTTATCATCCCAAATTGCTCAAGCTCCTGTAAGACAGTGAGGCGTTCAATTTTGTCAAATGGTGTTTATGCTGCCACCAAACCAGAGGCATCTAGGTCTGGGACATACATAGGTATCCCAAAGAGAACCTCATAAGAAGTGCGTCCCCCCAAGAACCGTCTTGGCAGATTATTCAGTGCTCTCTGGACCCCATATAGGTGATGAAGCTGTAGTGAATCCTAGTTTGTTTTAATGGGATAACAAGAGTTAGCTTAGCCTCTGGCTTGCAGACTCGTTCCCCGTCACATAGTGACTTTTAACCTACTTAGCTTGCTCTGTCTTAGCCCATTTAATTATTTAATTCATCTAAGATGGCTGCCTTGTTTATAGTTATGCATTATCAGTGCATTATCAGTGCCACCGCGCTAAGGCGTCAAGATCAAGCAATAAAGACAAACAAACAGTAGGTGTTCACACTTAGGGATTTTCCCTCTTTATACTTTCGAAGGATTGTTTATAATAATTGCCGACCCAAGCATGTCTGTTATCTATTGTTTGGGAAAACACCTACGTCAGGGGTCCTGGTAGATCTTTATAAATGCATCCCACTTTAGACAGATAATCAGAGAGATTCCGACCAGAGGGCTTCGCCACCATCGCTGATACTGATGCTGCACGTCGTCTTGACCCTGACCCAGTCTTCGTGTCCCCGCAGAGTCTGAGATAGAGACCTCATTCCAAAGTAACAAGGGTTGGGGGCTCCTCTCATGGACATGGCATTGGCAGATTAGGTTTAGCAAACCCAGCTCTCCTTTAGGTAGGAGGTTAGGCATATCACATTAGGGTATTAGGGCATATTACATCTCGTATGTCTTTTACATACATTGCAAGATGGTGGGGGTCTTTGTAATAATGACTTTCGTCTTCACAATTCTGTTTCTTACACCATTCATTATCCTAATCATTGCAGCCCCTGCAACATATCGCAAATTGCAGTTGTGTTAAATAAAAACTATTGAAACTTCACTGCATCTTTGTCATTGCCTGTGTTTGTATGAGACATGATATATCTGTGAGAAAGGGGTAATGTCCGTTTAACCACGACACTCACTGAGATGTCTTGTTCTCGAGTCCATGCGTAAAGGCTGCCACAAGTCACCTTCTACTACTGTGTTTCTGGTGAGGTGCTGCTAGTGAGCTGGTAAGGTTGGGACAATAGTTAAGATTTGTTGTAGGATAGGCATACTTGCCTACAAGCAAAAGTTCTGTCATCCTTTAACCAGCAGTCTTGCCCAGAGCAAGAGTCCAAACTACGACACAGCCAACTGTAGCCTGAACCTAATACCCGAGCAGTTAAGGACTGCTTTAGATCACGGTTCCGCCTCTCCACGACCGAATTTCCCTCGGTATGGTATGGTGAGGAGTAATGGAGTTCAACACCATTCGTCCCCATGGTGTCCCTGAATGCCTTAGAGGCAAATGCTGGGCCCTGGTCCGAATGGAATGCTGCAACTGCATATGTACCGATAAAGATCAGCAAGTCTTTTATAACAGTTCGAGCGTCAGCCGACCGCTGCGGCCATACCCACAGGAATCTAGAACAAGAATCTACAGCGACTAAGATGTATTTGTATGCACCATCACGTTGGAGTGGACTGCAGTGATCCAGATACACACATTGTAGTGGCTTTCTGGACACTAAGAGGGATGTCTGTGATGGGCGTTTGATATTGGAGCCCTTTGTTTGCTGGCATATGTCACAACAAAGGACATATTTCTATGTCCGTCTGCATAGACCAGGCCACCAGAAGCGTTTCTGTAAGAGTGTTATCGTGGCCGAAATGCCAGCATTTGCAGAAGTGACACCCTCATGCGCTGCTTTTACTAGATCTAAACTCTGGTCTTCGTTGGGGATCACTCGATCTCCAACCCCAGGAATCGATGCATAGGCACCATTCTGTGCACTGATATGATAAGAATAATTTGTAGGGTATCCTTTCGAAAGAGACTTGACTGTAGCTGAAGCTTTTACAGCAGTCAGTATTTCATTATCCAATCTTGTTTGTGACACTGCAGCCACAGAAGCCGTAGCTACTGCAGATTTGGCTGCTTCATCAGCCAAAGTGTTGCCGGTAACATGTACTCCTACATGTTGGTGGTCAAATGTATGTACTACATGGACACACTGTAGCTTATCCTTAGTATCAGCCACCTTCCCCCACAATGTTTTGTGTTTTATGGTGTTCCCTTTGGAATCTCTAAACCCGTTCAGCTTCCAATGATTAAGATAATCATTGTATGACTGGACGCAGTAGTATGAGTATCAGACTATTAAAGTCAGGCATCCTGGCTCTGTGTGTTCTAGTGCTAATATAAGAGCTTTAAGTTCAGCCAACTGAGCTGTGCAGTCCCCTAGGGTCTGCGTGTAGGTGTTGTGAGGGTGGAAAACTCCATCCTCCATCACTCCACTTATGGCTGCGCAAGCGGCTGAATATTGATGTTTAGTACCTACAGCTGGTTGTGCTGAACCATCAGTGTATATGACAGTATGGTATCTGTCTAGTGGCAAGATATTTAGAGGAGCGGGGTACTCCTGTTCGTACTGGAGAAACTCTTGTGTCTGAAGTTTTGGATCAAAGATGTAATCAACATCAGTGACAGTCAGACGTTGCCCACTGAATCCAACGTGGATGTAATGCTTTAGTGTTGGGAACGCTTGCCTTGGTGACAGCCTCTAAGACTGGCACCGGGGAAATGACAATGATGCGTTTCCCTTGGGCAAGTGGCCTCTCCTTTATGACAGCCATTTGAACTGCAGTCAGAATCTATTCTGTAGGTGCAAAACGTTGTTCTGCATTTCAGTATAGATGTGATTTATATGCTATGGGTACCGTGTCTCCTTCATTGAAGGTGACATAAGTAAATCTAATGGCACCAGCAATTATTCTGATGACCAAATTAGTTTTATTGTCACGTGTGTGTAGGTGTTTAGCTTCTAGCATGTCCTGTTGCAATTCCCTAAGGATGTGTGTGTGTTCAACTGTCCAGTGTGTGCTAGAAAATTTGGGCTGAACCAAGTCATAAAGTGGCTTGATACGTTGTGCATAGTCTGGAATATATGTTCTGCCAAAATTGAAGAAACCTAGTAAAGACAGTAGTTTCTTGAGAGTGTTAGGGTGGTGCAATTGTGCACATTTCTCTAGAAAGTGCGGGGCTAGGCTCTTCCTCTCGTTCGATAGCTCGTATCCCAGGAACAATACACTGAGAAAGGCAATCTTACTTTTCTTAAAGTTGAATTTGTAACCGAGGTCTGCAAATCCCAAAATGATCCGATCGACCCTTACAAGATGAATGTTGAGGTCGTCGTCCGTGAGATATATGTCATCCATGTAGGATAATGCCTCGGGATCAATATCATGTAATATTGATGTTACACGGGCTAAAAATAGCCCTGGGCTGTTCTTACAGCCTTGGGGTAAAAGACAAAAGCATTTCTGTGAGACAAATGAGAATGCACTCAGGCCCCGACTATCATGTGCTAAATGCTGGCAGAAAAATCCATTAGAAATATCTAACCTTGTTTTATATTTTTTACGCACTATATTGTTTATTAGTGCCGTGCTATGTGAGTTTTGTATAGCATATGTACGTGTAGGACTATATAAATGTCTGTAATCAATGACCATTCTGTAGGAATGGTCTGGCTTTGCAACGAGTAATAACGGGTTATTCATTGCAGATGTACAGGGCTCAATTACTCCCTGATAGTAGAGCTGAGTGAAGATCTCCCTCACTGGAGCTTTTGCTTCATGCTTAACAGGATATTTTGGCTGCGGTTGGGGTGTAGACCTAATGGGAATTACATGACACAGAGAATCCTTGTCCCAACCTACATGATTGCGGTATAACGCAGGTGCCTGCGCTAAAGCCCATTCAACAGCATAGGCTTGTTTTTCTGCTTCTGGAACAAGATTAGAGAAAGAAGGCAAAATGACATCTTCCCCATGTGGGAGCTTACGGACGTGCTCAGGTGGCCAGTCTCTTTTGGCCAATAGGATTTCACTAGTGAGTTCATCCCAGAATATCACATCAATGGTGTGCTCCACGTCTCCCTCTATTCGAATTTTTAAATCATAAACGATATCGGGTGGGAGAATGCAGCCATCCGCTATCTCAACTGCAATAAAATTGCCAGTTGCTGTCGTATCCAGATGATCTTTCAGACTCTGGCAACATATCGTGACCTCTGCTGCGCTGTCTAACAGAGTCACTGCCCACGTCTTGTTCCTCAACAGTGTTCTCAAGTGTACTGGTATTTTTAGCTGACAGTGCTGCTACCTGTTTTCTTTTTAAACTGTGGCTTTTGCTGAGGAGTCTTTTCTTCTTTTTCAATTGTAGACTGAGGCGAGTCTTTCTTTTGTTTCATGTATTCAGGATGTCGATCAGGACAGGCACCTCTCTCGTTACGTCTATCCGGTGCATCCTGAAAGGAACTAGAGGGACTTTAATCAGTATATGTGTCTGGAGTTTTATTATTCTTCCTATTTCTGAGATTGTATCTCATTTCAGAGTTCTCCGGGTGTGGAGAATCAGCTCTCTTATTTAGTCTATCCTTAAATTCTTTTTGTTTTTCCCAGCACTTTTTAGAACCCTCTTGTGCCTGCTTCGTACCTTCCTTAAGGGTGATACTTTGTCATTCCAATTTCTTTGGCTTGGCTCCCAAACTATTCCAGCCTGTACTAGTATAGGTGTCGAAAATTATTTTCGGTAGCTGTCTTTCCTGTTCCAATTATGGAGTTTCCCGGAGACGCTAGCGTATAGCCAGTGCTACTGCTTCCCCTTTAATATTACTGAGGAAACTGCGTCAAAGTTACGCATTAATTTCATCCCCAAATCTAAGGCTGGTGCAGCCCCGTGCTCATTCTCTATTTGTTTTAACACTTCCGGTAAATTGGCCAGTGTCGGGGTACCATGTGTGGTAGTATATATAGCAGCGAAGACTTTACCCCATGTGGCGCAGTCATCCACTGAGGGAACCATCCCAAAGGGCAAGCACATATTGAGGAGTCTATGCTTTTCCTGTGGTCCCATATGGGGAAACACAGCTTCCAGCTGGTTAGTTTTCTGGGCTATCCAGAAGGGTATTTTCTCTTGTTCTATGGGTATTTTACCCATGATAGTGTGCACTGTTTGTGGATTAATCCCAGGAGCCAATTGGTAACCACCAGGTGCTGGTGGAGCTGGACGCTCTGGTGTTGTGTTCAAAGTTTGCATTACGAACTGAACTACTCGTCTATATAATGTCACTAATTCATTATATAAATTTTGCAGATCTGCTATTGGCATATTCGGTATACCTGGGTGGTGTGTATATGTGGCAACGTTGGTCCATCATTACTTAAAGGACCTAGTCTCACTCTTTGTATTACATGTGGTAGGGCGCCTTCAAACCAGTTCTGATATGTGAGCGATATTTCATGATACTGGTATGCTTGGTACCGTTGAGGTATGTTTGCAATTTCATATGTGTGGAATGTATGTGTTCTTTGGTCTACCTCAGGAAAGGTGACCCAACAGTAAAATGTTTCTGTTTGGTATGCTTCATTAGCTTCTATTATGAATGTAACATCCCCGTCCTCTTCTGAAAGGCCATGCGCTATTAAGTGTTGTGTTAATGCATGTCTAGCATTCGCAGGAATTTCTATGGCGTTAGCCATATTTATTTAGAGAAACGGAACACCAAATGGGGAGTAAAGTTCTTTTATGAGTTTGAGCTCGAACAACCTACAGCTTAATCAGGTGTTACCTTTTCAGCTGAGGAGGATCTTCCCAAAGACCACGGACGTCTCCCTTTATTGGTACTTAGGGTACCTGTTGTCTGTGAGACAGTGATAGTCAGGGTATCCATAAATTAGTGCCTAAACACCATCGTTGGTGGCGCCATGTCGTAGTTTGGACTCTTGCTCTAGGCAAGACTGCTGGTTTAAGTATGGCAGTACTTATGTTTGTAGGCAACTATGCCTATCCTACAACAAGTCACAACTGTCATCCCGGGGGCGTGGCCGCGCGACTGAAGATGGCGCACGCTTGATTCTGTCGCTCCGGAGGGGCCTTCAATTTCTCCACGAACACGGAGCCTAGCCCTGGGGCATCCCGCAATTGCATTGCGGGGGAGTGTGAGGGGGTGAGGGGAAGAGCTGCGGAGCCCGCCCTGGGCGCTGACGGGTGGGTCCCGAGAGAGCGGGAGACCCCAGGAACTGGCGGCCTGGCCCGCCCCGGGAAGCCGGGGATTAACGTGCAGACGCGCAGCCTGCGGGGAATGGACCTGCGTCCCCGGAAGCACCGGAGATTCTGGAGGTGGCGCTAGCCTAACGAAAACGACGACAGCAGGCTGGGGAAGTTACTCCCCTGCGGAGCGAGCGTCGCGCACTGCTCACCTGGCCCGAGATGAGCTGATGGTGCGTTGAAGCCGGGAGCTGCGGAGCCCGGCTCGGACTCCACTAAGAGGACCCCGGCGGCGCTGGCAGCGCGAAGAGCCAGCGGGCCCTATACGAAGGGGAGACTGGTGTCCGCAACGTGGACTGGTGCCCGAGGAGCGCAGAAGCAAGCCCCCGGGCACACCGGAAACGCCGGAGGCAGCGCTGAATGACTGGGAGCGGCGGCAGACACACGGATTTGGTACCCCCTAGCAAGGTGAGTGCAGCATACTGCTCCCCTGGTTTGGAATGGGGGAGAGGACCCTCGACCATCAGGCGAGCGGTGGGGCCAGACATTTGAAATAGGGAGAGGGGCCCGGAGAGCCCAAATAGCGCGGCAGTCGGGATCGCTGAACTAAGCCACAAGAAAGGGGGGGTGGCGGGGCCCACTGGGTCTCACCATCGCCCCCAAAGCAAAGAAGACCCTGGGCAGGATCCAGGTGGGGCACGCCCGATCTGAGTGGGAACTCAGTGAGACAGCACCAACACAGCACAGTCGGCGAAACACGTAGCCGCCCCTGGCACCGCAGTTAAAGTTGAGCAGCGACCCTTGTGGGACCCCCAAGCAAAGGCAGCAGGAGAAGAACCCCGGTGAGTCACAGGGGACCCCGGGCAGGAGCGCCTACTGGCGCAAAGCGAGGGGGAACACAGGGGCACCAGACCTTCGCCGAGCCCTGGTAAACGGGAACGGCCAGTTGGTGAGAGGTGTCACATACTTGCTGAGCACGCAGAGGGCCTCCTAGGTGCAGGTGACTGATTGAACGACCTCTCTGCTAACCGTGAAGGCGTAGGCCAGAGGCCACAACCCAACCCGGGTTGGACTAAGAGGGAAGGACCCAAGCGGAGGAGAGACCAAAATAATAGTCAGCCTGTCGCCCCGGCCCAGGCGGCGCATCCCCCTGAATACCCAATGCCCCCCAAGAACCGACACAAAAGTAAAGCCATGGACAGTATAACACCCGCCGAACGCAAAGGGGGGGAATCACAGGACCCTCCACAACCCGAGGTACAGGACACCTTAGATAGGATCTTGGGTGCAATTGCAGACACAAAGACAACGCTACAACGGGACATCAATCAGGTCGCAGTTGAAGTTGGACTACTAAGGGCGGACCACCACAAGCTGGTGGACAGAGTAAAGGAAACAGAGAACACCCTGTCCGAAATTGCACCGAAACAAAAAGATCTAAGGACCGAGGTGACGTATCTCACGGACTGGGTCCTGGAGCAGAGAGCAGAGGATGCGGAAGGAAGAAGCCGTAGGAATAATGTGCGAGTGGTGGGACTGCCGGAGGGGGCTGAAGGTGCAAATATGATGAAATTTCTGGAGGATTGGTTGCGCACAGCTGTCACGCCGGGCTGCCTGACCCCTTTCTACACTCTGGAACGTGCGCACCGGGTGCCCTCGAGACCTCATGCTCCGGGCCGGCCTCCCCGCGTGGTGATCGCCAGGCTGCTGCATTACAGAGACAGAGACATTCTCCTACAGAGGGCTAGAGAGGCAGGCCCCTTTAAGGTGGCGAACGGGGAGGCAACACTGTTCCCGGACTTCACGCTGGACGTCCAGACCAAGCGAGCCTCATTCCTGGCGGTTAAGAGGGCCTTAAGGGATGAGGGAATCCAATACTCGCTTCTCTTCCCGGCCAAACTGAAAGTGGTCCTGGACGGTAAGACCACATTCTTCCAGACCCCCGAGGAAACATGGGAATGGCTGGAGGCTCGTGGGACCCAAGTGGGACGGCACATGAGTGAGGGCCCGAATGGGGGTGGAGTCCGCCGTGGCTCGGGAAGACGGCGAAGCAGGAACCGTCCCCGCTTGGCTCCAACTCAGTCGCAGAAGGAAATGGGGAAGAAGGCAGCACTGGAGGCAGCTGCCTCCATGAGAAGAGATGAATCACTCCCGGAGGGCTCGGGCGGAGAATCGGACTACACGGCGGTGTCCTCGGCGGAGGGATCGGGCTACTCGGTACGGGCACCGAAGGTGACCCCGCAGACAGCGGATGAACTTGGATAGGCGAGCACATAACTTGGCCCCGAGGTGAAGGAGGAACGCGATTATGAGGCCCCTCCGGGCACGGTCCCCCCAACCGGAATCTCGTCCATTCCGACAGACTGGCGAGAACTAGAATTGAATGTTTGAATAAGTTGCATGGTTGTACAGTTTTTTGGGCAGCCTTCTGTTTGAAAGGCACCCGGGGGAAGGGGAGTTGGGTCACACAATTGTTAGTTTTGATGGCGCTTTGTGGGATGTGGCTTGATAGTGTTAGACATCCGGTAAGATCCAGGGGGCGCCGACCACTGGGGCGGGCCGGGAAGGCTGTAACGCGACTGTTACTCCGATATGGCAGATTATAACCTACTAACATGGAATGTGCAGGGGATGGGGACGCCAAATAAAAGACATAAAATACTGTCCTACTTAAAGAGAAGGGGCATTCAAGTCGCGATGCTGCAAGAGACCCATTTGGCAAAAGGGGAAGTGGAAAAGCTAAGGCACAGATGGAGAGGACAGGTGTACGCCACGGAATACTCGGCGTTTGCCAGAGGAGTGCTGATCTGGGTACGAGCCGGGGTCCCCTTTGAAGTAGAATCCACAAACATTGATCACGAAGGCAGGTTTGTGGTTGTGGATGGAAGATTACACGGTACACCGATTGTCCTGAGTTGTATCTACGCCCCCAATCAAGATCAGGTCCCTTTCGTGACACGGCTATCAGGTCACCTCACGCATCAGCGGGTGGGGGGTCTATTGATTGGGGGAGATTTCAACAGCGTGCTGGATATAGACCTGGATCGATCTACCCCACCACTACCAGGGACAATGACATGAAAAGTAGCCCAAAAACTAAGAGAGTGGTTAGACACATGGGGACTGGTGGATGTCTGGCGTGAACAGCACCTTGTTGACAAAGATTACTCATACTATTCAGGCCTCCACCGAGTGCACACCAGAATAGATAGAGTGGTCTGCACAGCATCGCTAATGCAAGGAATGGTCCACTCTGAATAATTGGGACGCACGCTGTCTGATCACAACCCCTTACTATTGACCTGGAGAGTGACGGAGGATAGGCTCTCATCCCGATGTGGAGATTGGCTCTTGCAGCCCTAGAAGACGAGGCATACAGGGACGACCTCCGCCTCTACTTAGCTGACCATATTAAAATTAATAAGTGATCCACAGATTCTAGATCCATAGAGTGGGAGACTCTTGAAGTAGCAACTAGGGGGTACTGTGTGGACAGACGGCTGGGGTGAGAAGTACACTTGAATGGGAACTGACTAGGCTAGAGAAGGAAATACATGAAGGGGAGCGGAGACAGGGAACAGACGAACAGGAGAGGTAGAGATATGCCCAGGCACAGAGAGCCCACTCCCAGGTTGAAGAACACCTCTGGTGCCACAATATGCAAAAATACCTGGCTTCACTACATTCAGAGGAGGGTAGATTAGGCAGAATGCTGGCGTGGTTGGTGAGGCCAGGAGTGGAAGGAGAGCCTATCACGAGTGTGATAGACAAGGAAGGGGAGAGAAGACATAGCCCGGGCTCTATAAATGACGCTTTCAAAGAATACTATACTCACTTCTATAGGAAACCCGGTGAACTTAGTGCTCCCACCCTTGATATTTTTCTGCAACGACTCCCCTTGTCAACGCTGACGAATGAGGAGCGGGAGGGGCTTGGGGCCCCGGTGACAGTGGAGGAGGTGCGTGACGCTATATCACAACTAGCGCCCGGGAAGACCCCAGGGACGGACGGCCTACCCATGGACTTTTACAAGAAGTACGGAACTTTATTGGCCCCCCGACTGGTGGAAATGTACTCGGAGGCGTTGAACCGAGGTGAGCTACCGAGCACACTGAGGGAGGCATTGGTGGTCCCTCTGCCCAAATCAAAATCTAAGGAGGCGTCGGTTGCCGACTTTCGCCACCTGTCAATGCTGAACAATGATTTTAAAATACTCAGTAAGATCATGGCCAACCGGTTGCTTAGCCACATACTCATGCTGGTGCATGAGGACCAGAACGGGTTTGTCCCGAATCGAAGTACCTCCCTCAATCTAAGGCGCCTCTTCGCTGTCCTGCATATGCCCAGGGAAGTGAAACCTGCAGCGGGAGTGTTACTTGCAGTAGACTTTGAAAAAGCCTTCGACTCGGTCAGCTGGGACTATCTGAGAGCAGTGATGAGACGAATGGGGCTGGGTGAGGGTTGGGTAAAATGGGTGGACTTGTTATATGCGTCCCCCCGGGCTAGGGTAAGGACAGGCAGGATGGTATCTGACACCTACCCAATACATAGGGGCACCAGACAGGGATGCCCCCTGTCGCCACTACTATTCGCCCTGGCCATCGAGCCGCTGGCGGCCCAGTTGCGAGGGGACGGCATGGGTAAAGGGATACAGTGGGGACAATTAGAGCATATCATCTCCCTATACGCAGACGATATACTTATCTACCTTAAGGACGGAGAGACTAGACTCCCTTGGGCTCTGGGCACCTTGGGGCGCTTCGGGACCCTGTCGGGACTGCACCTAAACAGAGGCAAAACATACGTCTTCCCCATACTGCCGAGCTGCGACCACCCCATCTCGTGCTCGAGGGACGTAGGCTGGGCTCCGAGGACCTTTAAGTACCTGGGAATACAAGTGCTTCATGAGGTGGAGAACCTACATGACGGCAATCTTGGCAGGGCACTTTGCTCCCTGCGCGCCTCTGTGAGGTTCTGGCGCTCCTTGAAGCTAACCATAATGGGCAGAGTATCATTGTCAAAAATGATAATACTGCCCGCCTACTTTATTACTTCGCGAATTTACCGCTGCTGATCCCATCGACGTGGTTCCGCAAACTAAACACACTGCTCAGGGAACTTATATGGGACAACGGCCACAGACGCACAGCACTCTCGACCCTCTGTAGGCCGACCCACTCGGGGGGCCTGGGAGTCCCAGACTTTGAGTTCTATTACTTGGCATCCCAATTGCAGTGGGTATCCGGGTGGCTAGGTGGAAAGGGACAACTGGATAGGTGCACCGCCCACGGAGAGGTTGGAATGGAGCAGATTATTGCACGCAAGTAGGAAGATGACCACTCAGGCAGACAGTCTGATGACAAGAGTAGCCGCAGCATGCTGGAAGAGAAGTACGAGAAGAGTGGGGGTAGGACCGCCATACTCCCCAGCGTTACCGCTTTCGGCGCTGGGGGAGGACGCAGATGGGATGAGCCTGGTGGGCATGGGGCTGGGACCTGGAAGAAAGCAGGCGTGGAGACAGTTGGGGAGCTGTTCCGGGAGGGTGTGCTGAGGTCCTTCTCTGAACTAACAGACGGGGGAGTTCCAAGGGGACAGTTTCTCTTATATCGGAAGCTAATACACACCCTAAGAGAACACTGGGGAACGAATAATGCAGAACCTGCCACCCACAGGGTGTTACACCTCCTATTGACATCTGGTGGGGACTCCCACTTGATTGCTAAAATCTATAGGGCCCAAAATGAGGAAGCACTGGATGCACTGCAGCCTCAGAGAGAGAGATGGGAAAGGACAGTGAGCAGGGAGTTAACGGATGCGGAGTGGGGCAGAGCACTAGCATACCCCCGTACAGTTTCCCGAAACACTCTGCTGAGGTATATTCAGTACAATTATATTCATAGGACGTACCTCACCCCACACCGATTGACACTAATTTACGGTGGAGCCCCTTAGACATGCCCCAGGTGCGAGGACGTGAGCGCAGACTTTGACCACATGGTGTGGAGCTGCCCAGAACTCCAGCAAGGCTGGGTCGCGGCGCTAGCTGATTTGGCGCGAGTGTTGGAGGTAGAGCTGTCCCTGTCCCCAGCTACATGTTTATTGGGTCTAAAAATGGGTTCCCCACTCGGGAGGGTGAGGGGGCGCTTCCTGGACCTAGCACTGGTTCTCTATAAGAGACGGATCACAATGGGTTGGAAGTCCCCCATACGCCCTTCAACGGGTGAGTGGAGGCGTGATGTGATGAAGTGGGCCAGAACCGAACTACAAGTGCTGAGGAGTGAGGAAGCACAGGGCCTACGCCAAGCCCCTATTGCCCCGGCGTGGGAAGAAATACTAACGGGATGGGACAGCATGACAAGGGAAGGGGGGGCAATAACGGAAGGGCCAGAGTGAGCAGTGGTATGGGGAATGGGGCAGCAGGACGGGGTAGACGCAACTTCAGCGGTGGAGGGGTCAATGAATGAGGCCAGGGACCACACGGGATGAAAGAGCGGAGGAGGCAGCAGGACCGAACTGTGCTCGATAGGGCGTAGATAGACTTGTCCCAGAGGCCCACCTACCCATGACTGAGTGGGCAGAGAAGAGGAATCGGGGGAGGTACCGGCCCGACCTCAGTGGAGAAGGAAAAGGACCCATCCCAGCAATGGAGGTCGCCTACTCACAATAGCGCCATCACGTTAAAATAATAGGTAATATTAGTTAAGACTGTTATGTAGACACACAGGCAAACTGGGTTCACAGCACACACACGGAAAGAATGAGTACCTAAGAAACATAAACGAACTAGGCACCCCGGAACTTTAACTCCGCAAATTACTCTCAGAAAAAAGACAATGGGGGTCATTTTGACCTCGGCGGTCTTTTTCCAAGACCGCCGAGGGACCGCCGTGCGGAAGACCGCCAGTGGTGGCAGTTTGCCGCTCGGCCTACTATGACCGTTGGCAGCTCTCCGTCCTTTTTCGGACGGAGAGCCACCAACAGCCATACTGGCGGGAGGCGGGGAAGTGGAGGTTGCTCCACCTCCACCGCCATGCCAACAGAACACCGCCCAGCGAATCACGTCCTGTAATTCGCCGTGGCGGTGTTCTGTTGGCGGTGTGGTGTCAGCGGAGCAGCCCCCATGGCTCCCGTCCCCTACCGGAGGATCGACGGAACAGGTAAGTCGATCGTCCGTTAGGGGAGGGGGGTGTTGTGTGTTGTGTGGGTGCATGGGGGTGTGCGTGTGCGTATGTAGAGGGGGGTGTGAGTGCGTGTATAATTGCGGGGATGTTGTGTGTATGGGAATGAGTGCGTGTATGTCTGTGGGTATGTCTGTATGGATGTGTGCGTGTATGTTTGAATGTGGGTGTGCGTGTCTGACTGTGTGTGGATGTAGGCATGTATGTCGGCGTGTGTGCGTGTAAGTGTGTAGGTGGTGCCTGCGTGCGTGTCGTATGGGTATGGGTGATGTGATCTTGGGGGTCGGGGTGGGGAGAGGGGCACTGCCACCTTTGGGGGGTGGCAGGGGTGGTGGGGAGTGTAGGGGGGGAGTCGGGGTGGGGGGTGGGGGAGACCCCTATCAGTGCCAGGGAACGAATTCCCTGGCACTGATAGTGCTTACCGCCATGGATTTCATGGCGGTTCAAACCGCTGGAAATCCACGGCGGTAAGCCGGGTCAAAATACCGCCGGAGGTATAGTGACGGCCGCTGGGCTGGAGACCCAGGTCTCCAGCCCGGCGGTCGTCTCCGCCCTGGCGGGCGGAACGGAGAACCGGCGGATGACCATGGCGGTAACCGCCATGGTCATAATTCCACAAAGTAAGACCGCCAGCCTGTTGGCGGTCTTACCGCCGGTTCTCCACCTTCCGCCAGGGTCATAATGACCCCCAATGTGTTGGGAGGCCTAGAGGAGGCAGAAGTCCGCTGTACTATTAACGATGAAGACTGTGAATTTAACGGGAACCTGTTGATGTTACAAGCTGTACTGCATATGTAAGACAGTGAAATGTTAATAAAAATATATGAAAAAAAAAAAAAAATTGCAACTGTCATCCCAACCTTTCCGGCTCACTAGCAGCACCTCACCAAAAACCGAAAATAGTAAAAGGTGATTTGTGGCAGCCTTTACGCATGGACTCGAGAGTATGACTTCTCAGGAAGTGTCGTGGTTAACGGAGATAACCCCTTTCTCACAGATATATCATGTCTCATGCAAACACAGGCAATAACGAAGATGCAGTAATGTTTCAATGGTTTTTATTTAACATAACTGCAATTTGTGATAAGTTGCATGGGCTGCAATGATTAGGATAATGAACAGTGTAAGAAACAGAATTATAAAGACAAGAGTCATTATTACAAAGACCCCCACCATCTTGCAATAACATGAAAAGACATGAAGTGTGTAAGATGTCCTAATACCCTATCATGATAGGACTAACCTCCTACCTAGGGGAGAGCTGGGTGTGTTAAACCTAATCTGCCAATGCCATGTCCATGAAAGAAGCCCCCAACCCTCATTACCTTGGAATGAGGTTTCTATCTCAGACTACGTAGGGACACGAAGACTGGGTCAGCGTCAAGACGACCTGCAGCATCGATAGCGATGGTGGCGATGCCCTCTGGTCGGAATCCCTCTGATTATCTGTCTAAAGTGTGATGTATTTATACAGATCTACTCGGACCCCTGACGTAGATGTATTCCCAAACAATAGGTAACAGGCATGCTTGGGGCGGTAATTAATATAAACAATTCCCTCGAAAGTATAGAGAGTGAAAGTCCCTAAGTGTGAACACCTATTGTTTGTTTGTCTTTGTCACTTGATCTTGACGCCTTAGCGCGGTGGCACTGATAATGCAAAGCATAACAAGTGGCCTAACTATAAACAAGGCAGCCATCTTAAAGGAATTAAATAATTAAATGGGCTAAGACGAGAAAGCTAAGTAGGTTAAAAGTCATTAGGTGACGGGGCACGACTCTGCAAACCGAAGGATAAGCTAACTCCTATTATTCCATTAAAACAAACTAGGATTCACTACAACCCTGTTCCTCATGGGAACAGTCCAACCCGAACTGCAAATCCAGGTCCTTCCTGGACCGGAAACAAGCATCCTAGGACCGGTTTCAGGGTATCACCCTTCATCAGCTAGACTAGCTTGAATCCAGTGGCGCAGTGAGCACAGGATCCACGTATGGGCATACCCTTCCCACTTGGGGCGACAAATGCAAAAAGAACAGATGATGGATAGAATGCAGAGCAAATCAAACATTCACCCCTAGTCACAAAGATCTGGGTTTAATTCATCTTTTTTTTGCTCACCACACCACCCCAGTTTGGACCCAGCCGTATGCAAATCAGTCTTGACCCTGTTCCTCATGGGAACAGTCAGTCCGAACTGCCAAACCAGGAACTCCCTGGACTGGAAACAAGCATTCTAGGACCGGTTTCAGAGTATCACCCTTCATCAGCTAGGCTAGCTTGAATCCAGTGGCGCAGTGAGCACGGGACCCACGTCTGGGCATACCCTTCCCACTTGGGGCGACAATTGCAAAACGAACAGATGATGGATGAAATGCAAAGCAAATCAAACATTCACCCTCCAGTCACAAAAATCTGGGTTTAATCCATCATTTTTTTGCTCACCACGCCACCCCAGTTTGGACCCAGTTATATGCAAATCAGTCTTGACCCTGTTCCTCATGGGAACAGTCCAGCACGGGACCCACATCTGGGCATACCCTTCCCACTTAGGGCAACTTTAGCAACACAAAAGGGTGATGGACGGAGTGTTGAAACTTTTCAAACACTCACCCAAAGTCACAGATCTGGGTTTAATCCATCGTTCTTTTGCTCACCATGCCACCCCAGGAATACTTTGTTCCACACGTCAAATTATATTTGAGTATTGTTATAATAAGTTAGAGGTCAATAAAATGCCAGCTAGAGGAGTACACAACAAGTTAGAACTAGTTTCAGTTCCATAGAAGATTAGAATCTTTATGAATCTATATGACAATGCAAATATCCATTTCAGGCTATAGTCCATATGGAGCTAAAGACTGGAAAGTTACCTCCAACTGAGCTCCAGAAAGGTCTTAAAGGTAGAATTGTGTACTTGCCATTAGATTTCAAGCAGAATATTGAAACTGTAGGGGTGCAGAGAGATTTGGAAGAAGGACATGCAATTCTAGTTGATGGTGCCCCTACCAAGAGCAAAAAGATATGACAAGAGTTAGTAGATGCTAGTGAAGCAACAAAAACAACTTTATACCTGGTACTAAATAATATTTACTATAAAAATATAGATGATCTTCATGATATTAAACATATGCCATCAAGAGGTCAAATTGAAAAGATAGATCGATCCAGATCAGAAGAAATATATGAACCCTACAGTATTCATCCTCTACATTCTAAAGAGAGCTTGGTGTTTTCTATTTCTGTTTCCTACTGGAGCAGGTGGTAGCTATGATGACCAGCCTATACACATTTCAATAGCAGAGTACAGATCAACTAGACTTTACTCAGCAGACCTTAGATTTCACCAGTGTATTCCCTACATATTTAACCTACTATTTGAGAGCAGCTTGTCTGCCTTATCTTATGCAGTAAATCGCATTCTCAAAATATGAGGAATCTGTCAGCAAGGAAGATTTCTGAAAAAGTTCATGGAAAATACGAAAATCTGGAATACAACTTTATTAGTTTGATGACGTGTCAATGTGGTACCAATGAGGATTGGTATTGTCATCATGGTGAGTTGAAATGCATGTTGAGAAGGCTAGGAACATCTACCTGTTTTTTCCACTCAGTTGTGCTGAGTATGCTTGGGATGACCTGCTTGGATTCTTGTGAGAAGCAAATTGAAACATAAAAGGAATCAATCCGCAACCAGGAGTACTCTGCTCATTGGTCCCAGTAAATGTTTGCCGATATTTTAACCATGGATTTCAAGCAATGATGGCTTTCATCTGCAACAAAACTAATCCTTCTCTTGGTGAAGTGACTGCTTTCTTTTGGCACAAAGAGTACCAAGCTAGAGTTACTCCACATAGTCACATGCTGTTATGGGTAAAAGATGCCCCGAAGTTTAGAACAGACACTGATGAATCTGTCTCTTCTTTTATAGAACAGCAGGTAACATGTGCCATCCAAAAAGAAATTGCTAACAAGGGATTGAGACAAGTTCTATGATTTCAAAATCCTGGGTGTAGTAAATACTGTTGTTGAAAATATAGATCAAAAAGCAAATTTTTACACAAGATGATGTTTTCGATTCCCACGACCTGCTATCTCAGAAGGAAGAGGGAACAGATTTTTGTCACCAGTCAGACACAAAATAACACAGAAATCACCAAAAAATATATACAACTGCAAATGAACAGAAGCTTCAAGATATATAAATTACTACGCTCTGTTATTCTGAAGATGTGGAAATCAAATATTGATGTGCAATTTGTTACAGATAACTCTATTGCTGTTGCTTGCTATGAAATTGGTATGGGAGAAGTTTTCTACAGAGAAGAGTCTTACCAATAAATTGTACAGTTTTAGTTTGAAAATGCTTTCTGACAGGGAAAATGGATCTTATGAATGCACAGATAGGTTGAACTTGGCAAATGTGTTCTCTAAGTCTAAAGGTATGGTGTGGATATGTCTAGGCCTTGCAAGCAGTCATTATAGAGTATTAAAGTATTTCCCAGAAATACAGTATCTTGCAGAATGTAATCCTGAGAGGACAGACATTCCAAAGACTAACATGCTGGATACATACTACCCAAGAAGGAGTCCCCATCTTCAAAACATGTGCCTGTATGAAGTACTTCAGCATTGTACATATGGAAGAATTTAACTGAAAACATAGAAGAAGGAAAGTTTGCAGTGCTTGGGATGTGACAGTTGTTTGGTGACACACAGCAAAGGAAATCCAATTAACCACAGAAAGCTTAGTTGCTGAACTCCAGAGAGAAGACAGTGTTTCTACTTGGCACTTTTGATGCTGTTCAAGCCACGGTGTGCTGAATAAGATTTACCTGATCACTTTGACTGCTATGAAAACTCATTCAACGCTGTGAAAGCCAGTACTCAGTGTTCTGGGTTTCCAATATACTTGCACATGTTGAAAGATGAGATTGAACAGGAAGAAACAATAACTGCTGAAATAGCCAGGGAAAGTTCACAAAGCAGCCACAGTTCTGCTGCAGCAAGTCAAGATCCTCTTGGAGATCCCACAATTCAAAATGAAGCAGCTATAGCTATGAATGAGGTGGGGACTGTAATGCAACAGGCAAGAGAGGCAACTATGGATTTTGAACAATTTATGGCACAACCGAACAATTAACTAAATAAATTTACAACAAGGTGAAGATAAAATAGAGCATGGATTTCTCCAGGAGAAGAAACAATGTGAATGTTCTTCCTATAAACCAATATTACTACACATGAGTGGACAAGCTGGCACTGGGAAGAGCTTTCTAATTAAAGTTCTCATTGGTTATCTGCAGAAGGCTACAGATTCAAATTTGTCATGTGCAGTGACGGCACCAACAGGATTAGCTGCATATAACATTAAAGGAATTACTCTACATGGACTAATAATGCTACCTGTTGAACATGACAATAAATTGGAATATCAGAAATTATCTGGTGATGCTTGCCATGAGGAATTGAAGAGTACTGAAAAAACTGAAGCTTCTATACTTTGATAAAGTGAGCATGGTATCAAACATAATGTTTGCCTTCATACACTTGAGGATACAGCATATGTTAAGAACAAACTATGATGTACTCTTTGGAGGAAAGCATTTCATTGTTTTTGGTGACCTACTCCAACTTACTCCCATAAAAGGACAACCTGTTTTTAAAAAACTTTTGAATAATGAAACAAGAAATTATCTGGAAATTATTGGCAATGTGAATATATTTAGTTACACTTTGAATACAAAGAATTAGTGAAAGACCTGTGCCAAGAATCTAACATAGAATATTGAGGTATACTGAAAGACATTAGAGTGGGAGTGCTCACGAAAGAGGGAAAATGTGCTGTGAAAAGCCGTCTCATCAAGAGTCTATACCCATCTAACATTACAGCACCAGAACTAATGTTCAAATTCATTAAAGAAGATAACTCTATAGCTTGTTTAATGCGAACACTTCAAGAGTGCTCCAACTTGAATGTGAAATTACAACTGGAGAAAGAAGAGATTTTGGAAATTACAGCTATTGAGAAAATGAAACATCAGGAGTTTCAATACTTCTGACAGATAAACTGCAATCAAAAGTGGATTCTTTGAAGAAATCAGTATCCAAGGCAGGAAGATTATAAAAGCGTTTGTGTGTCCGCACAAATTTTGAGTTTTTTTGCAACACCATTTTAATGTTGAGGAAGGCTTAGTAAATATTGCAAAGGGTAAAGTTATTGATTTGACTAATTTTCCAAACAGAGATGAGGTAGAATATTTGGCTATAAAATTTGATCAGATAGATGATGTGAAGAAGATTAGCCGATGTGTTGTACTGTTTTTGCTTGTAAAATACATATCCGGTGGCAACAGTTCCCACTCTCTTTACTATAAGCAATAACTCTTCCTAAACCCCAAGGTTTAAATGTAGATGCAGCTTTAGTATGTGTTGGAAGATCTGTATTCAAATAAGGAATGTAACATGTAGCATTGTTGTAAATTAGAGCATTGTCTGGTTTGTTTTTTAATGACTTTCATGACTTGATGAGAAGAAACCTAGTGCTCATGCAAGCTGTGTAAGAGAGTACAATTGGTTAAGAGGTCTGTGTGCTCCTCATGCGGGCCAGTACCCTATTAATGAGAAACCGATAATTTGTCTAGAAGAGAAGATTACAAAACAGTTTACAGACCCCCAAGAAAAGAAAGGATAGAAGGAGAACAAAGATGGTTCTAAGAAGGGAACATTGGAAAATGACAGAGATATTGTAAGTTGCCAGATGGAAAACCGCTCAGGTGTCAACTGCTATGCGAATGTTGTTTTCAATGTACTGTTCCCTTTACCACATGTAGTAAACTAAATTGAACAAAAATCAGATAAGAGAACGTCTCTGCACTAAATAATTTGCTTCAATGTTTAATGAGTGACAGAGGTGTAATACATTATGCCTCAGGGATCTGACATCTTTTGGATACATGTAGTGGATAGATGTTTACTCTCAATGCTCAACAAGATCTACAAGAATTTAATATGGTCATCCTTGGGATCTTAGAACAAGAAGAAGTAAATTTTGACAATTCATTTTAGGTCCGTTACTAATGGAACCATGATTGGAAAGGCTGCTCTTTCAGATCTAGCACTGTAATCAATTCTGAACGATTTCTCTGCTTAACATTACTGGATTCTAAAACTGTGCCTTTTGACAGATTGTACCGAAATGTTAACCAAAATATGACATGCCTAAACTGCAGATCAGACGTTCTGTCTGCATTGTTTCTACAAAGGACTGTAAAATAACTTAGAGTAATGCAACAACGATGCAGAGTCGAATTGGAAACTCAGATTACAAACTGCAGCACTGGACAAATATCACTTTCAAGAAGAACTTTCACTACTTTGGCTATCATCTTCACAAAGGAGTTGCTACAACCTCCGGACACTACGCTGTCTATTTAAGGAGCGAAACTGGATGGAAAGAATGCAATGTCATTCTGCCTAAAATACAAGCCAAAACTTTCACTCCAACAACTCAACTCATTTCTTTTCTTTCTTCAATTTGAGTTCTAAGGAAGAAGTCTGGTTAAAAAAGTGGTGTACAGTGTTTCCTCTACGTGGTTTATCTCTTTTTTTATATATCATTAGTCCTATTGAGGGTAATGTTTTAAAAAAACTTCCTCAAAATTCAAGAGTCCTTTTAATGTTCAAGAAAGTAGTTAATATAACAACTCAATAAATACTCTTTCATTAAAGTCTCAAATGGGATAGACATACTCCAATTGCAGCAGCCTTAAGTTGGAACAAAAAATGCCTTCAAAACTAAAAAAATTCTCCTTTTTTTTTCTCCAACCAAACTACTAAATATTAATTGGGGAAAAAAAACTACTGTGTGTGATCATCAGCAGTTTTAGTGAGTGCAATGCACAGTACCACTTAACTGTAGTGATCTCCTGTGCAGCTTTGGGATTTCCTTTTAATCTATTGATTGTTTTTTCCCCACTGTTCGGAGCTGATGCTTTGTACAAACCACCATTTATGGTAAAGAAGAATAAGAGCTGAAAACAGTAAAAAAGTGAATATGATATTTTAGTACATTGTAATACAGTCCTACAGTATAAGCAATTACTATTATTGTATTTGTGAAGAATAAATACTAATATATCTTTGTCTTTTTTTCAACAGTGGCTATAGTTGATCAATGTTAGATTTCTCAAAACAGATTTTGAAGCACAGATATATTGCTCAGAAATAACATGAGAGTGTTTTTGAACATAAACTGCCTCTGCCATACCTTTCCTTTAGATTTCTTTGCCTATTTCCTACTTAAACTTTCAGTCTAATACAACTGATTTTCAGCTAGTCGCACAACTTAATCAATCATTCAACCACTTGTTTATGCAGACTCTCACACAACCAGTCACTTACCCATGCAGCCTCTCAGAGAAACAGTCACTCGGTGATAGAGCCACTCACATGCGTACTGTTTCACTCATACAGTAGATTACATCCCTATTCATTCACTAAAACAGCCACTGACATCTATTCAGTCACTCATAATACACTCACACACCCTTTCAGTCACTGATACAGCCCCTCAGGCACCCACTCATTCACATATATACTCACTGTGACACCCATTCTCTCACCTGTATAATTACTGACATACCCTCAGACTAGCCTTTACAACCACTAACATAGCCACTAAATCCATACAACCACTCATGCACCCTCTTACTTACTCACACACTCACCCATACAGCCATTCACACACCCACTCACTCACCAATGCAGTTCCCACACAACCTCTCAGTCACCCATACAACCCTTTACACAATCACTAACTCACAACTCATACTAGCACTCACTCACCATTACAGCCACTCACACAACCACTCACTCTCCCATACAGCCACTCACACAGTTCTCCTCACCCATACAGCCACTCACACACCCACTCACCCATGCAGGTACTCACACTAGCACTCACTTATTCATAGAGCCAGTCAGAGACACACTCACTATCCCATAGAGGCACTCCCACAACCATTCACTCACCCATACAGCTACTCACGCAACCATTCACTCACCGCACAGCCACTTACACAACCACACACTCTCCTATACCGCCACTCACACAGCCACTCATTCAACCAAGCAGCTACTCATGCACCCTCTCGCTCACTTGCACAAACACTCACACAGTCACTCACTCATACAGACATTCACACTTGAACTTACCCATGGAGTTCTCTCAAAACCTCTCATTCACACAAACAACCTCTTACACACTCACTAACTCACCCATACAGCAGCTCACACTAGCACTCACTCACCCATACATCAACTCATACTAGCATTCACTCTCCCATACAACCACTCATACTAGCACTCACTCAAACACCCACTCACACAGGCGGCCACTCATGCACACTCTCACTCACTCATATACACTCACTCAGTCAGTCAGTCACTCACTCATACAGTCACTCACACTAGTGCTCACTCACCCATAGAGACAGTCAGACACACACTCACACTCACATACAGGCACTCACACAACCATTCAGTCACCCACAGAACCACTTACACAACCACTGACTATCCCATACAGCCATGCACACAACCACTCATTGAACCAAGCACCTAGTCAAACACCCTCTCACTCACTCACATACTCACACAGTCCCTCACTCACTCATATAGCCATTAACACCACCACTCACTCACCCTTGCAGTTATTCACAGAAGTACTCACCCATACAGCCACTCACCACTAGCCCTCACTCACCCATAGAGCCAGTCAGACACCCGCTCACTCTCCCATAGAGGCACTCACACAACCATTCATGCACTCATACATCCCTCACCCACCCAGTCATGCACACATTCACTCACTCATACACCTACTCACTCACCCATACAACCACTGACTGACCCACTCACTCACCAACAAAATTACTCACACACCCACTCACTCACCCATGCACCACTCATGCACTCACGTACTCACCCATACAGCCAATTACACATCCATTCACTACACTTATGCTCCTTCTCACTCACTGAAAGAGCCACTCACACCCCCACTCACTCACCCATTTAGCCCCTCACACACACACACTCATTCTCACATAGAGCCACTTATACACCCACTCACTCACCCATACAGTCAATGACATGCTGCCTCACTCACCTACACAGCTACTCACATACACTCACTGACACTCTCATTCACTCACCCATACTCTACTCATGCACCCTCTCGCTCACTGATGCATCCACTCACACACCCACTCTATCACCCATACAGCCACTCACACAGCCACTCACTCACTCATTCAGCCATTTACACGCCCACTCACCCATACAATCACTCTCACTAGCACTCACTCACCCATACAGCCACTCACACAGCTACTTATTAAACCAAATAACCACTCATACAGGTGCTAATGCACCAATATAGGCACTCATGCATCCTCTCACTTACTCATACAAGCACTCACACAGTCACTCACTAACTCATACAGTCATTCACACACCCACTCACTCACCCATGCAGTTACTCACAGTAGCACTCACTCACTCATACAGCCACTCACACTAGTGCTCGCTCACCCATAGAGCCAGTCAGACACGTACTCACTCTCCCATAAAGGCAGTCACACAACCATTCACTCACCCATACAGCCACTCACATAACCATTCACCCACCCTCACAGCCACTTACACAACCATTCACTCTCCCATACAGCCACTTACACACTCACTCACTCAAACAAGCAGCTACTCATTCACCCTGTCACTCACTCACACAAACACTCACACAGTCTCTCACTCATACAGCCATTCACACAACCACTAACTAACCCATGCAGGACTCACACAACCTCTCAGTCACCCAAACAACCCCTTACACAGTCACTAACTCCCCCATACAGCAACTCACAGTAGCACTGACTCATCCATACACTCACTCACACTAGCACTCTCTCACCCATACAGCCACTCACACAGCTACTTATTCATCCAAATAATCACACACACAGGTGCTAACTCACCCATATAGCCACTCATGCACACTCTCACTCACTCATACAAGCACTCACATGGTTACTCACTCACTCATACAGTTCGCACACCCACTCAATCACCCATGCAGTTACTCACACTAGCACTCACTCACTCATACAGCCACTCACACTAGTGCTCACTCACCCATAGAGTCAGTCAGACACACACTCACTCTCTCATACAGACACTCACACAACCATTCACTCACCCATCGCCCATTCATACAACCATTCCCTCACCCACACAGCCACTTACACAACCAATCACTCTCCCATACAGCCACTCACTCAGCCTAGCAGCTATTTATACACACTCTCACTCACTCCCACAAACACTCATGCAGTCACTCACTCATACTGCCATTCACACACCCACTCACTCTCCCATACAGTTGCCACACAACCTGTTAGTCATCCATACAACCTGTTACATACTCACTGTTGTAAATGGCCTTTCTTCAGGGTCACCCCCAGACTTTTTGCCTTCCTCCTTCTCTTTTTCTGACCTCATTTTTGCTGGCTTCATGACTCTGCGCACTTTACCACTGCTAATCAGTGCTAAAGTGCATATGCTCTCTCCTTAAAACATGGTGACATTGGCTCATACCCAATTGGCTAATTTAATTTACTTGTAAGTCCCTAGTCAAGTGCACTACATGTGTCCAGGGTATGTAAAGTAAATGCTACTAGGGGACTGCAGCACTGGTTGTGCCACCCACATCAGTAGCCCCTTAACCATGTCCCAGGCCTGCCACTGCAGTGCCTGTGTGTGCAGTTTCACTGCCACTTCAACTTGGCATTTAAAAGTATTTGCCAAGCCTTAAACTCCCCTTTTTCTACATATAAGTTGCCCCTAAGGTATGCCCTAGGTAACCCATAGAGCAGGGTGCTGTGTAAGCAAAAGGCAGGACATGTACCTGTGTAGCTTACATGTCCTGGTAGTTTAAAACTCCTAAATTCGTTTTCACACTGCTGTGAGGCCTGCTCCCTTCGTAGGCTAACATTGGGGCTGCCCTCATACATTGTTTGAGTGGTAGCTGCTAATCTGAAAGGAGTAGGAAGGTCATATTTAGTATGGTCAGAATGGTGATACAAAACCCTGCTGACTGGTGAAGTTGGATTTTGTATTACTATTTTAGAAATGCTACTTTTAGAAAGTGAGCATTTCTCTACACTTAAATCCTTCCGTGTCTTCCAATCCACGTCTGGCTAGGTTTAGTTGACAGCTCCCTTGTGCATTCACTCAGACACACCCCAAATACAGGATACTCAGCCTTACTTGCATACATCTGCATTTTGAATGGGTCTTCCTGGGAGGGTGGAGGGCTTGACACTTGCTGTCAAAGGACAGGGGCCTGCCCTCACACAAAGGATTGTCACACCCCCTACTGGGACCCTGGCAGACTGGATGGAACTGAAAGGGGCCTTATGCACTTCTGAGCCACTCTTTGAAGTCTCCCCCACTTCAAAGGCACATTTGGGTATTTAATCAGGGTCTCTGACCCTACCAACTTAGACACATCTTGGGGTAGACACTCTACCTCACAGACACTTCCTGGAGAAAATAACCTGAACCAGAACCTGCATCCTGCCAAGAAGACCTGCCTGGCTGCTCAAAGGACTCACATGTCTGCTTTCTGTGAAGGACTGCTGCCTTGCTTTTGCCCTGCTGCCTTGCTGCTCTCTGGCTGTGGGGAAGAAGTGCTCTCCAAGAGCTTGAATAGAGCATGCCGTCTGTTCCCTGAAGTCTCAGGACCAAAAAGACTTCATTTCTACAATAAGGACTCCTTGTGCGGCAAAATTCAATGCACAGCCTTCACCGCATTGAAAATTTCACCACACGCCAAACCGGAACGACGCAGCCCGACTTCGCAACAAGAAGATCGAGGCAGCTCCAGTGTAGCAACCGGAAATTCAACGCACAGCCTCACTGGATTGATGCACAGCCGAGCTGGAACGATGCAGCTCATCTTTCAGAGAGGAATCGACGCAGCGCCTGCCGTGAAGTAAAAAATTTGACGCAACGCCTATCGGATCGACGCAGCTCCTGTGACTTCTTCCTAGCAGCGCCAGAAATAACATCATCCCCGGGATGTCTGAAAACCCCGTCACCTGAAGAGGATCCAGGATCGAGTGCCAGAAATCGACGCACAGCTGTCCCTGCATGAAAACTAAACGACGCATCGGAACGATGCAGCCTGACTTCGTAGTGAGAAAATCGATGCAGAGCCAGTGTAGCGACCGGAAATTCGATGCACGGCCTCACTGGGTCAACGCACTGCCAAGCCGGAACAATGCAGCCTGACTTCCAGAGCAGAATCGACGCAGCGCCTGCCATGTGGTAAAAAATTAGACACAACGCCTACTAGATCAGCGCAGCTCATGTGACTTCGTCCTAGCAGAGCCATAAATCCCTGCATGGTCTCCGGGGTGTCTGAAAACCTCGCAACCCGAAGAAGATCCACGACTGAGCGCCGGAAATCAATGCACAGCCGTCCCTGCGTGAAAACTAAATGATGCATCACTGTGTGTGGCCTGAGAAATCGACGCACACCCCTTAGTTTCCATGCATCTCCTTCTCTGCGGTTCCTTGCAGAGATTTTTCATGCGAACTAGGTACTTTGTGCTTGGAAGAGACTTTGTTTTGCTTTTAAAAGACTTAAGACACTTTGGCCCTCATTATGACCTTGGATGTCTTCACTGAAGACTGCCGAGTTCCCGCCGGACCGAAGACCACCAGTGTTGGCAGCCTTCCGCCAACCATATTATGACTGGTGGTGACTCTCTGCCATTTTTTGGACGGATAGCCTCCAGTTGCCATGTTGGTGGTCGGTGGTGTAGTGGAGGCTGCTCCTCCGTCACCGCCACGTCATCAGAACACCGCCCATCGAATTACGTTCCAGTATTCAGCGTGGCGGTGTTCTGGTGATGGGGTGCTGGCGGCGGAGCAGCCCCCATGGATCCTGTTCCCTCCCGGACGACCACCGAGGCAGGTAAGGTGATCGTCCGACAGGGGAGGGGGTGGGGTGGTGTTGTGTGGTGTGTGCATGAATGGGGGTGTGAGTGTGAGTGTTTAGGGGGGCGTGTGGGTGTGTGTATGTTTGCAGGGGGTGTGATGTGTGTAGTGGGGATGTAAGGTGCATGTATGTGTGAATGTGTGCATGTATGTGCGCATTTATGTGTGTGAGTGGTGTGTGCGTATGTGAGTGGGGGGTGAGGGGTATGTCTGGGGTGGCCCATGGAGGTCGGGCGGGGGAGGGGAGCGGCCCTACCACCTTTGGGGGGTGGTAGGGGGGTTGTGGGTGTTGGGTGAGGACTCTTGGGAGGGAGAGAGGGGAGGGGGAGACCCCTATTATTGCCAGGGAATGAATTCCCTGGCACTGATAGTGCCTACCGCCATGGTTTTCATGGCGGTTCAAAATCCACAAAATCCATGGCGGTATGCGGGATCATGATCCCACAGGCAGACTGGTGACAGCCGCCGGGCTGGACACTGTTGTCTCCAGCCTGGCGGTCGTTACCGCCGTGGCGCACGGTGTGGTACATTGGCAGTTTGGCATGTGCCAAACCGCTAATGTCATAATGTGGCGGTAATTAGCATCAGCCTGTTTGCTGTCCTACCGCAAACATTGCACCGTCCGCCAGGGTTGTAATGAGGGCCTTTAGATCATTTTTCAGTGATATCTCAACATATACTTATTGCATTTTAATAGTTTTGACCTGCATCTTAGTAGATAAATATTCTATATTTTTCTAAACACTGTGTGGTGTATTTTTGTGGTACTAAATTGTGTTCTTGTATGATTTGTTGCACAAATACTTTAAACATTGCCTTCTAAGTTAAGCCTGACTGCTCAGTGCCAAGCTACCAGAGGGCGGACACAGGGTAATTTGGATGGTGTGTGACTTACCCTGACTAGAGTGAGGTTCCTTGCTTGGACAGGGGGTAACCTGAGTGCCAACCAAAGACCCCATTTCTAACACTCACTAACTCACCCATACTGCAACTCACACTAACACTCACTCACCCATACAGCCACTCACACTATCTGTCACTCTCTCATAAAGCCATGCACAAGCCACTTACCCAACCAAACAGCCACTCACACAGGTGTGGCGCATGTATCACTTAATGAGAGAGGTGGTGATAGGACATTACAACTACGCAGACTAGAGACCAGGTACATCATCAGGTGATGGACAGGGCTTACTGCAAACAAACAACTGCATGTACATCTGTAAAAACAGTTTGAGAGTATGTGGTGGACAGTGTCACGTTGACTTATATTCTTTGCCATTCTCACTTGAATCAGATAAGCTACTCTTTCATGGAACTCGAACATTTATATCTGTGTTGTTGGTTATAACAGCAATGTCACCATCTTTATAACAGAATAGTCTGCATGGTGTAGTTTTTGATTATCCACACAGGATTGAGATCATAACAGTATACTGTGCTTTAGCACAGCGGTAATCAATATCAACACAGCAGCAAATGTGACTAACAGAAATTTGATTTAAAGGAACATCTTGGGTTGTAGATCTGGGTGAACCTGGGACTGAGCAACATTGGACACTTAGCCGGTATCCCACAAGACACAAATAGTCTTTGATGGTATGATAATACAAAAACATTGGTCCTGTTTTGCGTATGATACTGCAATTTGAGGAGAGGTGCTGACTGCATAATGACTTTGGTTTACAATAGAGTGAGTCTTATTATAATCCTGTGATGTATTATTACAACAAGAGCTCAAACATGGCGGCTTTCGCTCTAAGTCACTTGATATCCAACATGTTACAAATGGCTTTAAAAGGATGTGTAAATTTGTTTTCAAATGCTCTTCATGTTTTGCATGACTAAGACTCCTAGAATGCAGCCTAATGGGCAGAACGGGTCAATCTTTATATACTGTAATGGTAAAAAGACTCACTGACGTGATCAAGACTCTGTTGAGTTGAAACGCGTTGGTGTTTGCTGTTTGAAAATGAAAAACTGCAAATCACTGAGAGACAGGTGTGCAGCAGTTTCTTCAAAACGTGTGTTAGGTATATATATATATATATGTAATATATATATATATATGTTATGGGGCGTTATAATTAGATTCTGAATTTACTCATTCAAAAGCATAGCAATTCAGCTATTACCTAAGGTAACTATAACTCGCGCCTGCTATGTACAGCTTTTTCTGCAAGAATTTGACTGCAATGTTTTAGTTATAGTTTTAAGGACGTTATATAAGTTGTCATGATTGTTGTAATATCTGGGATAATTAGCAGTGTATGGATAGGGTGCATGTTATAGTTAACTTAGTGCGCTGGATTTAGTTACTTTAAGGAACTCTAACTATAACTGCTGAATTTCGATGGTTTTGTATGAGTAAATTCAGAACCTAACTATAACACTACTGTAATCTTTGTTTTTTCCAGTGAATTTCTAAGTTTTTTAAATTCTATTTCCTAACTATAAGGTCCCTGTAACCTTTCATTTTTTCAGTGAGTTCCTATATATTTTTTGAATAGTGATATAGACTGGATCACAGAGTTCTACAATGGAGTAGTTTAAAGTGGAGTTTGGTAGAGTGGGGGGCATAGAGAGTTATACAGTGGAGTAGAGGTTCAGTGAGTGGAATAGAATGGAGTGGCATGTTGTTGTCCAGTTTCCTGTGTTAGAGTCTCATATCATAGAGTACTGTGGCATACAGTGCCATGGCATGGCGTTTTGTGGCATACATTGTTGTGGCGTAAAATGGAGTGATGTAGAGTGGAGAGGCATATCATGGAGTGACGTACACTGGAATAGCATATAGGGGAGTGTGTACTGTTGAGCGATGTACAGTGGAGTGGAATACAGTTGAATAGTGTGGAGTGGGTTGGCTTACAGTGGTGTGAAGTAAAATGAAATAGCGTACAGAGGGGTAGTGTAGAGTGGAGTGGCATACACTGGTGTGGAATAGAGTAGAGTACTGAATGGACTTGAATATAATGGAATAGCGTAGAGTGGATTGGCATATAGTGGAATAGCATAGAGTGGAGTTGCGTGCAATGGAGTAGAATAGAGTGGAGTAGAGTAGAGTTGAGTGGCGTATAGTGGAGTGTCCTAGACTGTAGTGCTATACATTGGAGTGAGGTACAGTGGACTACCGCACAGATGAGTACCATACAGTGGAATAGCATACAGTGGGGTGGCACAGAGTGGAGTGGTATGCAGTAGAATAGTATAGAATGGAGTGGCCGTGGTGTAGAGAGGAATAGAGTTGAGTGGTGTAGGGTACAGTAGAGTGGCATATAATGCAGTGGCATAAACTGGAGTGGCATACAGTATAGTGGGTTAGGGTGAACAGAGTAGAGCATCGTAGAGTGAAGTTGCATACAGTGGAATAGCATAGACAAGGTTGTGTGGAGTGAAGTAGTGTACAGTGGATTGGTGTAGAGCGGAGAGGCATACAGTGGCATGGCATACAGTTGAATAACATAGAGTGGAGGGGTGTAGAATGGAGTGGCATGCAGTGGAGTGATGTAACGTGGAGTGGCCTACAGTGGAATAGTGTCGAGTGGAGTGCCGTAGAGTGGAGTGGCATAAAGTGGAGAGGCATAGTGTGGACTATCATGGAGTGAGTAGCATACATTTAAATTGCAGTACAGTGGCATATTCTGGAGTAGTCTAGATTAGAGTAGCATACAGTGGAGTGGGGTAGAGTGGAATATCATACAATGGAGTGTCATAGAATCGAGTAGTGTACAGTGGAGTGACATTGGAGTGGCATACAGTAGAATAGCGTAGAGTGGAGTGGTGGAAACTGGAGTGGTGTACAGTGGAGTGGGGTAGAGTGTAATAGCATATAGTTGAGAGCCGTAGAGTGTAGTTGCATACATTGGAATAGAGTACAGTTGAGTAGGGTATAGAGAAGTGACATACTGTGGAGTGGCATACAGTGGAGTGGCGAATAGTGAAATAGCGTACAACGGAATGGTGAAGACTGGAGAAGCGTACAGTGGAGCGGCTTACAGTACAATAGCTTAGAGTGTAGTGGCATAGAGTGTAGTGCTATACAATGTAATAGCATAGAGTGGCATGGGGGACAGTAGAATGGCATATACAGTAGAGTGGCCTAAACTGGAGTGGTGCACAGTGGAGTAGGGTAGACTGGAATAGCATACAGTGAAGTTTCATACAGTGGAGTAGTGTGCAATGGAGTTGCATGCAGTGGAATAGTGTAGAGCAGAGGGGTTTATGACTGGCATAGAGTGGAATAGCATGGAGTGGGCTGGCATAAGGTAGACTGATGTAGAGTGAGTAGCCTACAGTGCAGTGTCATACACGTCAGTGGCGTACACTGGAGTGGGGTAGAGTGGAATAGCATAGACTGGAGTCACGTAGACTGGTATTGCATACAGTGGAATAGCATGGAGTGGAGTGGCGTACAGTGTATTAGTGTACAGTGGAGTAGTGTTGAGTGGAGTGGTGTACAGTGAAGTGAGGTACAGGGGAGCGGCATGCAGTGGAATAGCGTGGAGTGGCGTAGTGTGGAGTGGCATACAGTGGGGTGGCGTATAGTGCAGTAGCATATAGTGGAGTTGCATACAGTGGAATAGTGTACAGTGGAGCAATGTGGAGTGGAGTGGGCTACATTGGAGTTGGGTACAGTTGAAGAGCATACAGTGGAGAAGCGTACAGTGTACCGATGCCAATGACAAATCAATATATATTTGACTAATGGATGCCTTTACAAAATCAAGAGGCAGGCATATTTTTTATTACAGTTGACTGTACAGTGGAGTGGCATAGAGTGGAATGGTGTACAGTGCAATAACATACAGGTATAGTGGAGTGGCATACAGTTGAATAGCATAGAGGGGAGTGGCGTACAGTGAAGTGTTGCACAGTGGAGTGGCATAGAGTGGAGTGGTATAGAGTGGAATAACATGGAGTTGTGTACAGTGGAGTGGCATGGAGTGGAGTAGTCTACAGTGAGTGGCATACAATGGAATACTGTAGAGTGGAGTGGTGTAGAGTGGAGTGGCATATAGTGGAATAGCATAGAGTACAGTGGCTTACAGTTGAGTGGCGTAGAGGGGAATAGCATAGAGTGATTTCGGGTACAGTTTACTGGTGTACAGTGGAGTGTCACAGACTCCAATGCTGTACAGTGGAGTGGTGTAGAGTGAATTGCATACAGTGGAGTGGTGTACGGATGTACATTAAATTTGTCAGGAATGCACACTATAGTGTGCCGATTAACGCTAGACAGTGATTTGCTCTGCCTTGCATTTAGAGTATTTACATACAGGAAAATACCTTTTAAACAGAAGAATGATTATTTACATAGAGGAAAATACCCTAACCCAACCACACCACAAAACAATAGGTAGCCTTTCCTTGAAGGTATGACATGTCTTATTACTGAACTGAAGTGCACAAGGGATGAAGCTAACCATCAGAGCCTTCCAGCAAATTACATTTTCTCAACGAGGACAACTACAATGAACGAAAGAACCTAAGATAGCAGATCAAACCCCATGAGGGGGTACCTAGTTCCATTTTCATTGTCTGTAACATTATATTGGGAGTCACCCACATTTGTTTGTAACCAAGATTTCTATAGACAATACCAATTGACTCAAGCCAAGAGAAAACAATACTGCTCCATCCAAGATATGCAACGTGTTCATTCCATTTCAAATTAGAAGAAAATAAAAGATCGAAATATGCATAGTGAGACATCTTCTCTAATTTGGAGCCATAGAGTCACCATGTAAATTTGAAAGATCTTTGTGGAAAAAAATGAAAATATTTTGTGTTTGTGTTGATAACTACCTATGAAACATCTGATACCCAAAATTCCAATGAAGTAAGATCTAATTTTGAACACTGATTCTTCATTGACCAAAACCACTGTGCATACCCTGTAGCAATTGCATCTGTAATATTCTCCAATTGTTCAAGATGAAAACACATTTTTTATCCTTAAGTAACCTCCTATATTTAGATCTTACATTCCTTTACTGCATCAACAGTAAATGATTGGTTGCTTTCTTATAGGTCTGAAGATTTGAAGAAACAGATTGCATTGACTTGCATTGAGTGTACAAACAGCCTTTTAATAAATCAAAGTTAACATCAGAAGCTTAGTTTTGGTGTAGGAGAGACTGTGATACTAATCATTTTACATACATACTACTTTTCTTCACCTAATCCTTCATACCAAGCAAGTAGGTATATGCATGCGCATCCTGGGAAAGTAACCAGATCCCACTTGACATTAGTTAATCTCACCAAGGCTTTCAGGGGTTTAACAGGTTCACACTGAATGGGAATAATTTAGAGTGAGAGGGTGAACTCACTTTAATCTATGGGAGGAAGTTCTCTGAAGATGTAAATGTAATTTCAAATGGTGCTACCTTCTGCATGCACATCCAAGGTAGCCATTTGTAACAGGATTAAATAGAATAAAAAGAGTCAAAAATGGCTACTGTGGTTGTACTCATATTTAGCACAGTCATCATTTCATGTGTTTTGCAATATTTTTCAAAATACCATTCCAAGATGGCCACTGGGGATGTGTGCACATTCAGAGCAGCTATGATAGCAAAGCCCAGTGGTTTCACACCCAAGATCTATTGGCTTTATCAATGATTGTTCTACGTGTGCCCCAATTCACAGAAAAATGTGGGCACTCTGATTTTCTAGCATTTTTTGATCACCCCAAATTTCTACTAAAGATCTTTTATTGCCAATTAGTAGGTAAATCATTTGTGTAGCCCAATATATTAAATGGTTTGAGAAATATATAACAAAGGAAACACCTCACAAAGAAAGTCAGAAATTTAATTCTGTAGATTTACTTCACCTTTTGGAGTACATTTCTACATGTTTTCAAATACATAAAGAATTCTAGGAGTGTTATTCTGAACTCGTGAACTTCACAATTTTTTTGGAGTACTCAAGTGGTTGTAGAATAGACATTTACCAATGTAGAATGTTAAATTTACAAATGAGCACATGCCATTTTTTTGCTTTTCCAAGGGGAAAGTATTTTTCCATATGAAGACATTTCATTCCATATTCCCACCAACTTTGAGAGATTGCCACTAATTTTTTATCCTGAAAATGGAGACACCATTGCCCTTGCAGGAGTAAGGGCCTCATTAAGAGTTCAGAGGACAGGAAGACCCGTCCGGCGAACTTGCGATGGGGATGTTGGCGCCATGATGGCTACCTCCCCACTGGGCCCATCATGACTTTGCCGCTGGACTGTTTCCTCCCATCAGCCCAGCGAGAAAGTGGCAGCTGCATTGTCATCAGCACCCGAGCGTTGTAAGCATGCTGGGCAGGGGGACCCCTGCACTGCCCATATGCCAAGTGTATGGGCAGTGCAGGGGCCCACCTGTGGCCCCCTGCACCTGTTCTCTGCCGGCCTTTTCATGGCGGTGATACTCTCATGAAAAGGCTGGCGGAGAACCAGGTCGTAATCAGCAGGGTTCTACTGCATGCAGCGCCGGCTTGGCTGATTCCGACCTCCTCCACGGTCAGCCCATTGGGATCACTGATCCTGGTGGTGACAGTGGTAACCTGGCGGTCTGAACAACATGGTTGTAATGTGGTGGTCGAACCACCACAGCAGGTTCAGTCCTGACCACCACCGTGAGGCTGGCGGTCTTAATCAGGCCCTAAATCTGCAAACATTTTTAGTGTGGAAAGATATCTTTATAGAACTCATGTATACCCATATGTTTGTATGCATTCTTGGCCATTTATATTTGTCTCTGTTCTAAAATAACAACAACTCACCCTTGTGAGAGGTTTAATCATTTATAAATTAACCGTAGTGGGTGTAATGGTAGATGTGAGAAAATCCATCTGATTGTCAATTCATGTTTCGTGATTTTTCACTAGTAAATTATGCTATTTGTCTCATAAAGGAGGCCCGTACCTTTGTTAATCAGGACCAAATGTATATGAAATAAACTCAAATGTAAAGTCCAGGACAGTAGATTTGCAAGTAGCATTTGAATACTCAAAAATGTGTGGTCGCAGATTCAAAGCTAGGCAGATGCCGATTCATGATTGATAACTGTGGAAAGAAGATGAGCAAAAACTGAACACAGATGTGGCACTTGCATTTTTGAACCACTTATCCACCCATAATAGTTCAGCAGATACACTTTCACAGTTCTTTTAGGAACTGGCTCCTATAAATCACACGGGCTTAATGACTTGAGCCTACTGATTTCACTGGTCACCTATCCCCTTATCCAAATCGCCCATATGGGCATCACTAACATTCCCAGAATTAAAAGCAGATTTTCCAAGGTAGATTAGAAATTGAAAGTCCTAATTTTTTTAAAGGCAAATCTTATGTTTTCTTAACTTGCCACTTCCATTAAAGCAGCCACAAATAATACAAATAACTCATCAGTCATGAGCTTAGTTTATATATAGCAGTCACCATGAAGTAACAGCCTCTTTTCTTGATGTGAAGGCAAATTGTAAGAAATTTGGGGCCAGATGTATCAAGGTTTGCATTTGCGAATACCAAATAGCGATTTTTTCCGAATTCTGATTCGCAAAATGCAATGTAACAACACCATCGCAGAATTTTTTGCGATTTCTTAAAATTCGCAATTGCGTGATTCAGTAGAATTGGTATTTGTAAATCGCAAATTGCGATTTTTGTATTCTGGAGCAACTTGATGACATCATAACCAGGAAGTGAGTCAGTGCATGCTGTTTCCAGAAGCCTGAGCCACAGGAGCAGGCAGAGAGAGACCCAGCCCAGCACAGGGAGGCACTCAGGAGAGTCAGCCAGGACCAGAAGAAACTTTTACCACTGATGGGAATGGGAAGGACAAAGGAGAGAGAAGGCATAAACTGAAATTAAGTGAGCAGGAATTGGAGGTGCTCACAGAAGAGGTGGTCAAGAACCATGACCAGTTATTTGGCAAACACTCACTACAGGTCCAAGAAAGTGAGAAGAGCAAAATGTGGACAGACATCTAGACCAAAATATGCATAGTGGGTGTTGTGCAGCGTTCCATCGAGGAGATACGCAAGCACTGGAACGACTTGTGATCACGTGCCAAGGAGAGAGTAGCAAGCAGGCTGAAGGAGGCAAGGAGGACTGGTGGAGAACCACCCACCCAGACACCGTCCACCCCCATGGAAGACATGGTGGAGTCAACACTGCTGCCTGAAGCAGTTAGTGGTGTCACTGACATTGACACCTCAGGCACACCCGTCACCAGCAAAGGTAAGGGCAGTAATGATTTGAATCACCCTATGTGCATATACAAATGTCCCTTAGAATATTGCAATGGCACTATGCACAGTGATAAGCAGTAGATGCCACATATTCCACTCAATACAACAATGCCTTATAAGAGTGGCAGTCCATACCCCAAGAGTGCATCTACTACATAAATAGCAAGATAGTGTAAAACATAACACAACAGACAATTAGAGACACTATGCCAGGGGAAATGTTTATCATGGAAGTAACTGTGAGATTACAAATCCAAGGTGAACATCATGAATGACATGCTGCACATTGTTCTTGCAGATGTTCTGGGCCCTAACACAGCAGAAAGTGGAAATGGGGGAAATGATGAAAATTAGCCACTGTACGATTCAAACACCAGTGAGTCTATTGTACAAGCACCACCTAGACACAGGGCTAGAGCGCTACCCCTTCCTGAGTTTACCCTGGACTCCGATGAATTGCAGGAAGAAGTACCCACACCACCTCCAGAGGTTAGAAGCACAGACAGACAGCAATCCTTGTCCCAGTGTCAGTTTACTCCCCTCAGGAGACGTCGGGAAGAAGGCAGACAGTGCAGAGAGGAAGGTGAGGGCCCATCACTGTTTGGTGGCCTTGAGGCATCCATGTTGAAAGTGCAGTGCCTGCAATGCAAACACATGAGATCAATGCAGAGGCAGTTGGTGTCTATCGATTACAACATGGGATCAATGCACAGGCAGTTTGTGTCTCTCAATAACAACATGTGCAAGCTGCATGAGGACAGCAAGCTACAGCAGAACACGTAGGGGAGATGCCATTAGGGAACTCTGCACTGTAATGCAGCAGGAGCACGTCACCCACCGTAGGCACCATCACCAATTGATGGGCAGGTTGGATGGGTTCAGCAGATCTGTCAATCGGCTCACTACCACAACTGCTATGGTGTCATGATGTGCTGTGGGCATGCAAGTGGAGATGGCACATTGCAGTCAGGACGTTGCACGAGGATTGATGCAAGTCACCAATGTATTGGAGACAATACAGACAGCCCGAAGTGCTACAAACAGCAAACCGGGTGGTGGGGATAGTGAGGAGCTCTCTAGCCTCAGCAGTCTCACAGCCCCTGTGATGGATCCTAGGCGTTGCAGTTCCAGACACAGTACTGTCTCTGAACCGCAACAACAGGTGCCACTGAGACGACTGAGCATTCAAGGGGAGTGCGTTGATATAAAAATTAATGTGGAGAAGAACAGGGGACTTGCATATCATGTGCATTGATACTATGATGACAATAGTATCACACTGTAACTGGGACCTGATTGTGTATTCTGTATACCTATGTCACACATATATTACCTGAAGTCAAGGCAATGTGATACCTACAGCAATAAATGAAAGTAGACATGGTGTTGTCATTACTGACATTATATATAGTTGCACGTAATCTCAGCACGTCTTTGTCTGCCTTCTGCTGCACTGGTTCAGTCTGCTGGGTGAAGGAGTGGCAAGGGGTCGTCATACTCATTAGAGTCTGACGCTGTAGGTTCCACTGGTATGTCTCTTGTTGTTGCGATGTTGCGCAACATTGCACATGTGGCCATGATTTTGCAGGAGGTTTCCGGGCTGTATTGCAGTGTGCCCCCACTCTTGTGCAGGCATCGGAAATGACTGTTCAGCAGGCTGAAGGTCCTCTTAATCGTGCTACGTGTCCTCCTGTGTGCTGCATTGTATCTCCTTTCACTTGGTGTGGCAGGATTAAGATAGGGTGTTAAGATGAAGGAACGCACTGCATATGCACTGTCTCCTAGAATGACAGGAGAGTAAAATGAGTTATTGTTATCTATGGCATCACATAGAGGTTATACAACATTGTTCACTGTTACGTTACCAAGTAGGTATCCTTCGACAAACTCCCCAGCAAGAAGTCTTGCGTGTATTCCACTGTGCCTAAAGATGTAGGAATCATGTGCGCTACCTGGGTATTGGGCCACAAGATCCGTTATTATGTTGGAGGCATTGTATATGACCTGGATATTCATGGAATGTGTACTCTTCCTATTCCGAGATACATACTCTGTGGCAGATGGTGGACAGATTGCTACATATGTCCCATCAATGCAGCCAATGGCATGTGGAAATTGGGCTTCCTGGTAGAAATCAATTTTTTTTTTTTTTTTTGCAAATCCTGTGGGGTGTTGGGGTATTTTGTGTGCAGATGGATTTTGGTTAACATGGCATTTCGGAATGCATTAAAGAAGCGTGAAAGTGCACTTTGAGATACACCTCCAGCTGCTGCTATGACCCCTTTATAGCTTCCTGAGGCTAAGAGGTGAAGGGAGCATAATACCTGCATATGAGTGGGTATGGCATTGGTTCTATGTGTGTGTCGCTGCAGTAGGGGTTGTAAATCAGCTATCAAGTCAAGAATTATGGCATAGTTCAACCTGTACTTGTCAAAAATCTCCTACTCTGTCTGTTCAAATAGGGTAATGCACACTCTAAAAATGTGCTCCTGACTCCTCCTCCCTCTCCTCAAACCTGCCAGGATCCTCATCCTCCTCGCCATGACGTAGAGTGCTGCAATTGTTAAAAAAAGCTGGTGCATTCTGGGCCTCTTTATATAGGTTGCACCTGTTTACCACCTGATTTCAATTAGTGGTAAATTGCACATGCAAAAACCCGTTTTGCAACTAATCGCAATTTGCGAATGCTTGATACATTGAATTGCGATTTGGTATTTGAGAATCGCAGTCTGCGATTTGCAAAATCTAGTTGCAATTTTAAGGAATAGCTATTTATCCGATTCCTTGATAGATCATGAAAGGCAATTTTCCATTTGCAAACAGTGGACTTTACTGATTTGAACCATTTGCAAAAAACAAAATCCTTTGATACATCTAGCCCTTGGTTACTTGTTGAGTGGGGTGGAAGCCCCACTCAGGCAACAACTACAATCCTTGTAAGGGTGAACCACAAAAGCCACAAAATTAACCTGAGTTTAACACTCTGGTAGCTTGGCTTAAAGCAGTCAGACTTCACTTAGGGGCAATGTGTAAAGCATTTATGCAGCCCTCAAACAGAAATGAAGTGAAAACACAACAGAATAAAAATCCAAAACTGACTTTGAAAAACAGAGCACATTTTGAAAATAAAATAATACCAGAACAGCAAAATTCAATAGAACCGTAGATATGCAATTTTAAAGTTTATAGTGAAGATAGCCCCTCAAAGCACAAAGTGCCACCTGAAGCCATATGGTTGCACAGGACTGGGACAAAGTCACAAGTTCACTCTGACCGCAATGGATGGCGGGCCGAGCACAAGACCAAGTTTGGCCCACTGGGAGTTGTACTTTATGTCTTGAAACAAGGTCTATGTAGTGAGGCTTTGCAGGACTTTTTATTGCTCAGAGTCAGTTCCGATTGTCAACTCCATCCTGTGCTCAGTTTTACTCACCAAGCTCATGTCACCCTTCCTTTGTGGCACCTCCCTAACCTGAGTTCTCCCAGTCATTCTTACTTCCCTAGTTGCACCTCTCAGCCCCGAACCCTCTCTATCGTTTCCCCTCTCCCGAGAAGTGTGAACCATTCACCCTCCTGTTTGGTTGCTGTGTAAGTTTCAGCTAGGCTGCACCCACAGATGTCTATTTAGGATAGTCATGTTTTTTACTGTGAACCATTGGGTTGTACCATCATGCACTTGTAATTCCATTGTAATTGTTATAGTGTCAATTACTGTTTGCACCTGCTACCCGTTAGGCCCATTTCCACTGTTATGTAACACGTGATTTTCCCCCAGGTTCATTGAAATATTCCATGCTTGCAGATGGGTCACCTGCCCTTCTGGAACACTCTTGGCTTCCTGTATAAATACTCCTCTTTGAACTTGCATCAGTGCTTGGCCTCAAAACTGTTCCCTACATGCACAAGCATTGTTCCTGGACTCACCTTCCAGCGCTCCAGTCCTGCGCAAGTTTCTTCCCTCCAATCGTCTCCTGATTCGCCTGGAGCTTCCAGTGCTCTAGCCTTCCAAGCCTTCCTGATGACTCCATGATTCTGGCATCTGTGGCGCTTCCAGTGTCTTCCTTTATGACTTACAATTCCATCTCTTCTTTAAGCCTCTTGCATCGAGTTTCCTGTCACCTTCGGATTCCTGTTCCAATGTTGTTAAGACTAAATACTTAACTGTCAGGTTAGTGCGCACTAATTCATAGACTAGCAATATTTCACAAATTAGCTCCCTGAAGATTAGAGCTCATTTTGGGTTTTGAACCCTCCCCTTGAGGGTCAGCCCTCTGGACTCTTTTAATTGTAGCTCTTGACAAGTTTTTTGTTGTGTTTCTTCACAATTTGTATGAAGTACCTTGGAATGAATTCCTAGAGACTAAAGTTGTATTGGTTTAGAATCAGAAATCCTGTATGTTCCAGAGATCTGAAAGATCACCATTTGTTCTTGAATTGGTTGTTGCTAGCTTTCATGCAAAGTTCATGATGATACCTGTTAGTATGCTAGAAGTGCAAACTATTGTTTGAGAATCTAAGTACAGAATATATAGGTAACATTGCTTTCTGTCGTTTGTTGTGTCTTGCATCTGCATAGAGGATATGAGGTCCAGAGAGTACTAACCTTCTAGGCAGTGCACGAGGCAATCAAGCTGTCCCCGCAGTTATGAGGGTTCATCTTTTTCTTGTTTTATTCAATCTCCTTTCCCTTTCGGGGGCTGTTGTGGACCTAGGCAGTCGTTACTTGGTACACTATGCAGTCCCAGATGGGATCGGAGGTCCAGCATTGCCCCCCTGGTTGGAACCAGGTGAGTGAATGACACAAATGAAGCTGTCTGCTGTGCGGTGAGGCTTTGCGCTACTTGGCATCAGTCTGAAGAAGCTTTCAGGTGTGGGGTAAGTCTTTGCGTTGCTCGGTGTTAGATGTAATCAAACCTACAGTTAAGCAGGGAAAAGTACACTCTGATGCCAGACTAGGTTCCAGGATCCAGGAGGCACCTCTTAGGATCAGGACTCACTTCAGACAGAGGTCAGCAGTAGGGCTCAGACAGGTATAGTTGCAGGTCCAGGCAGAACCAATTGCAGAAAGTCAGCTGAGCAGCTGCAGGGCAGCCTCTGAAGCTTGTTGTGTTCCTTCAAATCTGTCTTCACTAATAAAGAGGATTTTAAATCATAATTTGTTTGAATGTAAACAGCATATTTTTACCTGCATCAATCCAAATTTGCATGTACTACCGTGTGCAATGGCAGGTTTGAGACAAGATTTAAAGTGCTAATTTACTGACTAGCACTATGAGTACTGAAGGCCCACTAGTAGCATTTAATTTACAAACTCTAGGTACATTACGTACCATATACTGTGGTTTTACAAGTGAATTAAATGTGAAATTAGGCCCTCTGCTACGCTGATGGATGGTAGTAGATACTCCAGGGTCTAAATCAGGCCTAAAGAGTAGATCTGGCAAAAGAAGGTATAACCAGTTGAAGCAAATAAATGGTTTTGTCACATGTCCTCTCTTCTCAACTGTCTTTGTCTAAGGGTAATCTGGGCCTTATTACAACATTGGCGGGCGGCTACCGCCGCCCGCCAAGCTGTAACCGCTGTGCGGCCGCCAATGCGGCCGCACTCCCGCGGTGCCCATTTGGACATCCCCGCTGGGCCGCAACATGGGAGCCGGCTCCAAATGGAGCCGGCGGTGTTGCGGCCGTGCGACGGGTGCAATTGCACCCGTCGCGCTTTTCACTGTCTGCACAGCAGACATTGAAAAGCAGCATGGGGCCCTGTCAGGGGGCCCCTGCACTGCCCATGCCAGTGGCATGGGCAGTGCAGGGGCCCCCAGGGCCCCACGACTCCACGTACCGCCAGCCTTTTCCTGGCGGTTCAGACCGCCAGAAAAAGGCTGGCGGTCGGGGAGTCGTAATCCCCTGGGCAGCGCTGCAAGCAGCGCTGCCCTGGCGGATTACATCCGCCGGGGCCGGCCATTGTGGGGGTAAACCGCCGGCCCCGGCGGTGAGATCCCCCGGGAGGCACCGCCAGCCTGTTGGCGGTGCTCCCGTCGTTTTGGCCCTGCGGTTGTAATACCGCCAGGGTCATAATGACCACCTCTGTCTCTATAAACAGACCCTTCTGTAAATGTCTAATCTTGAGACGTTCGCATGCATGGTAATGAAAGGGTTGTGGAAAGTAACTGTTCTATTTTGTTCTTCTATTTTCTATTTTTTGGTCACATTTGGTACCACTTGGTCACTTTTGGTAACAAATGCCATCAGGATGGAAAACATGCTCTTACATGGCTCTGTGGGAAAGTGCCTTCCTATACTGTATATGAGCTCTACGTTTTCTGCACAAAATGAATTGACCTTAGAGAACACCTTGAAATAAAGGAGCGAACAACTCCATTTGGAAAAGTCCTGTTTGGTTTGAAGAACCAAGGGATTTCTGAAATTGGTTGCTGGAGTTAAAGAAACACATATTTTGCAACCAATTAACAAAGGGTAAGAAAATGGAATGCTGAAAAAACTCTCCCCTGCCCCCTGTTATAGGGAAAATATTGACTTGTTCTCCTTTGGGGGAAGAAGAGTGGGGGGAAATGGTATAGCTGATACTGTTGTAACTGTTTACTGAAGAGGTAGTGGTTGGCACAACAGTTTCCAGGCCTACAGGCTTCATCAAAAATGTGAATAATAGTTATGAAATATTCATTATTGTTATGTATGTTTTAATATTAATTTACGTTTATCTATATTTTAAATTATTTAATTTAATGTAACCTTATATCCTGTGAGGTTTTATTTTAAGTCTCTATTATTTTCTAAGGAAGCTTGTTACGGTATCAGTGATTGGTCATGTGTAGTGCTGGTCTTACTTCAAAAGTGTAAATTACCTCAAAAACGTAAATTGCTACAAAAGTACAGTTTGTGAATACCAAAAAGTAGTCAACTTATTCAAAAGTGTACCCATCGATTTCATATATAGATTATTGGTTAGGCAGTTGTCTTAAACTTATACATTAAATGATAATATCCTCTAGAATTTTTATTTTTCTGCTTGTTAACATGGACTTCTTTCGGCATGTGTCTATCCTCCACCAGAACCATTGCACACAGAGCACTTTCAGTCACTGCCCAATTCTAGGTCTGGCCTTTGAAAGAGCTTTAGCTGCCTTGCCAGACCTTTGTATTTCCAAAAAAAACATACAAAAAATACAGATAAAGAGGAGCATTTGATCATCAGTTCTCTTCTATTGCTCTATAACTTTCATTCACATTTTGCTACCACCGTCCTTAACATACAGCATGGGGGCTATGGATCTGCCTGCTTTACCCATTGGATCCCTTCATTTTGAGTGACAATACAAGGCACATGCACTGCAACATGTCAAAATAAACTCTTTTGACAGGTAAATACCTCTCTTTTAAATATTAGTAAGTCACTTCTATGTGAGCCTTATACCCCACAAGGTGTGATGCATAGTGTTTAAAACTGTGTCATGGAAAAATAATATTATCATTTTCCTACAGTAATAAGGCCTTAAAATGCTATTTTCACTGTGTCTTGCTTAGCTGTCCTAAGTGGAAACCTACAGTACAGATTAAAATACTAATATAATATCTAAAATGGGGACATCTACTAAACCTATTAAACAACTATTTCAATAGGGATTTAAAATTCAATTATATAGTGAAATCAATCTTTAATTACAAATTAAGAAAAAGTAACTTAAAAAATATGGAAAAGTAACTTTTAGAAAGTTATGTTTTACCTGCCTGAAGTTCCTACAGGCTAGTTTGCATTGGCTCTCCAGCTTCTTGAAGCCAGTGATCAGTTTTGAATAGGTGTGAAAAAAGGTGTGAAATGCCTCTTAGGCGTAAACAATAGGCTGACCTGAATGGGCAGGGTTCACTCCTATGAACCCCATAGAATATACATGGTGGGGCTGTGGGCGCCCTTCTTAAAACTACAGTGTTGAATCTTGCTTGAGGGTCAAATCCTGCTTGACAGTCTGCTGGGTTCACATGTAGAACCTGGGCTGCATCTGAAAGAGAGAGCACAGGATGCCAAGGCAATTCTTGTATATTCACTGTCTGGTTGCTGAACGACCCTGCTTTTGGCCTGCCATACTTCTGTTTCTGTTTCTGAGTTTGTGGTGGGTACAGTACTTGCTTCAAACTGGATTTTAGTGTTCAATGTGGGAAAACACTAGGATTACAATAGTAAAATTTCCACACACACACCCAGCCCAGAGAGCCCAAGTTTGGACTTTTACCATTTTAAAAGTACTGTGACACAGAGCATTTTGGGCCTGTTTATAGTAAGGCAAACAGGATCTACTGAAAATGTTGGGGGAATGGATCTGGGAACTTTTACGTCATTGATTAGGGAGGGGCCAGGAGTTACTCAATCCACTGCCTCATGCCAGACACAAATGTGGCACCTCAAGGCATCCACTACAGAACACTTTCTGGACTTGCAGAAGATCAGAAGAGAACTGAACCAGCTGTCTGTGACCTGAGAAGAGTCCGTAAGTATTGAACCTGCTCCCTCTTGTACCCAGGACAAAGAAGCTGACTTTAATGGTCGATTGGCTGACCTCCTGTGTGGCTAGAAGGAGACAGCAAGTTGCAAGAGGTAATTTCCTGAAAGTCCGCAGCTGATGACTGGCAACTAGACTCTGCTGTTGTCCTCTGTCTAACTCATTGTGAGTGTCTAAAAGCATCCCCTGAGGCCCTGAAGCCCTGAAGTGTTCTCCTGGGGTGGATTTGTGACTTAAAAGCATAAGTTAAAAGGTAAACTCTTCCCAGGATGAATTTTATTGGTGTATTCAAACTGAGCGCTGTCACTGTCAGCTTCAAATTACGCCTAAGTCCCAATATAATCCTACCACTGACTGTCACTGGTGCCACTCGCTACTTAAAACTTTAAAAACTACTAGCCCTTAATGGATTTTTTTCATGTTGGTGTCTTTTTATTACACCTTGCTCTATTTTCCTTTTTCGGTTTGGGATTGTATTGTTTTGCCTTTTGACTTTATTACTATTTTGGTACTGCATAAATACTTTACGCATTGCCCTAAGTTAAGCCTGTTTGCTCTATACCACAGCTACCAGGGGGTTGAGCGCAGGTAAATGTATTGACCCTGACAAGGGTTGTCATTATTGCTTGAGGTGGGCAGTATCCCATCTCAACTAATTAACTAATTTAATACAGTGCCAGTTGGAGGGTGATTTATTTTCTGTCTAATTTTTAAATGTAGGTGTTATAAAACATTTAAGTGACTCCATAACCTTGTAGCTACCTGCAATTTTAGTAATTGAGTAGGTGGTGATTTATTGTCTCCTTCATAAATAATGATAAAATGCATGGCACAACTGAATGAAATACTCATCATTTTTAAAACAGCCGCATCTGTGAATATTTTTTAAATGTATCATTTTAACTCCAAGCAGCTTTAGTGACTATCTACAGGTGGTAGATTGTTTTCTTTTTATTATTTTGAATAGTTGTGGCACATATAAAAATTAACAGTTGCATCAGCTTGCCAAGGCCAGACCTATTGATGTGTTAATGCTTGATTATGGATGTACTAATAAATGACTGCCTTAATTAAAATTGTATACATGTATATTAGGTTTCCTAGAATCTTGCCCATATGAGCATTGCCATTAATGCATGCTAAAAGAAATATGAGGCAGATTTAAGAGCCCTTTGCGCCACTTTAGCGCCACCTTAGTGTCATTTTTTTTACTGTAAGGTGGTCTTTTCCTCATGCCATATTTACATAGTGGTGCAATGCATGCATTGCGCCACTATGTAACCCTTTGTGCCACATTATGCATTCTCCATGCAAGATGTATGCAAAGGGGGTGTTCTGGCACAAGGAGGCCCACAGAAATGGCGCAATGAAATCTACAAGATTTCATTGCACAATTTTTGGCATCATTTTTAACACCTGCTTAGAGCAGGCATTAAAAGGACGCACCCATTGTAATCAATGTGCCTCCTTGCACTTTGCTTCACTAGCATCAAAACTTTTGACTCTAGTGGAGCAAAGCACCACAATAGCATCAAAAATGTTGATGCGAACATTTTAGAATAGGAAAGGAAAGAAGAAAAAGAAGGCAAGAGCGAAAGAAAGCATGAAAGGACAGAAAAATGAAAGAAAGAAGGAAGGAAGAAAGAAAGAAAGAAAGAAAGAAAGAAAGAAAGAAAGAAAGAAAGAAAGGAAGGAAGGAAGGAAGAAAGAAAGAAAGAAAGAAAGAAAGAAAGAAAGAAAGAAAGAAAGGAAGGAAGGAAGAAAGAAAGAAAGAAAGAAAGAAAGAAAGAAAGAAAGAAAGAAAGAAAGAAAGAAAGAAAGAAAGAAAAAAAGAAGGAAAAAACTTTTTTAACGTGTTACAAGTGCTGCAAATTAAACACAATAGAGGTTGGTTTTCTTCCTGGGCAAAGTTTATTAAAGAACCATTGGTGAAACTGAGTCCAGAATAAATGTGTTCTGAAGAATTGTCAGCTTAGGAATTCACAAGTATGATATTCAAGCATATAGTTTGTGTACTGCATGCATAGAAAAAGAGCATAAGTTTATACAGACCAGTTTCAAATGTACCTGATCTGTTATGCTGTGAAATACCAGCAGTCAGGTAAACAAATGACACTCCTAATGGAATTTACAAAAGTATTGACAGGAGGCAAGAACTTATTAAGTGTGGAATGTGGCCTGTACTCACATCTGGTATAAAGTGTACTGCTTCGACCCTAGGCCATAAACACAAAGGAAACACCAAGGGCCTGATTTAGATCTCAGCAGACGTGTTACTCCGTCACAACTGTGATGGATATTCTGGTCGCCTAAATATAAATCCCATTGTATGGGCTTTATATTTTGGAGGATGAGATTGGGACGGAGTAACCCACCCGCCAAGATCCAATCAGGCCCTAAATAATTAGAAAGTCAAAACAAAAACACAGGCACTGAAGGGAACTACTTTGTGTGTGGAAGTGCTCTTTGTGAGAAAGAAAAAGGCAGTCACTCAAAGTGAAGTGGCTGAAGTAGGCTGACCCACTGCCTCATACTATATGATGTAGTGGGCGGAAACAAAATGTGAATGATACCAAAACAGATCAATGGTTGAAGAGAGGTGGCTGAAAGCCCCTTTAGGTAAGTATGTTACTCATATAATTATAGTAAAATAAAAAGGTATTTGCCAATCCCAGCCCTAAGGAATAAATATGGGGCAGGTGGCAGCAGTTAATGCCTCATCACACTCATTTCCATATACCAAAAACACTGTGCTGGTATACTGATAACATTGTGACAGTGAGGATTTCAGGACTCATGCAAGAGATAAATGATGGTGCATTCCAAACATGGCATCTGCCCCATATTATGCATTGCAAGAATATAGCATAAACTAGTCTTGATAACTAGCATCCTGCGTACTTTGGATTATCAAAGTTAAATATACATATTATTGCAGCAGGCTCCTCAGTAGTCCAACATAATTAGTGCAGAGGTTATGATAGTGCATTGACTAGTTGCTATGATAATGTCACAATTATTAACTTTACTGTGATTATAGCCAATGATGTAAAGTGCTGTGAGTGCCACATTCACTACATGCATGTTTCCTGCATACACATGTAGGACTCTCAAAGTGAGATATACACTTTATTGCAGGAGGCTTCTGACTGGTCCAACACAATTAATGCATATTCTTATACAAAGCTTGGCCCCTTATGACATCAAAACTTTGTATTATAGGACATGGTCACTGCAAATAACTTGACTCTTTAACAACCTGTTTCACTCACCTGGAAGTCTTGCACCTACTCTTTACTACATATGTAAAGATAGTAAAGCATTTCACTAGTATAGTCCTTTGTGAAAAGTTTATAATTCTGAATTACACCACATTTATTATAGCCCTGCATTCTAAGGCACCTGAAACTAGATGCTCTGAGCATGTTCGCCGCTACTTTCTGATACTCTTTGCATGACTACATTAATTTGATGCTGCTTTTGTGCGGACATTCATTTCATCTAAGTGTCTTCATGGCAAATGTCCCACTTTGAGTCAGTCTTGACCTGTTAACAGACATCACATTGAAATTTTGTTGTTAGCATTGTAACTATGGGCTCAAAAACCCCAGCAGTAAAGTGCAGTTGGGCAAGAAGCAAGGATTAGCTGAAGGTATCACACATAACGATGCAACTTTGAGTGTTGTTCATACGTGGAAAGTTTTGTTTAATGTTTTTGTCACTATCTCATGTTCACGGTGAAAGGACCCTTTTCACAGGTAGCTGTCACTATACCTTGCATTTAATGTTTGAAGCCTATGGTGTTTGGCAGGTGACCTGCTATCAATACTGACCTGTTTGAAAAGGGGGATGACGTATGAAATGTTTTACCTATTCTGTGTTTGTGGGTTAATGTGATTGTACATGTTGGCCAAGATTCTTATGAGCCAGCCATTTCACCTATCAGGGAAAGAAATAAACCATGCCAAAAAATCAAATATGATTTTAATATTCTCAGATTTCTCTAAAGTGTATACAACAATTTGATCAAAATTAAAAGAGGTTTCTAAACCCTACACTTTTATTCCAAAAACACAAGCTTTATTTTAGTGACAGGCCGAAACAACAAAACTCAAGCAGAATCATCTTAGACCAGTTTGTCTTTCTGCTACATTGTATAACAAAGGTACATTGTGTTGGCCACTTCAGGAAGAAGGAAATGGCTCATTCTCTCACATTCCTTTGTTTGAATGGCATCATTTTAATTTGTGGCTGTGCAGGTGTATTGTAATGTATATTTAGTTCCTGAGTTGTTAGTGTATTTTATTCTTGGTATGTTCTATCCCTTTTTCCTTCCCTTTTCCTATTGTAATGTTCCAATGGAATGTTATGACTTTAATGTAGGAACACTGTACTGTTACATAAGGGGGAAGCCCTGAATGAAGCTGTGGCTGGAGTTTCTTCTATTCATCCTGTTAATGCTGAATTTTTACTAATGAATATTAAAATATTCTGAGTGTTGAATCTGCATGGAAAATGAGTTAACGTAGACAAATACTACACGCATTTGAAAATTGTGCCTACTAGAGTGACCACCAGTATTCAAGAGGTGTACTTACTAACTGCTTACTAATGTAAAATGTTGAGATCCAGTTTGTATTATTATAGTAGTACGTCATATTAAAGGTTTTGCTATTATGTATTTGCTTTATTAATAATAGGCCTTACTTTAGCAAGATCTTGGACCTAGTTGCACAGCCTCATGTCAAGTTGCATTGCTTAGACGAACTATAAAATTGGCTGCTTAGAAAATTAAATTGTGATTTTCCACTGCGTTGACTGAGTGCTAATAGCTGAAATTATTTTCCATGAGAACTGATTGCTAGAAAATGTTGTACTAGCTAGGGACAAATTGTATAGCTTAGTGTGTGTAAAGGCGACCATCCCAGGAGAAGACAATCGATGCACTGACTGGAGTATAAGCTGATACAAATTTGTTACCTGACAAGCCCAACAACGCGAACAGGAGAAGAGCCATTCATCGACATGTGAACAGGAGACTAGGGGTTCTACTTTCATTGGACTAAACATAAATGTATGATTCTTTGACAAATAGCAAAGTGGTAAGAAGTTTTAGGGAATTTAACTTAGCCAGACTGCAGCGAGAGGAGAGGAGCCATTAGCTTTTTCTTTCTTAACCATCTCGAGACACCATTAGCTATCATCTCTCCAAACTACATGAAGAGACTTTGCTTTCCCGAACTTTAATGATGAATTCTGATGCCTTGCTGACCGAACTGATGTCCAGTTGACGAAGACTGTCACAGCTTGCTGAACCATACTGAGGCAAGGTATAAGAAGATGTTACTGATTGTTATGTCTATTTGCTTTTGTCCCTAGGTACCAACCGCTAATTTTGACAGAGCCATAGTTAGATGTTTTTCCAAATTTGTGTTGACTAAATTGTTTTGCATGAAGTCTAAACATAAAATTCTAATCTGAGGTTAGTTATGGTGCTCACTGATGATGCTCGCTACATGTAATAGCAGTTGATGTATTTTCTTTGCTGAATCTAAATGTATGCCTTTTCTTTCGCGCAGTTATTCTTGCATAGTAAATACAAATGCCCCACACCCACAAACAATGAAACGAAAGGCCAGGGTTTAAGAGTGTGCCGCCAAAACACAGGCCACACATAAATATTTATTTGAGCTCACAGAGGTAACTATTCACAACAAGGCCAATGGCCAGTCCATAGTGCCAGATGGTGTGGGTCACAGTGGCCCCAACCTGACTCCCAAAAGTGCACGGTACTCCACCTAATGGGGCAACAATGGGACATCCAGGCACCTCACAGAACAGGGGCAGGGGGTGGTGGGGATTTGCGACGGGGTGGGGCTTGGACTTGCGCTCGGAAGGTGGAGGGGGTTTGGGTATGGCTTTGGAAGATGCGGTGTGTGTTTTGAGCGGGTGGAGCCAGACGGAATTGGCTCTGCACGGGGCTTCTTCCTCTCTGGGGAAGGGGCACGGGAATGTGAAGGGCAGACAGGGGCGGGCTGTGACGTGGAAGGAGTGGAAAGGGCAAGGAGGTGCGCACGCTTAGGGACAAGACGGGGTGGGCCAGTGGGTTGGAAGAGGTCAGCATGGGAGAGGAAAAGTTTTTTCGGAGCAATTGGGTTGGGCCTGGAGGAGGGCGTGGACTTAAGTGGTGTAGGGGTGCATGTTGTGGGTGCAGGTGACTGGACAGGATGCTGAGGTGTGGTGGATGTGTGATGGGTGGGTGTCTTGGTGCGTTTGGTGTTTTTGGAGGAGGGGGTGGACACAGTGGGAGAAGACAGGCAGCCAGTGTGGATGTATGTTGTGTGGGTGTCTGCAAGTCTGGTGAGTGTGCTGCATGTGTCAACTACAGTAGTTTGGTGAGTGCAGGTGTGGTGTCTGGGGTGCATGTATGGATGTCTGCTATTGTGGTGAGTGCAGGAAGAGGATCAGCAACAGTGACTGAAGGTGCAGTGCTTGAGGGTGTGCATGTAGAGGGGACAGACAGGGAGGTGGAAGAGGTGGGCACACTAGGGGAAGTGGATGTTTCTGTGTGTGCATGTGTATGTTGGCTGTGTGAATGCTTGTGGTGGGAGGTGTGGTGCTTGTGTTTAGATGTGTGCATTTGTGTGTTGAGGTGCTTGACTGCGTGTCAGATTGTGTGCTTTGGAAGGGTGAATGGAGTAGGGTGCTGGAAGGGGTAGAGGAGGTTGTAGGGGGGACGGAATGACCAGGGAAACTGGCTGCCGTCAAAGAGGAGGCCAGAGCCTAAAAAGATCTCTGTAGGCCAGACACAGCACCGTGAATGCCATCCAGATAGGCATTTATCTGCTGCATCTCTGATGCTAGTCCCTGGATGGCATTGACAATGGTTGTCTGCCCTATAGAGATGGTTCTCAGGAGGTCAATAGACTCCTCTGTGAGGGCAGCAGGCCTGACTGGGGCAGGGGAGGAGGTGTCTGGGGTGAAGGAAATGCCCTCCCTTCTGGGTGAGGGGGCATGGGCATCTCGGTGGGGAGCAAAAGGGAGGGCGGTGATGGCTTGGGGGGTGGCAGAAGATGTTACTGTAGTGGTGTGCCCACTAGGGTTCACCACCGCCGGGGAGCCGCCATCGGAGGAGGTATCGGAGTCACTACCTCCAGTGGTAGTTGCCTCCCCGTGGTACTCCCCTCGCCCTCCAACCCACTGGTCCCATTGGCGTCGGGTGACTCTGCCTCTGAGGATCCGTGGGCCGCTGCATCCCCACTTGAGGGTGCCTCAGGTCCCTCACCAGATGATGCTGATGTACACAAACAACAGAAGAGAACAGGAATGGAAAGACAAAACAGGAGAGACACTTGTAAATAGCGGAAAGGAGTGAACATAGTAGCCAGACATACACCCACCCAGAAGACCCCCCAACAGGCAGCCCATCCACTATGCCCATGGCCATGCCCCTGACTAGTGACCAGAACCCTGCTCTACACCCATTCCCTGAACTACCTAAAGACCCGACGTGTAGGAGACCTGACCAAAACACCCCTACACCCTACGGGGGCCATCATGTAGATGGACATCAGTCAGAGTCCCTGCAACTAAGCAGCATGAACCCTAATGCACACACAGACATCCATCAAGGGTTAAGATTGTGACATGAGTACTCACCCCCTTGTGACTGCTGTGCAGCCTTCAAGCGCCCATCCAGGTCTGGGTACGCCACCACCAGGATGCTTAGCATGAGGGGGGTCAGTGCCCGACAGGCACCCCTTCCACGTTGGGAGGACTTCCCCAGCTGGGCCTCACAGATTTTTCGTGCCCAGCACCGCAGGTCCTCCCACCTCTTCCTGCAGTGGGTGCTCTGCCGGTTGTAGACCCCCAGGGCTTGCACCTCCTTGGCGATGCCATGCCAAAGTGCCCTCTTCTAGTGGGCGCTGACCTAAAAGGGAGACACAGAAATGTAACACAGAGGTCAGGCACTTGCAAAATATGTACAGCTGGCTATACGTCCACTATGGGACGGACAGTACTGACAGACTTACAGGACATACGCATGCAGCATGGCATGAACCATGGCCCATGCAGGCTCAGAGGTGCACGCATATGTACTTACAACACCATCCATTACACCCAAACAGTGCCCCCCAACCCCCAACTCACCTGTACCTCTGGCTGTCCGTAGAGCTTGCCATACAGGGGCAGGACCCCATCCACTAGCCTCTCCAATTCCTCCTGGGTGAAGGCCAGGGCCCTTTCCCCTGCAACACGAGCCACTTCCATGACCAGAGGCAGGGGGACACAGCAGTACACTCAGTGGAGTACCTGCTTGCACGAGATCAGGGAGTCAAGTGAAGTTGGGGTGACTAATTCGCGTACGTACCGCAGTGGTGTGCACCGTCACAGCCGGCGGCGATCAAGATACACCAGGATTTCCCCATTGGCATCCATGTTAACCAATTATGGTGCGAACGGCGGTAAACACCGCCTTACGCTGTTACGTCAACCGCTAGCAGTATGAGGTCAACTCCACAACAACAGTTCTGGATTACAGGGGGCAGACATCTTGGCCTTAATTACGCATCAAGAAAAGTGCACAATGCAGGCCCTATTGTTCACCTAAAGCACCTATGCATGTGACCATTAACAATACCACACATAACAAACACTGTTCACTCATTAAGGTGTAGATGAAAATCTGTCAATAACATGTAACTTTTGACTCCCTACAATCAAGTAAGCAGTGCACAATGAATGACAATGTGTGCCAATGTATGTGTGTTCCTCACACATGTTTCAAATCCCTCCTAGGTACCGACCCTTGTGGCAAAGAAAGGCCCTATTGGTGTACAGATCACTTGTTGATTTGCAGACCATGGTGGAGCATCACATCATGATCAATTACAGACTCACACGTGCAACTATTCTTGAACTTTGTGCATTACTGGATCCTGCACTAACTCCGGCAAATCGTAATCAGCATGCCATCCCTACTGAAGTGCAGGTGCTCTCTGCACTCCATATCCTGGCCACGGGCTCGTTTCAAGTGACAGTGGGCATGGGTGCTGGATTTTCACAGCCAATGTTCAGCATGGTACTGACAAGATTTCTAAATGCATTTGTACAATACCTGCAGTCCTATGTGAGGTTTCCCCAAAGTACTGACCTCCCTGCCATCAAATCTGACTTCTATCCATTTGAAAATATACCCCATGTGATCGGTGCCATCGATGGCACCCACATACCTATCATACCCCCAAGAGTCAGTGAATAGGTGTACAGAAACAGAAAGAACTTTCACTCCATGAACATCCAATTGGTATGTACTGCAGACCAGTACATCTCACATGTGAATGCCATGTTACCCGGTTCAGTCCATGATTTCTTTGTGCTGAGGAACAGTAGTGTGCCACAGAAGATGGAACAACTACAAGAAGACAGAGGGTGGATCATAGATAGGTGTTTCTGTCACTAACTGCCACCTTGCGTTGGCTCCTGACACCAGTGAGGAATCCTGGGACAGATGCAGAGAGGAATTACAGAGAGGCCCATGGACATACTAGGAGGGTGATAGAGCGCACAATAGGTCTCCTGAATGCTAGATTTTGTTGCCTACATATCTTTGGGGGTTCCCTGGCCTACGGGCCTGAAAAGGTGTGTAGAGTAGTGGTGGCCTGTTGCATACTGCACAACGTGGCAGTGAGAAATTCTATCCCCCTCTTGGAGGTGGATGGTGCTGTATATCCTGACCAGCTTCCTCAGAGATGGGAGGAGAGTGATGGTGATGATGAGGAAGGGGAAGATGTCAATTCCAGGACCCAACTGATACAACTCTACTTCCAGTAACTATGTGGGACTAAGGGCTGACATTGGTGTTTGTGACACATACTGTCAGTGTGGTTTGTCATCTGGGGGGGGGTTGAATCTACTATTTGCAACTTGGTCCAGGTCTGCATGGTACCAAATACAATTTAGTGCTTTTTTTGGGGGGCAGCATTTAGGCACACAGGTGTACTTTCATGCAACGCATTACCAATAAAGTGGTTATCAGCCAGTTGCATCCATACTTCACTTTGTTCACACATTATGACAGGGGACAGTGTTACAGGTGTGATATGTGTTTTATTGGTGGCAGAGATTGAATAGTGCAATTTACAGTGATGGCAGTTGGTCATGGGTGGTTGTCCTCAATGCTAACATGGTGGCAGCCTTGTTGGTAGTATTGATGGGTCCATCAATGCTTACATGAGTTCTTACTGATTCTTAGCACTGTTTGGTGGTTGATTGTGTGGGATGGTTGATGTGCAGATTGTTGCAGAGTTACTTCTTGAAGGGGGCCTTGCTTTTGGCAGGGGTTCCAGTCCCATATCTTGGCCTGAGGGTACGTTTGGGTGTCTGCTGTTGACCTTGAGGGGATAACATGATTGACCCTTGTGTTTCCTCTGAGGGTAGTTCCTGGGATGTTGCTGCTGATGGTGTCATTATCCAGCCTGTGTCCTGTGCCGTAGTGGGGGCCTCCTGTCCTGTGTGGGTCTCAGACTGGGTTTGTACCAGCTGCAGCAGTGCTCCTGCTATGCTGGCCACTGTGGTGTTGTGCTTTTTCCACTGCTCCATGGCCTCTTGGTGGTGTTCCTGCTGCATCCTCTGACTGTGCTCCAGGGTGGATACTATATGTGCCAACCTGTCACGGGTATGCTGGTAAGCCCCCAGGACCTCAGAGACCACGTCCTGGGCTGCTGCATCCATCCTGTGGCCTTCCCCTGAGCCACTGAGGCTCTACCACTGGGCCTAGCCCCCTGTGCCTGTGCCCCCTGCACAGGTCTGGCGATACCACTTGTACTGGGGCCATCGTCTCCCTGCCTGTTGGTAGGGGGTGACTGTGGCCTCTGTACCTGTGTTCCACCAGTCTATGGCCTGGATACACTGGTGTGGGTATGCTTGCCCTGGGCTGCTGTTCTTGCCTAGGTGGTAGGGGTGTCAGTGGTATCCTGGGTGGGGCTGCTGCATGGTGACAGTCCAGGACTGTGTGAGGGGCCTGCCTGCTCATCAATGCCCAGGGATCCTTCCCCAGTGTCCTGTGAGGGGCCTCTGTCTCCATGGGGGGCACTGGCACTCCTTGTCCTGTCTGTGAGGGTGGCATGGGTGGTGGTGCCTGTTGGGGGACATGGACATGTCTGTTACAAATGCATGATCGGATGGGGTGCACAGGGCTGGGCTGTTTTGTGCAGGTGTAACTTTTTAGGGCCAATCAGGGTGCCTTTGTGAGGTTTGCACTGCATTTTGCTTCGGATGTGGAGTTGCATTGTGGGTGGTGTAGTGCCATTGTGAATCCTTGAAGGGGTAGGTGGCTGTGCACAGGGGAGGGATGTGGCCCTGTTAGTGGGTTTGTGGTCATGCAGGGGGGCTGGATTCAGGGGCTGTGGGCTAGGTTGGGTAGTGGTCCTGGTGGGTGTTGGTGGGGTGGGGTGGTGCATGCATTCCAGGTGTGATGTATATGGGGTAACTGTTGAAGACTTACCCAAGTCCATTCTTCCAGTGAGTCCAGTGAGTCCCTCAGGGTGCAGGATGGCCAGTACCTTTTCCTCCCAGTCTGTCTATTCAGTTGGTGTTGGTGGAGGTCCTCCCCCACTCTTCTGGACTGCAATGTGGTGCCTGGATGCCATGGCCCTGACATCTCTTGCGGATGTCGTCCCTTGTGCGTGGATGGTGTCCCACTGCATTGACCCTGTTGACAATGGTCTGCCATAGCTCCATCTTCCTGGCGATGGGTGTGTGCTGCACCTGAGCCCCGAATAGTTGTGGCTCCACCTTCAGGATCTTGTCCACCATGGTCCTTAGCTCCCTTTCCGTGAAGCATGGATGTTTGGGGGGTGACATGTTGGGTGTGGTGAATGGTGTCGGGCTGGTATCGCGGTTAGGGTGCTCTTCTGTGGGTCGGTGTGAGTCTCGTGTATAGTGGCGTTTGGTGTCTGCTTCTGGTGCTCTCTGTCTTTGTTGGCCTAGTTTTGTTGCAAAGGATTGTGTGGTGAGTCTGTGATTGTTTTATGGTGTTATGGATGTGTGTCAGGTGTGTGGGTTTCTAGCTCATCCAATGTGTGCACTTCTTGCTGTTGGGTCCACTTGCTACCCTTGACGGTCGGCACCGCCAATGGTCATTCGGCTTCCACTGACCACCAAGGTGATTTGTGCATCATTATTTGAAGGGTGGGATGTGGGTGTGCTCGGCGGTGGCGGGGTGGAAGGTCCAGCATTTCCGCCAACAGGGTCCTGGTGGTGACTGGTGGTCTGGTGATTTTTGGCAGGGTCAGGATTTTGGTTAATTATATGGCGGGTTTGTATTCACCGCCAACGGCGGTCTTCTGTTAACCGCTGCCACGGCGGTCGGCGGTGTTTACCGCCGTGTTCATAATGACCGCCTAAGTTATGTAACATTAGCATTGTTAATATAGGGAAATAAACATTATAACTTTTACATAAAGGTGTGGTTATTCATGGCCCAGAGGTCATGGTGTGTGGAAATTACTGACTCCTATTATTATGGATGTTATTGGTTGTCACTGCTATTGATTTGTATTGGTACTGAGTCTTATGGGCAAAACTACTCTAAGTGCAGTCAAAAGGATCATTGACCTACAAACGAGTCCCCTTATAAATTAATGTAAATTAACCAAATAAGGTCTAACGCGCTAACAGAGATGGTAGCAGAGGATGGTTTGTCTCCTTAGGAGCCCATCATAAAGGCCCGGTACATGGTTTGTCTCTTTAAGAGCCCATCATAAAGTTCAGAGATAGGTAGAAGAGTACTTGGCCCCAGAGACGGTAAGCGAGAAATAGCAAGTTTTCCCAGAGATGGTAGAGGGGTAGTGGTTAGTCTCCTACAAAGAGCAAAGTGATCCACAGACTTGGTGAGAGAAATTGGTGAAAGTTTGGATTTTTCAGATTCAATTTTACAAAGTGGAGAGAAAATATGCCCCTAAGTAGGTAGGTTGACTTTCCCAGAAACTTGGAGCTTGCCAATGATTGTTTGAGGATGTTCCCTATGTTCTAGTGACAGTGTGAATAAAGTAGGTTTTGCGCTTGCACAGCTTATGCAAATTGCAGGTGAATTGCGATGTCTGTGAGGGTTTAGGGAGTTTGCGTACTCCAAATGAAGTTGTAGAAGGAGTGTGCATACTATGAAGTGTGAGAGTAGGGAAGTCGTCGCACTTCATGTGTTTGTGGCGCTTTGTGCTAAAAAATTGTCTACATGGTTGTTGGTATACGGACCCTGCGAGGTCTAAGACTCCGGAGTATATTGAAAAGTGTATGACACACTTGGTTTTTGTTGTAATTTGACTGGTTTAATAGGTCGATCGGGCGTAGTCAACAAGACAGAGTGCGAGCCAAAGTGAGTGAAAGTATTTTCGACTGAGATCTGGTGAGTCCTATGTGCACCTGGACAGACCCACTGATCAGTTGAGAGTGAAATTTGTGGGTCGAATTTTGCTTGCAAATCAGGGAAACTGAGAAAGAAGGAGTAGCTGCTAGAGAAAAATGCCGTCAGTGAAAAATTCATAAGGTTTCTGAAGCGATTGTGTTACCCTACCTATAGCAAACAGACAAATTAGGTTTTGATTTTGTTTAGTGCTCGCAATAATTTTACATTAGTCTAGTGTCAATCCGAGGTTAGGAGGACAAGCCACAAGACTTTGTCAGCCAGAGTACATGTGAGTGTGAAGTCATTGGAGCTGTGTGGGGAAAGGTTGGTTAGTGAGATGGGTCGCGCACGGATTGGCGGACAACCATAAAGCGCAATTGGTTGAGAAGGTTGGTGAAGAAGATTCTGGGATTAAAAGCCACTGTCTGATTTGACTAAGAATAACATAAAAGGTCACAGAAATGAATTTTTTTAAAGCTTTAAAGAGTGCTTTAAGGGGAGATGTGTACATTACCACGAGTATAGGGATATATACGAGTATATACCACCGCCAGATGGTACACCAGCTTACATTGTACTCGAACAAAAGGGTGCTGCGCCATGTCTTTGGCTGAAACAATGGTGCAAAGTGACAGAGAACGATGGGAGCTTAGCGTTTCCTGCCAATGGAATATTTAATATGAGGAGCTTAGAGAATTTGAGGAGGGTGCTGAATGACTTGAAACCTCCTCCGAGACCAGCATAGTTCGAGGCATTAGCAATCTGGGAATTAGTAGCCAGACAGCACTAGCAACAGAAGTTTGAGAGGAGAATGAGAAAGGCAGAAAAAACACTAGCGGAGGCTAGATGGGACAGCGACCAGGGGTTTTGGAGAACAGAAACTTTACAGGGGATTAACTTGTTTCCTGCAATTACTCAGGACAGCGAGAGAAAGGGAAGGAAAGCCACTAGAAAGACAAACAGAAGCTCTTCCGAGAGTAGGGAGCAGAGATCAAAGGTGTCTAGGAGATCTTTAACACTTGAGGAAGAGTCAGAGGATGATGAGTTTATTTTACAGTTATTGAGGAATCATCCCCCACCATATGCAGCACAAGAGAGCGGCCCGAACACCAGTGTAAACCCTTCAGCACCAACACCGGTTAACATAACAAAGAGTCCAGTACAGATTAATCCTAGAATGACACAGAGCCCAATGCAGAGCACTCTTAATCTACCTAGTACACCAGTAGCACAAAACCAGATGCCACAACCAAATGTCCAGAGTATTTACCCTGATGTACCCATTGTGGAAACTGCCACAAACCTAATAATGCCAACAGGACAAGTTTTCCTGAAACCGACATTGGTTCAGACAGAACCAACTCCTCCCTTACTGCCTCAAGTGCAGCTGCAAGTAATGCCAAAGTACACTCCTATAACAGGGACACAGACAGACATGTCTGTAATGATGAGTCAGAGTATGGGAATTATGCACCCACAAAACCCGCATGTCAGACCAAGCCCAGATGCTGTATCTGTACCTGTCACCATTGGCCCAATTGTAACTTTGTTCGCACAGGAGAGGCAGGGAGTTCTGAGTCAGAATTCAATGTGGGGAGGAATCAATGAGAATACTCAAAAGTCTTTCCTGTGGGACAGACCTTTGATGAAACCAGATCATTTCTAGGACTTAGTCCATTTGGAGTTGCTCCGGACACTGTAACAGGGTCAAACGTTAGTCACATCCTGGAATTACTGACACTGCAGTCTCCAAATATATTTGTACAACCGTTGCCTACTACTCCGCCTAACAACATTTCGCTGCAAGGTCTGACTGCCTAACAATTGACTGAATAGTTAGACAAGCTGAATACCCCGCAGAGTGCTCCTAGGGAAGAGGGGTACTTGAACTATACAAGACTAGGGATGGCACCGGGTGAGCTCATTGAAGGGACTATGGGTGTGAACAAACTCGAATCCTATACCAAAGCAGAATTGAGATATCTGTGCCAGAAAATTATGAGGTAAGTGGGCAATGTGAATCAAAAGGTGGCAGACCTGGCAGAGAAATACAGCATAGAAATAGAGAAAACAAAATATTTGAAGAGGAGTTACAGGTTAGATTTTGACACAAAAGATTTTGAACACATGAGATCTGCAGTAATGAAGGCACACCCTAGGGAATTATTCCAAAGTGTACCGACGTGGTAGGCATTAGACAAGTGGGAAGGCAGATGGGTAAAGAAGAGAGATAAAAGAAAAAGGGATTCTGCGGATCTTACTGCAAATGTGCAGCAGGGTAAGGATCCAGTGAAAAATGTGTTTATGTCCCTTGGAGCAGAAGTGACATTTTATCCTTTTCAAATGACTATCCCAAGTTGAGATAGAAACCAGTAGAATGGTACCAGCATACAGACATTTTCGTGAAACTTGCAAAATGCCTGTGGGAGGGCTTGAACACTCTATTAGAGATAGTAGTTACAATTGATTTATGGATGGAATGCAAGAGGAGTATAGATTGGCTGATAAAAGAGCCATAGAAATATCCGATTACAGGTGCACCATCTCCCGAGGTAATGAAATACTACTATGAAGTGATTGAATTTTTCAAAAATGAGAATTTCACCCAGGAACATTGACTGGCAGAGAATAGACAGGACAGCTCAGGAAGTGAAAGAGTTAATGCATGCGTATTATGAAAGACTGTTGCAGGCATTTAAGCATTACAGTGGTACAGAGACAATCGAGCCGAAAGACATGATTCATTTTGTGTTTAGATTTGTGGAAGGATTGAGACCTGAGATTAGCCAGATGATTAAGAGTCATTTGATATGCTGGCAAGCAAAGCTGATTGATGAGGTACTGCAATATGCAAAGTACTGTAGCGATGAGATTGAGTTTTATCAGAGGAGGCTTACAGAAAAGGCGATGGTGATGCAGATTAGAGCAGCACAAACAGGGATGCATGGACATTTTCCACAACAGCAGCAACAGCAGGGAAATGTGGCATTTCAAAATCAGATGAGAGGTAGAGGTCATGGAGGAATTGGAATCGGAAACCGTAGTCCTGATTTGGGTACTTTAGTGGTTCAGAATGAAATACAAGGAATGAAAAGATTGTTGCCATGTCACCCTTGTGGAACAATCGCACATTGGAAGCGGGAGTGCCCGATGATAGTACAGGAAGGTGTTGTACTGCAATGCATTCCAAAATATGAGAGGATCAAGAATAAGAGGTCATAATCCAAATTTCCAGAATAATGTGAATCAGATGCAAAATTTTCAACCCATGCAGCAGATGCAAATGCCACGGATGCAGATGACACAGTCGCAGCCAATGCAACAGCAGGTTCAAATGGTACCTAGACTGCAAATCCAAATACCTTAAGTCCAAATGGAAAAGCCACAGGTGATGCTTCCTAAACAGGTCACAGGTCAGAGGTCTAACCAGAGTAATAACACAGTCCACCAATTCCCGTTACACAGTGAGAATGGAATAATCAATGACTGGGTGAGCGAAAGTTTGGATGAAGAGGAATGTGTGCCTGCAGCTTCCTTGAAGGTAGATCAGAAAGGTCCATGTGTGAAAGGAAAAGTAATGGGTCATAAAGTTTCATTCTTAGTTGACACAGGAGCTACACGCTCTACAGCGAGAACAGCGGAAGTTCCAAACCTGCCCCTTTCAGGAAAAACTGTCCAGATTGTAGGAGTAGTGAATCAGTATTTGACCAAACCAATTAAATAACCAGTTCAGGTTAAAATTGGCAACTTTAAAGGATTACACAAATTCGTAGTCTGTGACTCAAATCCAGTATCCCTATTGGGAAGAGACTTGCTGTGTAAAACAAGATGAATCGAGTTACAGATTAACAGTGACTATGATAATGTCCAGGCTCCCGAGACAGAGTGTGAAATAATAAATGAGGAGTACCCCCTGACTAGTTTCTTTCCAGTATTCACAGTAAATTATCTTCCCCATGATTTACAGGGAACAGTTAAAGAGGGAATGTGGGATTTGACAGGGAAAGTGATTGACCTGACAAAGGGAGTTGAGCCAGTTAAAGTTCTGGTAAAGCTGAACACAATTTTTCCCCAGATTCCCCAGTACCACATGCCATCATTGAGAAGGTTGCTCCCATAATTGCAGAATTCATAAACCAAGGGGTCTTGAAAGAAGTATTGAGCAGTCCATGTAATTCACCGATATTGGGATTGAAAAAGCACTGTGGAAAAGTTAGGATTGTCCAACATTTGAGAAAAATAAATTACATTGTTAGCAAATGTTGTCCTGAAGTACCAAATCCAGCCATGATTTTGTTTCAGATTCCATGTAACGCTGAATGGTTCACTGTCATAGACTTGTCACAAGCCTTCTTTTCTGTGCTTCTTCTTGAAAAAAGTCAATTTCTCTTCTGTATCACATTTTAGAATGAGTTTACTGTTGGTAGGCTACTGTCGCCAGTGGATTCCCAACCTTTCAGTCATTTCCAAGCCATTGCAGAAGCTGACCCACAAAGAAGTCACTGATCTCTTAGTGTTAGACCAGGACTGCCTGAAAGCATTTTCTGAATTGAGCGAGAGTTTGTGCAAAGATCTGGCTTTGGGAATGCCTGACTACACTAAGTCCTTCACGTTGTTTTGTCATGAGTGTGATGCATGTTCCTTGTCTGTCTTAACTCAAGTCCATGGAGGTTTAAACTGCCCAGTAGCATATTTTTCAGCTACTTTGGACCCAGTTGCAGCAGCTTTACCAGACTGTTTGTGTGCAGTTGCAGTGGTTGGACAGAGCCTCGCACAGTGTGAAGCCATTGTGATGGGATATCCCCTGACCATTCTGGTCCCTCACTCCATTGAGGTTTTACTTATAAGGAGCAAGACGCAATACCTGATAGGTGCCAGATTGACTCGCTATGAGACGATCATTTTGGGGTGACCTAATGTGTCATTAAAAAGATGTACAGTGCTTAACCCGGCAATCTAATTCCCCAATGAAAATATCAAAATGGAAAAATTGGAAGACATTGAGCATGATTGTCTTGAAGTAACTGATCTATGCACGAAACCTAGACCTGATATCAGAGACACCTGATAGGAAGAAAATTACCAAATTATCTTTGTTGATGGTTCCTGTCTAAGGGACAATACGGGAATACTGAGAGCAGGATATGCTGTGTGCACAATTTCTGGTATACTTAAAGCGTCCTGGCTTCGAGGAGTATACTCTGCACAAGTAGCAAAACTGGTAGCCCTTACTAGAGCATGCCATGTTTCTGCTCAACTTAAAGTTACAATCTATATCGATAGCCAGTATGGATATGGAATAGTGCATGATTGTGGCCAGTTATGGTCACATAGAGGGTTCCTGACCTCTTCTGATTAACCAGTAAGAAATGGTGAGATAATTCTAGAGTTGTTGCAAGCTATCCAAACGCCTGAAAAGATTGCTGGGGTGAAATACCGTGCACATCTGAAATTGCAAGATTTTGGCCCTCATTACAACCCTGGGGGTCGGTGATAAAGCGGCGGTAATAACGCCAACAGGCCGGCGGTAAAAAAAATTGAATTTTGACCACGGCAGAAACCGCCAACACAGAGCCATTTTAACACACCGACCGCCATGGCGGTAGCAACAAGCACTGCGATGGTAACCGTCAACAGCCAGGCGGCAGACAATGTACCGCCCACAGTATTACAACAAGCCAATCCGCCAGCTTTTCTGGGGGGGTACCAATGCCATCAAAAGCACGGCGGAAACAGTACACAGAAGGGAAATGACTCACCTCTCGACACTCAAGGAAGAACCACAATGCCATGGAGCCCGAACTGCAGATCTTCCCGATGCTGGTATACCTCCTCCTACACCAGGAACACGAATGGCAGCGAAGACGACCAGGGTGAGTACCGCACCTAGCACACAAGGAAGGGGGAGGAAAAAGAGAGTGACACATGCACGCAACACGCAACACCCCCACCTACACCCTCAACACCATACACACAAACAGATGCAACAACATTACATATCCACCCCGTACCTCTCAGGAATAACGCAAGAACAAAAGGAAGTGAGTAAAGCCAGTGTAATAATATCCATTTCGAGAAATACATCCTTAAAGCACAAAACAGTATCTACAATATATACAAATGGAGGAACAATGCCCAGTCCAAAACGTCCATGGCCCACAGGGCCATAACACATAGGCAAAAGCCACACTTGACTCCTGTCTCAATACGGAGAAAACACTGCTGGGGCATCAGGTCGAAGATACATAGGCACCTCAGGGCAAAGGGGAGGGGGGCGCCTCAGCTGGAAGATGGTACAAAGCCATTGCTCCTGGAAGGGGCTACATTCCCTCTGCGATGTCCTGGGGAGTGCAAAGCCACAGTCTCTCTAGTGGGTGGTTTGCCCACTGCTTGGTCCTGGGGAGTGCAAGGCCACAGTCTTTCTAGTGGGTGTTTTGCCCACCGCTTGGTCCTGGGAAGTGCAAAGCCACCATCTCTCTAGTGGGTGACTTGCCCACTGCTTGGTCCTGGGGGGTGCAAAGCCACAGTCTCTCTAGTGGGTGGTTTGCCCACTGCTTGGTCCTGGGGAGTGCAAGGCAACAGTCTCTCTAGTGGGTGGTGTGCCCACTGCTTGGTCTTGGGGAGTGCAAAGTCACAGTCTCTCAAGTGGATGGCCTGTCCACTGGTTCTAGAGGGGGCTTTGTGCCCAGTGTGCTTCATCCTGGCAAAGAGGGGGCGAGTGGATGCCTTCTTCCACTGGTTCTGGAGGGGAGGGCTTTGTGCCCAGTGTGCTTCATCCTGGCAAGGAGGGGTTGAGTGGATGCCTTCTTCCACTGGTTCTGGAGGGGGCTTTGTGCCCAGTATGCTTCATCCTGGCAAGGAGGGGGTGAGTGGATGCCTTCTCCACTGGTTCTGTAGAGGTTTTGTGCCTAGCAATGCAGATCCTGGGTGGTGCAAGGTCACAGTCTCTCACCTGGGTGTCACACCTACAGTTGTTGCAGGGGCCAGGACGCACTACAGCCCATGTAGGCACGACTACACTCTGCCTGCTGGCGGTGACGGCTGCTCAGTGGTGGCAGTTGCAGGGCTAGCGGCAGTGCTGCCAGTGGTGGGGGAGGCTCCAGCCCTTCCCCTGCAGCCTCGGACGGCTGCCCACTGGGGCTGTTGCTACTGGCAGTGGTGCAGGTGATGGTGCAGGTAGCAGTGCAAGTGGCGGTGCAGGTGGCGGTGCAGATGGCAGTGCTGGTGGCGGTGCTGATGGCGGTGCAAGTGGCGGTGCTGTCAGTGGTGGGGGGAGGCTCCAGCCCTTCCCCTGCAGCCTCGGACAGCTGCCCACTGGGGCTGCTGCTGCTGGCAGTGGTGCAGGTGGTGGTGCAGGTGGCGGTGCTGGCAGTGGTGCAGGTGGCGGTGCTGTCACTGGTGGTGGGAGGCTCTAGCCTTTCCTCTGCAGCCTTGGACGGCTGCCCACTGGGGCTGCTGCTGCTGGCAGTGGTGCAGGTGGCGGTGCAGGTGGCGGTGCAGGTGGCAGTGCAGGTGGCAGTGCAGGTGGCGGTGCTGGCGACGGTGCAGGTGGCAGTGCTGTCTGTAGTGGGGGGAGGCTCCAGACCTTCCCCCGCAGCTTCGGACGGCTGAAGTGCCACGGCTGGTGTTGTTTGCCCAAGTGCTGCTCCCGCACCAGGCACCAGATCCATCCTGCCTGCAGCGTCTGTGCCTTTTTCCTTGCCTTTGGCAACTGGTGTTCCCTTCCTGCCCTTGGCAGCTGGTGGTGCCTCCTTGCTTCTGCCAGCTGGTGTTCCCTTCCTGCCCTTGGTCGCTGGTGGTCCCTTTTTGCCCTTGCTAGCTGGTGGTGCCTCACTGCCCTTGCTAGCTGGTGGTGCCTGGTGGACCCTTCTTGTCCTTGGCAGCTGGTGCTGGCACACTGGCAGTGCTGACGGGTGTCTCCTTGGAGCCTCTCACACCTGCAGTAGCTGCAGAAACTACAGTGGCCGTGGACTGGGTGGCTGAGATGCTGGCCTGGGTGCTGCCAACCCTGGCCCGAAGTGAAGGACAGGAGGGCAGGGAATAGGTCAAGGGTGTAGAGGAAAAGCCTTTTAGGGACACTGGGGCTGGAAGAGGGTGAAGGCTTGGGAGTGGAGGAAGAGGGAGTGGTTGTAGGAGGTGTCTGTCTGCTGTGTTTGGGTGCAGGTGCATGGGCTGGATGCTGCTGTGAGGTGGATGGCTGTTGGGTGTCTGAGTGATTGGGTTTGTGTACTTTGGGAGGAGGGGGCACAGACACAGTGGGAGAGGACACAGGGGAAGTGTGCATGGATGTGGGGGTGGTGACTGCCAGTGAGGGGAGACTAGTGATATGTGTGATGGTGATGGAGGTAGTGGATGAGGATGTAGTACATGCCGGTGTGAGTGGAGACGCTACTGCGAAGGAGGTGGATGAAGAGGAGGATGGGGACACAGTGGAGGCAGTGGATGTTGGTGTGTCTGCATCTGGATGGTGCTTGTGTGAGTACCTGTGGGATGAAGTGTGGTGCTTGCGCTTGCCTGAGCCACTTCTGTGTGTTGATTTGGGTGCATGCAGGTCTGAAGTTGTGCTTGGGATAGGCCTGGGTTGAGGGGATTGGGACTGGGTAGAGGAAGTTGGAGGGGGAGGCTAGAGACAGGGACAATGGCTGCCATCAGGGAGTTGGCCAGAGCCTGGAATGATCTCTGTTGGACCGCCACGCCAGAGTGAATGCCCTCCAGGAATACATTTGTTTTTTGCAAATGCCCTGCAAGCCCCTGGATGACATTCAGTATGGTTGACTGCCCAACATAGATGGATCTCAGGAGGTCAGTAGCCTGCTCACTGAGGGAAGCAGGGCTGACTGGGGCAGGGCCTGAGGTGTCTGGGTGAGCGGGCACGGGAGACACGCTGAGGGGCTGCTGGGAGGGTGGTGTTGTACGGGGGTGACGGCTGTACCTGTAGTTGGGGTGGCCACAGAGGTGTCCGCCAGGGAGCTTCCATCGGAGGAGGTGTCGCTGTCCGAACTGTCCCCTCCAGTCTCCGCCATGGTATTCCCCTCACCCTCCGTTCCACTGGTGCCCTCACCGTCGGTGGATTCGGCCTCATGAGCCATGTGGGATGCAGCTCCCTCCATCGCCGGTGTCTCTGCTCCTCCGCCAGATGATGCTAATGTACACAAGGACAGGGTGACAAAACAAAAAGGGGGGGAGAGACAGGGGATACACTTGGTCAATGCCAGCAACAACACCACCGTTGGCGTACACAACACAGAGGGAACAGCCCTATGCACCAGACCATGCACTACCAGTTACAATGCCAGTCACCAGGCTATGGGGTACAATGCCTAACGCCAATAGCAGCACACCTGAAACCCACAGGACCCTACCCAGTAGTAGATGCCTACTAGCATTTTTGGGTTTGGAGTGCATCTGAGCCTGCCCATCATGGATCTTACCCTGCCATGTTCGTCCTGGCCTAGGGGCACCCACAGCCCCACTCCCTCACCCAGATAACACCTTAACATGCGCAATTTCATGATTCTGAAACTGTACTCACCCCCTTGTGGCTGCTAGGATGCCTTCAAGCGCCCATCCAACTCCGGATAGGTCACCGCCAGGATGCAGAACATCAGGGGGGGTCAGAGGACAATGGGCACCCCTTCCTCGTTGGGAGGCCATCCCCAGCTGGGCCTCCGCCGTCTTCCTTCCCCAGCAGCGCAGGTCCTCCCACCGTTTGCAACAGTGGGTGCTCAGCCTGTCAAAGACCCCCAGGGTCCGCACCTCCTTGGCGATGGCACGCCAAATACCCTTTTTCTGATGGGCGCTGACCTGCAGAAAAAGATGCAGAAGAAAAGGTACTAGTCATACCGTCTGGCCTGTTACACTCATGGTCCACCATATCCCTCCCATTCCCTTACGTACAGACATTGCCCACCATACATGCAGCACTCTGCCCAGGTCCCCTCAGCCACCCCCCCTACACGAGGCTTACACACACAGCACTCCATACATTCATGCCTCATGCATCGTGCTCACAGTGTATTCACCTGTTGGTCTGGAGGACCATAAAGTAAACGGTACTGGGGTAGGACCCCATTCACTAGTCTCTCCAACTCCTCGGAAGTGAAGGCAGGGGCCCTTTCCTTAGACACTCGAGCCATGGTCGCTTCCAGATACAGGTCACTGCAGCACTTGCAGTGTAGGGGGGAACAGACCATGGCACCTAACTGCGTCACAGCAGACATAGGCACATTAACGGTCCTACACGTTCACATACTGTTTCTGTAACAAAACTGAAAGGCATTGTACTCTGAAGATATATTTGAATATGACCATCTGCTCATTATTTTTCAACCTAGAGTTCAACCGCTGAGGATGAATAGGAGATGGAGACATACCCCTGTGTACAGACCCCTGGTGGACCTGGCGACAATGGAGGACAGGCACATTATCCTAACCTACAGACTTGATAGGGCCACAATCTAAGAGCTGTATGGCCAATTGGAACCAGACCTGATCTCAGCTATCCGCCACCCCACTGGTATCCCCCCTCTTGTGCAGGTCCTGTCAGTGCTCCATTTCTTGGCAAGTGGGTCCTTCCAAGTGACAGTGGCCATGGCAGCAGGGATGTCACAGCCTATGTTCTCAAACGTGCTGACCAGAGTGTTGTCAGCCCTGATGAAACACATGCACAGCTACATCGTATTTGTCAACATCAGGACAGGGCACGCTCTACGGGCGACGTAAATGTAAAAACCCAGTTCTTATGCAGGGTCATAATTCATGCATTGTGTTTCTATGCAGTATGTTAACCTTTTGCATTGCAGAACTTTTACCTTGAAAAGCCATTAATGCTGTTTGTAATGTATTGTTCATTTGCAAGGCTTTGCTGCAGGTTTACAGGGTGTGGTTAGGGAGTGGTCCCTATTCTAAGACTTTCTAGAAGCCTTTCCTGCAGCATGGCTGGGTGTGGCTCGCAGGTGGGGCTCGGCTCTATTTAAGGGAGCCAGACCAGCTCCACGTGCTCACTATTCAGAGATCCCGGTGCTGAGCAGCAGCATTTTCCTGAGCTCCCGTTCCGGAGGCCTACCTAGGCATTTCCAGGCCTGCCCTCATTTCCTTGGTGATCCTCAAGCAGGGTGGTAAGGCGGAGGTCGGGTTAGGCCCCTGACTCCATTTTCAGTGACATTCGAGTTTTGGGCCTAATTCTGAAATCGCATGTGCGATTGTTTTTCCTGGCATTTTACCTTGGCTTTCAGGTTGGCAGTGTGCGCGATCATTTCATGGCATTTGCATTGTGATGTTCGAATCGGCAACAGTGTGCGCAATTCATTCCTGGCATTAAACTCTTGGCATTCAGGCCGCAGTGTGCGCGATCATTTCATGGCAGGTGTATCGTGATGTTCAAATCGGCAACAGTGTGCGCGATTCATTCCTGACATTGAAACCCTGGCATTCAGATCGTCAGGTTGCACGATCATTTCATGGCTTTTGAATATTGACACTTGAATCGGCAACAGTGTGCGTTCTTCATTCCTGGCATTTAACTCTTGAAGTACAAATCGATCATTTCTAGATCTTGAAATCTTTGATGTACAGTTTGATTATTAATGTGCATAATAATTCCTGAACAATTGAAACTTAAGACTCTTAGACAGAGTGTGACATTGTAGTGTTATTCATGATTCTAGTACAGTACATTCATGAAGGAAAAAAACATGCGTTCTTTGATATGCTCATATGACAGTTTGCATAATCCTTCTTGATTTCCAGGTACCCAGATTTCTGAGGCCTAGTTATAGTGAAACTCTAGGCCATTCAAGTTCTCTGTATAATGTTATTTGAAAACAAAGCTTATTGAAAGTCACTATGTTTAATCTTGCAATTGTGTTGTTTTAACTCTTGCTTCCACAGGTCTCCTTCTCCGCTGTTCCCAACCCATTCCCCCACTTGGCCATTCTTTAACTCTTTGATATAATATCTAGTGGAGTTTGGAGCTGCCAAGAGGTGGACATGTTGGGAACATGTGCAAGCCCCGAGGATCTGGTCTCCCTGACAGTATTCCCCAGGTGGAGGATTAGGCCACATTGAAGGCTGACTTCTATGCACTGGGACATATCCCCAACATCATTGGTGCTATTGATGGTACACATATTGCCTTTTTCCCCCACTGGAGAAATGAACAGGTGTTCAGAAAGAGCTTTCACTCTATGAACGTGAAGATAGTGTGCCTGGCGGACCAGTACATCTCCTATGTCAATGCAAAGTATCCTGGGTCTGTGCATGATGCCTTTATCTTGAGGAATAGCAGCATTCCATATGTGATGTCTCAACTCTAGGGGCACAGGGTGTGGCTAATAGGTGAGCCCATGGTCCCCACCCAGTGTCTGTTGGTATTTGGGTGTGGGGTTGTAGTGTGGTTAGTTTTACGTATTCATTGCGCTTTAGCTTCAGGCTTTAGGCCTTTGTGCACTTTGCCCTGAATATATTTTATTCATTTGCTGACAGCTTAGAGCCTCTGTGCACTTTGCTCTACATGCTTTTTATTAGGCTTCGTACTGTTATTTTTCAAATAGCCAGTTCTACGGTGTTGTTTTTTTATTCATATCACACTGTTTTGCCTACTTTAGCACTGGAGTTCTCCATAACATATTTACTCTGTGCTTCAGTCAAGGATACAGTCTGGTACATTGCCGATAGACGTGGTAAGAGTTTAGACTTGGCATTCCTGCGTAGGGACATTTTGTGATCACGATGACATGTTAGTTATAAAATCACTTCCTTGTCCCAATACACGCAAGAGGGAGATTCCGACCAGGGAACCACAACTAGACGCTGACTGCCTCGTTGCAGATGCTGAACCAAGATCACAGGTCTTTGCTCAGGTATGAGGGCTGATGTCTCCACAGTGATTCTAATAGGCAAGCTAGGAGCTTAACATGCTGTGCTCTAAATAGAACAAGCAGAGGGAGAGTAGAAACTGTTAGACAATATGATAGCTTTGTTCTTATGTTTTACTCTCCTGGTGACTATTTCAATCCTACTGTGTTGTATCGTTCTGGTTATTGCGGCTCACGCCTTAATATCTAAAATACAGTCGTTTTATTAAAAAACATTATATAAAACTTATACTGTCTTTGTCATTTGTATATGAGATCATATTGGAAATAAGAGAGTTGGTTTGGATCTGAGTAACCACGACTTCCCTGAGAAGTTCCAAAGATGTCATGCGCTCGGCTGCCGAATCATTCCTTCCACATGGGAAAAATGAGGCACTGCTAGTTAGCCGGAGCAAAAAACGGATTTAGGGTGACAGAGTTCTTTACACGTGGGTCAGACTTAGTCCCCCACACCGTTATAGATCCTGCTACCTAGAAATCCAGTAGTCTCATTTAGAATAATGAGAGCCCACGCGACATGGCGCCGCCAACGTTTGGTCTGGCTCTAATGATTAGGTCCGACTGACTCTCTTGGTCTCATATATATTTTGACTCCTCGGTTCCGTATACGGAGACGTCCGTGGGGCTGAGGCTTTCCGCCGCCACGGAATAGGTGATTCCTATTGCTTAGTGGTTGGTTGTTCAAGCTTGAACTTTGAAAGGAAAACCCCGATATTGGTGTGCCTTCTCTGACCTGGAGCTATTTTTTTATAAAATGGCGAATCCTAATGTAGTGAATATAGCAATTAATATGCGTCACCCGCTCACGGGACATCTGTTGACACATGGACTAACAGTCCAGGGGGGTCCAGTCACTTTTGTGGTGGACGCCCATGCAGCCTATAGAACGGAACTTTTTTATTCTTGGGTCGGATTTCCAGCAGTGGATGGGGGAACAAATACTTTTCACGAATACACTGTTGCGAATGTCCCTGGACAATACAGGGCTTACGCTTATTTAGAAATACCTCTATCTTATCAAGAACACCATAATTGGCTTGATGGCGCCCTCCCACACACAGTAGCACAAGTTAGGTTAGGTCCGCTGAGTAATGATGGACCTACCTGGCCTTTATTGGCTACATATACACCTCATCCTGCGGTTGCTCAATTGGCAGTGGTTGAAGTTCGTCGTTTATATACAGAATTAACGGCTACATATAGACGATTAGTTCAGTTTGTAATGCAGACACTACATACGAATGCAGCGCGTGCTGCTCCAGCGCACCCACAGGCAGTGGTTCCGGGTATTAATCCGGCCACTGTACACTCTGTTATGGGTAAAGTACCGGCTAAACGAGAGGAGACTCCATTTTGGCTGGCGCAAAAAATTAATACGCTGGAAGCAGTATTTCCCCATACGGGACCTCAGGATAAACATAGAATTTTGACGATGTGTTTGCCGTATGGGATGGTTCCTCCGGTGGACCTTTGTAATACCTGGGGCACAGTGTTTGCCGCGCTCTACACTACGGCACACGGTACACCGACATTAGCTAATTTACCGGACGTGCTTAAACAGATTCAAGATGAATATGGGGCTGCCCCTGCCTTAGATTTGGGCTTGCAGTTGCTGGGCAATTTTGCCACAGTTTCTTCTATTATTTTGAGTAATCTCAAAGGAGAGGCAGTAGCACTAGCAGTGCGAATGCGTCTTCGGGATGTTCCGCTGCTTAATCAGGAGCAGGAGCTTCCGAGAATAATAGGGGAAACGTATTCTAGTATTGGTCGTGATAGCCTAGGGGCTAGACCGCAAAAACCCCAGTTACAGGGTAAAAATAATAAAGAAAATGCTAAACAGCAACAACCTGAGGGTTCGAAAAAGCGCTGGGAAAAGAAACAGCAAACACCTAAGAAAGATGGTGGGCAGTCTCCGCAACCGGAGACCCCACAGAATAAGTATAATCTCAGGAATAGGGATACTTTGGAGACGCCTGATAGATATCAATATACTGATACACGCCAATCTCGTTCCTTTCAGGACTCCTCGGAAAAGAGAAGTGAGAGAGGTGGGCGGTCAGAGCGGAGGACGTAGTATGTGAAACCGAGACAGGATTCACAACGCTCGGCGGAGGTTTCTATTAAACAAGAAGAGAAACCGCTGCAACAAAAACAGCAATTTAAAAAGAAGAAAGTGGCAGCAGTCTCAGTCAGACATGCCGCTCAAGAAGAGAGTTCTCTTGACGAACAAGACATGGGCGTTAGCACTGTTAGACAGCGCGGCGGAGGTCACAATAGTTCGCCGGAGTCTTCTAGAGCATCTGGAGGTGAAAGCAACTGATGACTTCATACAAGTCGAGACGGCGGATATGCGAGTCTCTGATCCTGATAGAGTATATAAAGTGACTCTGCGATTGGAAGGGGACATTGACCGTATTATAAACGGCATTTTTTGGGACCATGTGGTAAAATCATATGATGTTCTGCTGGCCGAACAGGATTGGCCACCTGACTTTGTTCGCGACTGTCCAGTTGGGGAGGAGGTTATTACACCTTCCTTCTCACCACTTGTTCCGAGAGAACTAGCGGAGTTCTATAGTAAATCATGGGCTCTAGCACAGGCTCCCGCCTTGTATAGAAATAATGTGGGGTGGGACAGACAATCACCTTATCATGTAATTCCGATAAAGGGCGAACCTCAGCCACAACCGCAGTATCCTATCAAATTTGAAGCAAGGGCATCGGTTAGAAAAATTCTTACACAATTGGAGTATCAGGGTGTAATTGAGCCCTGTGTCTCGCCGATGAATAATCCCTTGTTTCCGGTTGCTAAACCGGACCATTCATATAGGATAGTGGTGGATTACCGACATTTGAATAGTCATACATGCACATATGCAATACAGAATTCACACAGCGCAGCGCTTATGAATAATATAGTGCGTAAAAAATACAAGACAACATTAGATATCTCAAATGTTTTTTTCTGCCAGAATATAGCGCCCGAGAATCGGGACTATACCTGTTTCAGTGCGTTTGGCTCTCAGAAAAGAAATTGTCGTTTGCCTCAGGGGTATAAGAATAGCCCAGGACTGTTTTCGGCTCGTGTAACTGAAAAGCTGCATGAGTTCGACCCTGAAGCGTTATCATATGTTGATGACATATATCTGACAGATGATGAGATTCTGCAACATCTAAGGCGTGTATCGCGCATTGTTGTGGGGTTTGCTGATATTGGCTATAAGTTTAATTTTAAGAAATCAAAGATTGCCTTCCTCAGCGTCATTTTCCTGGGATATGAGTTGTCGAGTGAGGGCAAGAGCCTAGCGCCACATTTTTGGGAGAAATGTGCTTTATTGCAGCCTCCTAATACGGTTCGGAAGCTCCAGTCATTGTTGGGGTTTCGGAATTTTGGCAGAACTTACATTCCTGAATATGCGACAGAATAAAACCCTTATTCGAGTTGATTTGCCCGAATTTTTCGAGTAGATTTTGGACGATTGAACATACACACATACTGCGAGAGTTACAGAGTGATCTCTTAGCAATTAAACACTTACACACACGGGACAATAAGACACATTTAGTCATCAGGGTGATACCTGGGGCTGTTGGGTTTACTTATGTCACCTTTAATGAAGGGGAGACAGTCCCGATTGCATACAAGTCTCACTTGTATTCAGCTGCAGAACAACGTTTTGCACAAACTGAGAAAATTCTCACTGCAGTACAGATGGCTGTTATTAAAGAAAGACCGCTGGCCCAGGGTCAACGCATCGTTGTTGTTTCCCCGATTCCGGCCTTAGAGGCTGTTACAAAAGTGAGTGTTCCTAATTCGAAAGCTTTACACCCGCGATGGATACAATGGGCTATGTCTTTGACAGCCACTGATGTAGAGTATGTATTTGACCCTAAACTGCAGACTCAAGAATTTCTTCAATATGAGATGGAATACCCTGTTCCTGCTGGTACGTTGCCTATTGACCAATATCAGGTAGTCATGTATACCGATGGCTCTGCGCAACCAGCGGTTGGGACTAAACAACAGTATTCTGCTGCATGTGCGGTGGTGAGCGGCACTATGGAGGGGGACGTGTTCTGCCCCCGAAATACTTATACTAAAACCTTGGGAGATTGCACGGCACAGCTGGCTGAGCTCAAAGCTCTATTGTTAGCATTGGAGCACGCGGATCCGGCAAATTTAACCTTGCTGGTCTGTGACTCCTACTACTGTGTGCAGTCTTTCAATGAATATCTACACTATTGGAAGATGAATGGGTTCAGAGATTCTAAAGGCAACGCCATTAAACATAAAATGTTGTGGGGTAATGTTGCGGATCTGAAGGAAACGCTTCCTAAAGTCCATGTTGTGCATACAGTTGGACACCAGCGCGTTGGAATACACGTTGCTGGGAATACTTTGGCTGATGAAGCCGCGAAATCGGCAGTGGCTGTCGCCACTGTGGCCGCAGTGACTCGTTCGAGTTCTAAACCAGACACAGAAATTTCGGCTGCCATAAAGGCTACGGCTGCTGGCACGCCCTTTCCTAAAGGATTTCCTTCAAAATATAGTTACTGCTTGAATGGTGCGCTAAATGCTACTGTTACAAGTCCAGGCATTGGTGTACGTGAAATTCCCAATAAAATTGAGAGACCTCGATTAATTTCTGCAGCACATGAGGGGGTTGCTTCTGCACATGCTGGTGTGGCTGCCACGATTTCACTTTTACAGGCTCGTTACTGGTGGCCTGGTCTCTATAAAGAGACGAAGCAATATGTCCTTTGTTGTGACGTTTGTCAACAAATTAAAGCATCGTCGGCTAGACGCCCGCAGCAGACGCCCCTTCTGATTTCAAATAAACCTTTACAGTGTGTGTACTTGGATCATTGTGGTCCGCTGACACCAGATAGTGCATACAAATATATATTGGTTGCTGTAGATTCGTGCTCCAGATTTGTGTGGGTGTGGCCACAACGCTCGGCTGACGCTCGAACTGTTATTAAAGATTTGCGCATCTTTGTCGATACATTTGCGGTTGCGGCTTTTCATTCGGACCAGGGCCCTGCTTTTGCCTCTAAGGCATTCAGGGACACCACGGCTTCGTTGGGGGTCCAACTCCAATTCTCGTCTCCATTTCATCCCGAGGGAAATTCTGTCGTGGAGCGTTTAAATCGTGATTTAAAGCAGTCCTTAACGGCCAGAGTTATAGGTACGGGTCGTGGTTGGCTAGCCCACCTATATGGAGTACAGAGAGCACTTAATAACTTGCCTAGAAGGTCACTGGGGGGTCGTACTTCATATGAGTGCCTGTTTGGAACACAAATGTATGTTCCTGATCTAGATGGTCCTGGTGTGGAGGCGGCAGATACGCCCTTTGACATAAATGATCGTGTCACTGTTTTGCAGGATTTACAACAATTCCGTGAAGATAACTCTTCTGCCAGTGCTGCCTCCTCAGGAATTAAGGATGAGCCAGTAACACCTACTGGTTGGATACCCAGGATTGGGGATCTAGTGCGTGAAAAGGTCGCAGTTAAAAAAGAATTTGGTCCTTCTTATCGAGAACCTGTCCCTGTGTTGGGGGTGAGCGGCACGAGAACTGTGATTTTACCGCCGCTGCGAGGGGCCAAAGGAAATCGCTTTGTTTCCATTGATAATGTCAAGTTACAACATGTGGCCGATTCTGCACAGCAGACCAAGAGGGACACCCAGTAGTTCCGGAATCCCTCTCACTACTGGGGAGGAAGTCCCGCTGCAGGTGATTTTCACCGACACTGTTTCCTCTCCAAGCTTGGGGAGGGTGGATGATGATCTTGCGATTGTTCCACCGACGGCGATTAATATGGAATCTTTTGATCAAATTGCTGTACGTTCTACTGATGTTTCTGAACATATGGTTTATAGCATGCCACGGCGAGAGCCTCCATCTGCTTCTTCGTTCACAGTTGCACCTTTTGCTAGAACTGCTTCTGGCTGCTTCAACGACGCTGATAATGATGTGTCCTGCTCCTCGTCCTCGATGTCTTCTGTCCACGGTCCACGACGGCTGCTGGGTTGGCTTAAACGCACATATTTTGTTTTTCCTTGGAACTATTTTTGGCTGTTTTTGGCCGTGATGACACTTTTATTATGGTTGGGATTTGTGGTTACTTTTTTTCTGATAATACATGGTCATTTTCTTCCTGATCGATCTGACATTGAGCACGTGGAGACTGTGTTAAAACCGAATTTTTCGTCTCATATGGTTCGAAGAGACTTGTCCACAGTAAACATTTCTGCAATACCAGTTCCGGATGGAATTGTGTGGGATAAAGCAATGTTTGATATATATGGTCCCACTGAATTGATTCAAATACCGTATGTCCTAAAATTATCAATGAATGATATTGTTATACCTGGCATTGTTTCTGATGATTGGGATGTGAAGACAGTAGATTCTATGCTAACGGATTTGCAATATTATACTATCTATGACGATGATGATGCTTACCAGTTTAGAGATAATCATGGTGACATGTTTTGTTACAACTATTATGGACACCACTTTATTCATAAAGCTAGTAGCCCTAAGCCCATGTTTGATTATGTGCAATGGGAACATTGCTCGACTCCTCCACAAGGGAGTTCGAAAACGTATTATGATAAATTTGCATATTTTTCAGCACTATGTGAATGCTACTTTTAGTGACTTTACACATTGGGTCCAGAATGGTACGCTTAACACTTCATCGTTACATCCAGGCGGGTGGTTATTATGGCCTGTAGACACTAATGTGTGTCATCAACGTTTTGTCACCTCTTCGGGGGGGTTCAGGACTAGTAGGGCAGACCCTCGTTACGTATCACCAGAACATGCTGATATTATAACTACATACAGTGTGGGGAAGCTTTATCAACAATGGTTGAAGTCATCCACGCTGGATGCAGATAAGTCACATCTCACGTTACTGTCTAATGATACTGATTTACAAGATTTTTTGTCGGGTCCCAAAGTACCACGGAAGAAAAGGTTCTTATACGAAGTTTATAATGAGATTTGGAAGCTTTCACAACAAGAGGCTGCAGCCCGGTTGAGGCAGATTGATCAGGAAAACCTGATGCAGACTTTGTCTGTTGTTGATAATGGCATGCATACGCTTTCTGACCGTGTTTACACGATTGACAGCATTGTTTCCTCTGCCATTGACATTATTAAATCGGACATGTCTTCTTTATATCATGGGCAGAGTCAGACGCGGTCCATCATGCAGCTGGGTTGGACTCTTCAGACCTTGAAGGCGGGTCGCGTTCCATGGCAGCACGTTTGTGCCAGAGAGATCTTTATCTCTTTTAATTTGACTCGTCAGCAACAACTGATGGCTAAAAAGGAAGCGACATATGTTATGTTGAATATTGAGAAATTAGAGAAACTGCCTTTCACGGTAGCTGAGATTCCGTCAGCTGAGTGGCTGATTCATGGGATTATTAATTTGCCTATCTCCACTTTGCAATTTACTTCGTGTTTGAAGCACATTCCGGTGGGTAGATATGAACTATTGGGAGACAGTTACATACACGAGGTGTGGGACCTTCCCTTTCAGTACAGATGTGTTAATGGTTTGAAGGAGGTTTTTCTTAGCGGCAGCGAACGCGAAGCTTCTGTCAGCCATTCAATGGTTTGTAAACAGCTGTCCTTGCACGGGGTGTGTAACGCTTCGATTGCTAACTTAACTTGTTATCTGAAGGGAGTTCCAGTCCCGGTTATTAAAAACACTTTCCAGGTGCTTTCTAACGGCAGTTACATTGTTCTTAACAGCGAACGCTGCTGTGGCATGCGTGCCGGAATAGTTTACATCGTCGTTCGTCGTTGTCAACAAGGCCGTTACGTGCTGCGGGAATGTGTTGTTTCCCCCCACTCAATTTAGGGAGGTAGCGGACATCTGGCCTCATATTGCTACTTCCAAGGTTGATTTCGACAAGTTGAGTCGGCTAAAAGCTTTATTGTTTCAAAAGCATGTGGCCCTTACATCTGCTAGCGAGACCTACGCACTTCAGGTGGCAAGGTCATCGGCGGAGATACAGTCCCTTTTGAATACTAACTTTCCAAATCACTTCGGTGAACTTGTGGGACGTATATTTAATGCATCCAGCACTGCTGGTATTGCACATTTTTTCAAAGTCGTTGGTGTTGGTTTTGCTCATACCTTCTCTTCCATATTCGGTTTGATACCTTCGGCTATACATTCTATTTTCGGAAGCATTTTTGGGGGTTTCCCGATTACTTTGGCTTTATTGGCTGGAGTCTTGCTGTTGTTGCTATTTTTTCGCAATGGCTGTCCCGTCACAACGAGATCTTGTATTGCTGCTCCCGTCAGCGCAGCTGTGTCGTGAACGCATGATGCAGCATTTTGGAGCGACACTCCTGGGACATTTGGAGTGTGACTGGTCTCTGTCATTCAGACCGGTTTTGGATTGTGTGCAACCCGTGTTTCGATGCCTTTGGTGCTCGTTTGACCATGCACTGGCTCTCTGTCTCTCATTGCAGCGCCCTCCAATGGTCGATGCTGATCTGTTGATGTTCCCGATTAGGGCTCATTCCCAGACTTGTGCACTACGGATGCGCTTGCTTCGTGAGGCAGTTTATGAGATTCCCTTCCTGGAGGAAGATGGTATTGTCTCTTTCATAGGCCCTGCACGGGGTGCCGCCCTGAGTGGTTTTGGGGCTTTGGATCACACCTGCTCCATGGTACTTTGTGGCGTGGATCTTCCGATATTGACATATATCGAAGTGGAGCAACTCCTGCGTTCTATTGCTTCTATCTGACGATTGGATTTTTACGAAATTGACACTATATTGAATTTGGCTTTATGATCACATGTTACCTAAATTTATGACTTTGTTGTCTTCTCACCTTGTCGAAATAATTGTTTTAGGTATTGTTTATATTTGGGGCATCCTTTTATATTATTGGAACCACTTGCTACCGACAAGGGGAGGGTGTAGTGTGGTTAGTTTTACGTATTCATTGCGCTTTTTAGGCTTTAGGCCTTTGTGCACTTTGCCCTGAATATATTTTATTCATTTGCTGACAGCTTAGAGCCTCTGTGCACTTTGCTCTACATGCTTTTTATTAGGCTTCGTACTGTTATTTTTCAAATAGCCAGTTCTACGGTGTTGTTTTTTTATTCATATCACACTGTTTTGCCTACTTCAGCACTGGAGTTCTCCATAACATATTTACTCTGTGCTTCAGTCAAGAATACAGTCTGGTACATTGCCGATAGACGTGGTAAGAGTTTAGACTTGGCATTCCTGCGTAGGGACATTTTGTGATCACGATGACATGTTAGTTATAAAATCACTTCCTTGTCCCAATACACGCAAGAGGGAGATTCCGACCAGGGAACCACAACTAGACGCTGACTGCCTCGTTGCAGATGCTGAACCAAGATCACAGGTCTTTGCTCAGGTATGAGGGCTGATGTCTCCACAGTGATTCTAATAGGCAAGCTAGGAGCTTAACATGCTGTGCTCTAAATAGAACAAGCAGAGGGAGAGTAGAAACTGTTAGACAATATGATAGCTTTGTTCTTATGTTTTACTCTCCTGGTGACTGTTTCAATCCTACTGTGTTGTATCGTTCTGGTTATTGCGGCTCACGCCTTAATATCTAAAATACAGTCGTTTTATTAAAAAACATTATATAAAACTTATACTGTCTTTGTCATTTGTATATGAGATCATATTGGAAATAAGAGAGTTGGTTTGGATCTGAGTAACCACGACTTCCCTGAGAAGTTCCAAAGATGTCATGCGCTCGGCTGCCGAATCATTCCTTCCACATGGGAAAAATGAGGCACTGCTAGTTAGCCGGAGCAAAAACCGGATTTAGGGTGACAGAGTTCTTTACACGTGGGTCAGACTTAGGGGGTTATTCTAACTTTGGAGGAGGTGTTAATCCATCCCAAAAGTGACGGAAAAGTGACGGATTTACCACCAGCCGTATTACGAGTCCATTATATCCTATGGAACTCGTAATACGGCTGGTGGTATATCCGTCACTTTACCGTCAATTTTGGGACGGATTAACACTCCTCCAAAGTTAGAATAACCCCCTAAGTCCCCCACACCGTTATAGATCCTGCTACCTAGAAATCCAGTAGTCTCATTTAGAATAATGCGAGCCCACGTGACATGGTGAGAGTCTGGCTAACAGGTATCCCTCGATATTTACAGGTGGCTCTGGTTACCCCAACCTCTCATGGCCACTGACCCCAGTGAGGAATGCCAGGACAAGGGCAGAGGAATGTTACAATGAGGCACATGGGCGAACAAGGAGGATCATTGAGCATACCTTTGGCCTCCTGAAGGCCAGATTCCGGTGCCTCCATCTGACAGTTGGATCCCTGTGCTACTCACCCAAGAAGGTCTGCCAGATCATCGTTGCATGTTGCATGTTGCATAACCTGGCCTTGAGACGCCAGGTGCCTTTTCTGCAGGAGGATGAGGCTGGAGATGGTCATCTGGCAGCAGTGGAGCCTGTGGACAGTGACTAAGAGGAGGAAGAGGAACAGGATGTGGACAACAGAACAACTATAATTCAACAGTACTTCCAATGACACACAGGTAAGACACTGTAACTTCACCTTCCATTGCAGTTTTGTGTTGGACATTGTACATGGCAGCCTGATTTTCCAAATGCTATGGCCACTTACTGTATCCTTTGGCATCTCTATTTTCAGATATCTGTGCCCCACTCTAGCTCCTGGTGTGTTTACTGCTGTCCACTACAGGTCATACCTATGTATACATAACTGTACAGTTGAATTGCAATGTTTACAGCTTGTTAACCTAATACACATTTCAATCAATTGACAGACTCCATACTTGTATTTGTTCCAAGGGTGTTTATTTATGTGCTAATAAGTGGAGGGGGTATTGCAATTGGCTGGGTTGATGATGGAGAAAAGTCCAGGATAGAGTCCAGTCTATTGGTATCACAGGTGCATTGTCCAAGGGGGCATAGGAAGTGGAGCAATGGCAGCTCAAGGTGGACAGGGTGACATAGTGGGACACAAGGGTGACATTCAGGGGAGTCTTATTTCCTGGCAGGGGTCTTGGCAATGTTCTCTGGATTCTGCCTGGATCGCAGGGACCTTTTGCATGGTAGTTCTCCTTCTGCAGGGGGAGGGGTACTGGTGGCCTGTTGTTCCTGTGCCGGGGCCTCCTGTCCACTAGCGTCAGCGGAGGTGCAGGGCTGTTCATCGGTGTGAATAGTGTCAGGGGCCTGTTGGTGTGTCACTGCCTCCCTCATGGTGTTGGCCATGTCGGCCAGTACCCCTGCAATGGTGACCAGGGTGGTGTGGATGTCCCTCAGGTCCTCCCTGACCCTCAGATACTGTCCCTCCTGCAGCCGGTGGGTCTCCTGCAACTTGGCTAGTATCAGGCCCATGGTCTCCTGGGAATGGTGGTGTGCTCCCAGGCTGTTAGTGAGTGCCTCGTGGAGAGTCTGTTCCCTGGGCCTGTCCTCTCCCTGTCACACAGCAGTCCTCCCAGTTTCCCTGTTGTCCTGTGCCTCTGTCCCCTGAACCGTGTGCCCACTGACACTGACCCCAGGTCCCTGATCGTCCTGTGTTTGTGGGGTTGGCTGGGGTCCCTGTAGTGGTAGACACACTGCTGATTGACGTGTCCTGGGGACAGAGGGATGGGCCCGCTGGGTGGGTGCTGTACTGGTGTTTCCTGAGGGTTGAGGCTCTGTGGTAGTATGGGACTGTGCCTGGGTCAGCGACTGTCCAGAGGTCCCTGATGGACCAGGTTGGTCATCCTGATCCAGGCGTGCAGAGCTGCTGTCATCACTGTGGGCCTCTCCGGGGGGGGACTGCATGTTGCTGGCACCTCCTCTGTGTGACGTTGTGTGGGGGTCCTGTGGGTATGTGAAAGCAGTGTTATTGTTACTGCGTGTGACATCTTGTGCATGGGCATGTTTCCCCCTATGGTTGTTATTACCAAGGCAGCTTTGGCTTGTGTGAGTTGTGATTTTGTTGGCTAAGTGATTCTCTCTAGTGTTCATGCTGTGGTGATGGGTGTCCATGCAGGGCTGTGAGTGGTGTCCATGCATTGGTGTGGCATGCAGTGCTGGTTACTGGGATGGGTGGATTGTGATGTGGGGTATATGTGAGGTGGTGGGGTTATGGGAGTGAGGGTAGGGGTGAGGGTATGTTTTGGCATGCAGGTAGGGGTGGTCAAAGTAGTAAAGATTTGACTTACCAGAGTCCAGTCCTCCTGCTACTCCTGCCAGGCCCTCAGGATGCATGATTGCCAAGACTTGCTCCTCCCATGTCATTAGTTGTGGGGGAGGGTGGTGGGGGTCCACCGCCAGTCCTCAGTACAGCTATCTGGTGTCTTGCAACCACGGAACGCACCTTCCCCTCTAGGTCATTCCATCTCTTCCTTATGTCATCCCTTGTTCTGGGGTGCTGTCCCACGGCATTGACCCTGTCCACGTCTCTCCGCCATAGCTCCATCATCCTAGCAATGGACGTCTGCTGCGGCTCTACCCGGATGATTTCCTCCACCATGACTCTTAGCTCCTCCTCTGAGATCCTGGGGTGTCTTTGTGGTGCCATGGGTGTAGTGTGAATGGTGTGTGTGAGGGTTTGGGGGTGATGTGTTGGGATGTGTGCTGTGAGGTGCGTGGATGGTGTATGGGTGATGGTGTTCTGTGGCTCTGGTTCTGTGGGTGCTCCTGGCATGTCTCTTTCTCTGTTGTAAATTGTTTGTAGTGGTAAAGGGTTGTGGGTAATGTGGGTGTGCATTTTATAGTGGTTTGTGGGTGTGGGTGTGGTGTATGTATGTGTGTCAGGTGTGTGTAGTTTGAATTGTCCAATGTGGTGTTGTTTTGTTACTGTGTATGTATTTTGAGCGCAACGGTATGTACTGCCAATGGTTTACTGTGGTTGAATGTCCGCTGCGGTGATTCGTGGGTCATAATGCTGTAAGCGTATTTCTGTTGGCGTAACAGTGTGGGTTTTGGTACCGCCAGTTTATCCCTGACCTTTGGGCTGGAAGACTTGTGTGTGTGTCTGTATAGTGGCGGATTTCTATGTGTGGGTCATAATACGCGTAGCGGTATACCGAACGGTAGCGGTATGTCGGCGGCAGTCAGCATGGTGGTACGCGGCACTTACCGCCAATGTCATAATGAGGGCCTTTGTGTTTGTGGGAAATGGATATGCGGATCAAGTCGCAAGGTTTTGCGCATTGAACTGTATATTGTTCAAAGATACATGGGAATTGTTACCTGAAGAAGATGAGACATGTCCAAACTATGCATTGCATGTCATAGATACATTGAAAGAACTGAGAACACTGCGAACTAATGCTGAGAGGGAGGAAAAAAGTTCATGGGGAAAAATGAAATGTGTTCAGCGACAGAATGAACTGTGGATTGCCGAACAGTTTGTTAACTCAAATGGCTAGATATTATCATGGTCAAGCGCATGTAGGGAGTGATGCCATGATTGGTCTGTTCAAACAAAATTGGTTCAATCCGAAATTGGGACAAGTTACTGAAGCAGTTTGCCATCATTGCGTCATTTGTCAATAAATGAATGCTGGAAAAGGGACAGTGGTCAATTTGAGCCACATTGGAAGAGCAGGAGGTCCATTCAGCAGAATGCAAATGGATTTTATTGAGATGGCTGTGTGTGGGGGATTGAGATATGTGTTGGTGATTGCCTGCATCTTTAGTCATTGGAATTAAGCTTACCGTACACGAAGAAATGATAGCCTCACAGTAGCGAAATTACTGCTTAGGGAACTGATACCACGTTTTGGGTTTCTAATCCCTTTAGAATCAGATAGAGGAAGTCACTTCAACAATGAAGTAATTCAATTACTATGTTCAGCCTTAAACATTGAGCAGAAGTTACATTGTAGTTATCACACTAAAGCATCAGGACTTGTGGAACAGATGAATGGTACCTTGAAATCAAGAATGGCGAAAATGTGTGCGTCCACGAATCTGAAATGGCCAGAGACACTACTGTTAGTTCTGATGACAATGAGAAACACACGCGACAGGAAGACAGGATTGTCACAGCATGAGATTCTCCTGGGCAGAGCAATGAGGCTGCCAGCGGTTCCTGCAAATGCTCTTGTGAACATAACAGATGATACGGTGTTGGACTACTGCAAATGTCTGGCTGATGTGGTTTACTCTTTCTCTCATCAGGTGGAAGCCACCACACTGCAACTGTCTCAAGATCAAGAACACAACCTGAGAGCTTGTGACTGGGTTGTGATCCGAAAACACGTGAGGAAGACATGTTTAGAGCATCGGTGGAAAGGCCCTTTCCAGGTAGTACTGAGCGCTACCACAGCTGTGAAGCGTACTTGAGTTCCTAACTGGATCCACGCAAGCCATACGAGAAAAGTGCCATGTCCTTTGGACAATGAAGAGCAGTTGTTGAGAGTACCAACAACAACCAGACCAACTCCAGAGCCAGAAAGAGAAGAAAGAGGAACTGAGACCGAATCTAAACACATTGAGAACATTTCAGTCACTCCTGTGAGAGATGAAAGAGAAGACCCACAGGAGAGTGACAGTGAGCAAATCTCAATTGAGGCAGCAGGAGAGTCTAGTCAGAGGAGGGCTCTCCCAGAAGTAGACAATTTTGAGAGACAAACAGAACAAACGCCAGACCCCGAGGATGAAGGAGTTGAGGAGGATCAAAGCCAATGTGGTATGACACCTCCTGAACCAGTTGCAGGTCCGTAAAGAGAAAATTCTGCAGAGCAAGAAGTTTCAGGTTCAACACTGAAAAGAGTGTTAACCAATGGTCCACTGAAAGGAGATAAGTGGCCAAAGTCACAAGCAAAGAGAAAAGAAGAAATTGGTGTGACAACAATTGAGGAAGAAGTAGATACAACAAGAAGAGAAGACCTGAGTGAAGGGGAATTGAATGGAGATCCAAAGTTGAAAAGAAAGAGAAAAGCAAGTCGAAGGTACGCTGGTCCTGAATGGGCATATGCAACAACAAGCGAATGGCAAAGATAATTTTTGTCTTTTTGTTTTGATAAAGACATTCCAGGACAACATTTTGGCACTTGAAGAAAACTAATGAACTGAAGAGTTAAAACTACAAATTGAGAAAGATACAAAGAAAAGAGACTGTTGAAAGTAACCGGAAAATACTTTTATAACCTGATTTGACAAGATAACCTGAATTGACAAGCTGCTAAACCGATTTTTGACAATCTCACCGATTTTAAAAAAAGGTCCTGGAAGAGAGACTGAAAGCTGTAAATAGTAGCTGAAAAGAACATTTAAGATTTTGTTTTTGATTTTGCTGCATAGTTACTATTTTTCTTCTACTTTCTGGTTATTTACAGATCATGAGTAACCTTAGCCAGCAGGGTAGAAAGAATAGGTGCTGTAAATACGAGTACTGATTTGGCAATCGTGTGCGTGATATTGTGCTTGATGTTGATTGTGGGAATGACTGTTCTTGACAAGAGTAAAGCCAAAAATACTTTAACTTTAGAGACAACTACCGCAATAACAGAAATAGAGCAGTTCAGGTAAGATGAGAAGTATCTGCATGTAGACAATGCACAAGGGGCACTTTCTTCTAATGTTTTCTATCGCTTATTGAGTGAGTATTTTGAGACAATGGGAGTGAGAGATTGTTATGTATGTATGCAGATTCCTTCATCAGTCAAAGAAGGAGTTACCTATCATAGTTTGCCCCTCACTTATGGGATAAGTTGTAGCCTGTTACTAACAGTATTCTTTAAGCAAGAGTACATTCAGTATTTCTATGCTAACCATAACGTCGTGTTTCCGTTTGTCCCCATAATTAAGTACCTGAGTAGAGTAGCTAAGCAGAATAATATAGAATTAGTGAGAGGATTCTTTGAGCCTACATTAACTTTTGGCACTGCATATACGCACAAGAATAACTTGACATGCTTCTTTACACCATTAGAAAAGAGCTTCTTAGATCAGACAGATGACAGGAGAAAGGCATAAAGCAGAAGTTAGGAAAGCGTTTAAAGAAAAGGATTTTTAGAAATGATTACGCTTATAGTGAAATAAAAACACAAGGGAAATTAGCTTTAGATGTGCAACACGTAGAAAAGCTTTGTGTACATAGGCCTAAATCTAGTACTGACACTTTGTGTGTGGGAACGAGTGCATGTAGACATGTGCTTTTGTTTCCGAGTAAATGGACATTTATTTTGAATGGACATGATCCAGAGATTCCTGGCATATATTACATCTGTGGACCAAATGCTTATTACTGTCTTCCGAAAGGATGGTATGGCACATGTTACTTGGGGATAGTTTTTCCAAAGATGTTCTAACTTGAGGACTTGAAAAGATTACCAAAAATGATTGAATTACATCATCTTAAACAAAAGAGAGAGTCTCCTTCTGGTATAGTGGGAGATATATTTGGAGCAATGATTCCTTCAGTAGGAGTTGTTCTGAATTCTATAAAGATTAGAAAGTTATCTACTAGTTTACATAGAAAATTAGTTAACGTAGAAAAATAATACACACATTTGAAAATTGTGCCTACTTGAGTGACCACCAGTATTAGAGTATACGAGGTGTACTTATTAACTGCTTATTAACGTAAAATGTTGAGCTCATGTTTGGATTAATGTAGTAGTATGTCATATTAAAGGTTATGTATGTATTTGCTTTATTAATAATAGGCATTACTTTAGCGAGGTCCAGGGCCTAGTTGCACGGCCTCATGTCAAGCTGCATTTCTTAGCTGAACTATAAAATTGGCTGCTTAGAGAATTAAATTGTTATTTTCAAGTGCATTGACTGAATGTTAGTATCTGACATTTTTTCCCATGAGAACTGCTTGCTAGAATATGCTGTACTAGCTAGGGATACATTGTATAACTTAGTGTGTGTAAAGGTGACCTTCCCTGGAGAAGACAATGGATGCACTGACTAGAGTATAAGCTGATACAAATTTGTTACCTGACGAGCCCAACGACAGGAACAGGAGAAGAGGAGCCAATCATTGACATGTGGACAGGGGACTAATGAAATTCTTAGATTTGGGGGTTCTACTTTCATTGGACTAAACATAAACGTGTGATTCTTTGACAAATAGCATTGTGGGAAGTAGTTTTAGGGAATCTAACTTAGCCAGACTGCACCGAAAGGAGCCATTAGCTTTTTCTTTGTTAACCGTCCCGAGACGCTATTAGTTATTATCGTTCCGAACTGCATGAAGAGACTTTGCTTTCTGTAATCTAATGTCAAATGCAGTCTCACAGACCTAGGTATAACCATCACTTCTCCAGGGCAGCCTCATATGCCCAGCAGTATCCAGTTTATGATCATTGCATCTATATAGATAAAAACAGGTACAGATGTGGAATTCCCAGACACAGCCTTAGATGCCCAGTTACCAGCCTCTCAGATACTAACTCCAAGTAGACAGGTTCTCGCATGGCCAATTGTTAGAATAATCATCAGACATGGTAAGGTTGCGATGATGTGTTTATTCAGTCGCTGGCAGTATTCCCCTAAACGATGCCGACCACTCCAGACAAGTCCACCTCCACATTGATCTCTCATCAACCGCCGCCCCCAACATTCCATCTCCCGGTCAACATGCACCATTCCACATTCCACGCTCGACGCCACACCAATATAACCTGACATTTCTAAATACTGCCCCATATGGCTACTGCCACCATATAACTAGGAAACAGCTCATGTTTCATATGGCAGACTCACATGTCCAGATATTACTTCTCATATTCTCACATTACATACATCATATTTCCTGATACTACGTCTCTATTTTGTAATGTTTCTCATATGTCTCTAGCATCATCTTACCTTCAAGAGCCCCTGCTGCAGACAGGGCTCTGTGTGCTGGAAATAGGGTGGAGAGCAATGTGGCTTCTCCTCCCAGTGGTGCAAACATACTCCTTCTTTAATGCAGGCTTATAGGGGAAAGTGGTGAGCAGGCAGCAAAAGACTCTATTCCCACGTGTTTACCTGCCTCCTTGATACCTTCCACCACAAAGGAGGAGAGCAGTGGTGCTTGGTCCTCGATATGAGCTGTACTGGAATAGGGATCTTATTCCCAAGCTCTTCTAGTAGTGTGCAATGATGTATGTCCCTCCTGTCATATGAGGTCACTATTGAGAAAAAGCAGTTTCCTTTTGTGGGATTTTCCCCCTGTTGCTTACAGTGTGAGTAGCAACGAGACTTTGCAATTGCTACTATAAGTTAAGGAAAGACAGCAGTTGCCCACTTGGTTATAGCACTAATTTTCTAATACAGGCTTAGAAAATTATGGTCTTTCAGTGCTTGGGGGCACTCTAGAAGACATAACATTAGTTTGTCTGGAGAACTGAAAACACAGGAACCCTTCTTGCAAAGTAAGAGCATTTCTCTTCTCTTTTTGGTGCCCGTACATCCTCGGTAACTAGTTTGAGGTTTGAGGGGAGGAATTTGGATATCAGATGGTGCCTTAAAGCCCTCAATGACTATAGGTTTCATGAAGAGAGGCAAGGGATGCCATAGTGGTCAAAGCTGTAATATGTAGCAGTCCCATCTGAAGTTCATGAGTCCAAACTGAAGTTCATGAGGAATAATAAATGCTGTAGAAAACAAATATTTTTTTAACTTATTACATATACATATGTAGCTAGGTAAAAGCATCAACCTCCTGGGCTCAGGGTAAAGTTTTGAACATCAGGAGACATGTTCCACAAAGTTCCCCTTGGGGCAAAGTGGGCATTTGTGTCTATTTTTTGCACCCAAGAGCCAGTAGTATGGATTGCACTGATTCAAGGATTTTTCACTATGGGCCATCTGCTGTTGTGTTCATCATGCCACGTTCTTCCTGCAATTAACTCACTACCTTCTGTGTTTTTCTTTCTTTTCACTCACACTCGCCTCTCGTGCCAACTTTTCTAACTTTTTTTTGTTGTGCTGTCCTTCCCTGGACGTTTTTGACTTTACCAGCAACGAGTAGCTGCACTGGAAGGCTAAATCAGAGAGGTTACAACTAGACCCTAAACCATTATTGCCTTTGGGCCAGCCTCCATTTTTTGGTATGTGTTTTTAGTTTGAACCTGCTTGCGCTAGTGCATGCACTCTGGCTTGTGAGACTTATTCTTTACATTAAAGGGCTTCAAGCCCCACTATGGCTTACCATGTCTTGCTTTCGGTGCCAATCCTCTTTGCAATCTCCTAATTGTCCAGTGCATTTCCACTTATTTCTGTGAAGCAGGGACCACACATAGATTGATTCAACTTATTCAGTGCCTGTCCGTTGCTCCCAAAGGGATTGAGGTACTATTTCTTCCACCCCCTCACACTTGACCGCTCCTTTGTCGTACTTCCCTTCCTCCCCCATTTTGTTTCTTCTATACCTCTCTATACCTCTCTGATACTGCTGTCTGTTTTTGCTGCCTCCCACTCCACCTTGTGTGGCTTCCCACCACTTCATCCATTTTTTTTTAGCTGGCTTAAAAAATGGCTATGACATGGTCAGCATTGTCCCCATCATAGCACTTTTTTACCTTGTTTTTAAAATTTGTGTTAGGCTACATTCCCTTCTGTGGAAGACACAATGCAAAATAATTAACAAAACAACCTTCTAGACTATAACTGGATCAGCACGTTTTCTATTAAATCAGTACTGCATGGAGCAGCAGAACTTAAATGTCATTAGTGTATTTACATAAGCTGCAGTTGCACATTAATTGCAACTTCAAGCATGAACTTTGCACAAAGTATTATCAACGACACAACATCCCTGTTGATGTCCAACGGTCAGCAATGCTCAGTAGTGTTTGTGCCTCAAGGTGACTAAAGTTGTGTAGCGGCTGCAAATGCACCACCCTCTTGCCTCAAGAAAGGTCCCATTTCTAACAAATGGTACCAGCTGCTTGTGACTTGACCCCTTCTGACTATGCTAGCTACTACCAATGAGTATGCCTACTATCTTCCTCATGAAAGCTCTCTAGCCCCCTTTGCCCATTCCTTTAACTTACTGTATTTTTTTCCAAAGGTATTTTATATACCGACCTTATGTTGCTATCCTAATGAAAATATTTACTATAAAGTGGATGTTAGACTCTTCATCCTTGGCGTGGTCTCCCTTAACTTTTTTGCCTCTGTTCCCCAGGTTGTTGATGTGTGCTGGACTCTGATTTTGCTGTTTTTGTTACTCTGGGCACTTTACCACTGCTAACCAGTGCCAAAGTGCAAGTGCTCCTTTACAAAATGTGTATGTAATTGGCTTATCCATGATTGGCATATTTGGTGTACTAGTAAGTTCCTAGTAAAGTGCACTAGAGGTGCCAGGGCCTGTAAATCAAATGCTACTAGTGGACCTGCAGCACTGGTTGTGCCACCCTCATAAGTAGCTCTGTAATCATGTCTCAGACCTGCCATTGCAGTGTCTGTGTGTGCAGTTTTTACTGTAAATTCGACTTGGCAAGTGTGCCCACTTGCCAGGCCTAAGCCTTCCCTTTTCTTACATGTAAAGCACCCCTAAGCTAGGCCTTAGGTAGCCCCAAGGGCCGGGTGCAGTGTATTGTTAAGGTAGGACATATAGGCGGTCATTCTGACCGCGGCGGGCGGCGATAGCCGCCCGCCATGCGGTCACCGCCATTTGGCCGCTCAGGCCATTCTGGCTTTCCTGCTGGGCCGGCGGGCGCTCAGGCGCCCGCCGGCCCAGCGGGAAAGGCCCTGCAACACAGAGGCCGGCTCCAAATGGAGCCGGCGGTGTTGCAGGGGTGCGACGGGTGCAGTTGCACCCGTCGCGATTTTCATTGTCTGCTAAGCAGACAGTGAAAATCATGCTGGTGCCCTGTTAGGGGGCCCCTGCACTGCCCATGCCAGTGGGATGGGCAGTGCAGGGGTCCCCAGGGGCCCCACAACACCCGTTCCCGCCATCCTGTTCCTGGCGGTAAAAACCGCCAGAAACAGGGTGGCGGGAAGGGGGTCGGAATCTCCATGGCGGAAATCTGGCGGGAAACCGCCGGATCTCCTTTTCTGACCGCGGCTTTACCGCCGCGGTCAGAATGGGCAGGGAAGCACCGCCACCCTGTTGGCGGTGCTTCCGTGGTCCTCCACCCTGGCGGTCGATGACCGCCAGGGTTGGAATGACCCCCATAGTCATGTGTTTTATATGTCCTGACAGTCAAATATTGCTAAATTCGTTTTTCACTGTTGCAAGGCCTGTCCCTCTTATAGGTTAACATGGGGGCTACCTTTAAATCTGATTAAAGTGTAGATTCCCTTTGGGAGCGGATAGACATGTGGAGTTTGGGGTCTCTGGGCTCACAATTTAAAAATACATCTTTTAGTAAAGTGGATTTTAAGATTGTGTATTTGAAAATTCCACTTTTAGAAAGTGAGCATTTTAGTGCTTATACCATTTCTGTGACTCTGCCTGTTGGTTTGTGGATTCCCTGTCTGGGTCAGTTTGACAGTTGGGCTGGTTGCACCTCACACTAGACAGTGACACAAAGGGAGCTGTGGTGTAGCCTCCATATCCTGATGAGCCATCTGTGCTAGGAGGGAGGAGAGGAGTGGTCACTTACACCTGAAAGGGCTGTGCCTGCCCTCACACAATGCATTCTCCAAACCCCTGGTGAGTGTCTGGGGCCTAGCCTGGGCCAGGCAGGATTTCACATTCCAAAGAGACTTTACTTTGAAGTAGGCCTACTTCAAAGGAGAAATTGGGTATAAGAAGGGCACCCAAAACCACAGACTTTAGAACACTTCTGGAAACAAGAGGAACCTCTGTCTGGAGAAGAGCTGAACAGCTGAGGAGAAGTGCTGCCCTGCCTGTGACTGTGCTCTGTGGAGCTATCCTACAGTTGCTGCTTCTGCCAGAGTAAGAGGGCAAAGACTGGACTTTGTGTGCCTTCTATCTTGTGAAGAAATCTCCAAGGGCTTGATTTAGAGCTTGCCTCCTGTTGTTTGAAGTCTCGGGGACAGCAAAGACTTCTCTCTGTCAGCACCTGGAGTCTCTGGAGAGACTCCTGCTCTGACAAGTGGTGCCCTATCCAGTCCCTGGGCCCCTGGAAGGAAAGCTGGTGGAAATCCAAGAAAATCGACTTCGGATGACTTCGGACCGACGCCGCTGCCGAATCCGGTGACGCCGCCTGCACCCGACTTCGTGATCTTTGCTGGAACATAGCGATCTTTGCAGATCCGACGCCGCTGCAGCCCAGCTGAAGTCAGCGACTCCGTGGAAGTCGCCGCACCACGTCGTGACCAATGCCGCTCGTAGTGCGCGGATTCAACGTTTCGCACAGATGCCGCGATCCCTGACTTCGCGCATCGACTTGTTTTCACTCTTCACCAAAGGTACTGTACTTGGGGGTCTACGCAACTCCGTGTCCGGCGCCACTGGTGTTGGCTTGTTGAGAACGACTCCGTCACGACGCCGTGTTAACACCTCATTGAAGCATTTTGTGTTTCAAAGCGCTATTTTTGAGTTTAATCTTTAAAAAATTCAAAACTTGACTTGTGTATGTCGGATTTTTGCCGTTTTGGTCTTGTTTTGTTTAGATAAATATTTCCTATTTTTCTAAACTGGTGTTGTGTCATTTTGTAGTGTTTTCATTAAGTTACTGTGAGCCATATTTATACTTTTTGACGCAAAACTGCGCTAACGCAGTTTTGCGTCAAAAAAATTAGCGCCGGCTAACGCCATTCTGAAGCGCCATGCGGGCGCCGCATTTAATCAATGACGTAGCCGGCGTTAGCCGCCGGCGCTGCCTGGTGTGCGTGGAAAAAAACGATGCACACCAGGCAGCGCCGGCGTAGGGGGATGTGGAGCTTGGGCGTCAAAAAATGGGGCAAGTCAGGCTGAGGCAAATTTTTCGCCTCAACCCGATTTGCGCCATTTCTTTCGACTCCCAAACCCCATAGAAATGACTCCTGTCTTAGCAAAGACAGGAGTCATGCCCCCTTGCCCAATGGCCATGCCCAGGGGACTTCTGTCCCCTGGGCATGGTCATTGGGCATAGTGGCATGTAGGGGGGCACAAATCAGGCCCCCCTAAACCACCAAAAAAAAAAAAAAAAAACCTACCTGAACTTACCTTAATGTCCCTGGGATGGGTCCCTCCAGCCTTGGGCGTCCTCCTGGGGTGGGCAAGGGTGACAGGGGGTGTCCCTGGGGGCATGGGAGGGCACCTCTGGGCTCCTTCAGAGCCCACAGGTCCCTTAACGCCTGCCTTTTCCAGGCGCTAAAAAACAGTGCAAAAGCGGCCGTACGTCATTTTTTTTTACCCGCCCACTCCCGGGCGTGAATTTTGCCCGGGAGTGTAAATACGGCGCACATGCCTCGGAGTCAATTTTTTAGACGGGAACGCCTACCTTGCATCTCATTAACGCAAAGTAGGTGTCCACGCTAAAAAATGACGCAAACTCCATGGACTTTGGCGCTAGACGCGTCTAACGCCAAAGTATAAATATGGAGTTAGTTTTGCGTCGGAATTGCGTAAAAAAAACCTACACAATTCCGGCGCAAACAGAGTATAAATATGCCCCTGTGTGTGTTGGTACAAATCAAATACTTTACACCTAGCACTCTGAAGTTAAGCCTACTGCTCTGCCAAGCTACCAAGGGGGTGAGCAGGGGTTAGCTGAGGGTGATTCTCTTTTACCCTGACTAGAGTGAGGGTACTTGCTTGAACCGGGGGTAACCTGACTGTCAAGCAAAGACCCCATTTCTAACATTGGTGATCAACGGTTGGGATTTGGACTTGTATTTGTACTTGACATACAGTGATTAAGTGTACACTACTGTTGTGGTCTCAGACGACTACGTGACCACATACTACTTGTCTTGTGATTTTTACTTTTTCTCTTTGGGACTGTTTTTGTTCTACTTCCATTTTTGCTGATCCCTTGATTGACTTTTCTTGAACTTCATTTGGGAACTCGTTTTTCTGCCTTTGGAACTTTGCGCTTAAACCTCTCATCATGTCTCAATCTGGAGATACACCAGTTGAAGCTGCTTTTGACCTAGAGAAATTAGAGAGCTATACAAAGGCTCAGTTGAAGCAGTTTTGTAAAAGTTTTGACTGTCCCATTAAGAGCTCATCCAAGAAGGAGAAGCTGCAAAAGGCGCTGAGGGCCTGGGTGACAGACACAGAAGCTGAGGGGCACACAGAGGATGAGGAGGGAGAGGGGAAATCCATTCACAATGGTATAGTAGGTGGACTTGTTATACCCAGGGAGAGAGTCTCTAGGGCAGGTAGCAGTGTGTCCTCCAAGGGTCTGACACCTGAAGAGTTACAGGACAGACAGACAGAGAGGGAGTACCAGTTGGAGCTGAAAAAGCTCAGCCTAAAGATGGAGTGGGAAAGGGAGAGGGAGGAGAGGCAAGCAGCCCTTGAGGAAAAGAAGATGCAGCTGGCTCATGAGCTTAACTTAAAGGAGTTACATCAGAGGGGTCAGTTTAGTAGAGATGGTGGCCACATTACTACAGTGCAGCCTGAGAGAAGAGTACACATACCAAAGGATCTTGTGAAGGATTACAAGAGGGAGGATGACATATACTTGTGGTTCAAGGGGTATGAGTCCGCTCTCCACATGAATCCGGTCCATGAAGCTCATTGGGGGCAGGTGTGTGGAAGCACTTTGAGGTAGAGGGGAGGGATACACTGACAGCCTTAGGGGATGCTAAGGATCTCACCTACGCTATCATGAAGGATGCCCTACTCACAAGGTATGGTCTCACCTCTGAGCAGTATTAGGATAAGTTTAGATCCTACAAGAAAAAGGAATCCTAAACATGGTTGGAATGTGTAGATTCTTTTTGCAGGTCAATGGATGGTTGGGTGAAGGGCAGTAAGGTAACTACTTATGAGGGGCTTTACAATCTGATTGCTTGGGAGCACTTGTACAGTTTATGTTTTCCAGAGCTGCGCCAGCACCTGATTGACAGCAAGCCGATTGATCCCAGGAAGCTTGCGCAGGAAGCGGACCGCTGGGAGAGCACCAGGGTCCAAAAGAGGTATGGGGGAGACCACGCCAAGGGTGGGCAGGGTCCCTCTCAGAAGAAAGGGAGGAGTAAGGGTAAACAAGGGGAGTTCTTTAAAGGGCCCCAAACTGATTCCCAGGGTAAGGATTCCCAACCCCCCAGTGAGAAGAAGCCATGGTTCTCCAAAGAGAAGCCAGTGGCAGGTGGTCCCCCACGTAAGTGCTATGCATGTGACCAGGTGGGTTATGTGAGGGGGGACCCCAAATGCCCCAAAAGTACACCGGCACCCACTGGTGTGCCATCCCAGGGTTTAGCCAGTGTAGCGCTTGGGGAGGAGTTGGTTTCAGGTGGGTGGGAACCAGCTGAAATGACCATTGTCTCACTAGGGGACAGTGAGATGGTCCAGAGAACCCTAGTGCCTGAAAACACTAAGAAGTACAGGCAGTGGGTGACCATTAATGGACAGAGGGTGGAGGCTCTGAGAGACACAGGAGCCAGTGTGACTACAGTGAGGAGTCAGCTGGTGTCTGAAGAGCAGATAGATCCCCGGGTACTTCACCAAGTAGTTGCAATGTACCACTAAGAGCGCCTGCGCAGAGTGGCGCAGGTTCCCTTTGAATGGAGGGGGGATCTCAGGTTCCTTGAAAGTAGCTGTGAGTCCAACCATGCCTGTTGATTGTTTGCTAGGCAATGACCTGGAGGATTCCCCTTGAAAGGAGGTGGAACACAGGTCTCACTTGGAGATGTTGGGTCTGCCTAGGTAGGTATGCGTATCCACCCGGTCAATGGCAGCCTGTCAGGGTGATCACGAGCCCCTGGAGCCTGAAACAGTGTCCCAGGGGACCGCCAAGAAGAGGAAGGGCAGGGGGCACGGGAAACCGACCCCTGAAGTTCCCACGGTCCGGTAGGAGGCGGAGCCAGAGGGTGATGCCCCGGAGCCTACAGGGGAACAGGTGGTTGAACTGGGGGAGGTCCCTGAGCTGTCGCAGTGGCAGCAGGAAGGGGGGCCCACCAGAGAGGCATTCTGTGAGGCACAGAAGGTATGCCCTATTTTAGAGGGGCTGCGGCAGCAGGATGGAGCCCAGGCGGCTGTTGAGGAGCCAGGCTCACACCTAATCTAGTGGGAGGATGGCCTCCTGTATAGCGAGCCGAAGATTCCTGAGACTGGGTCAGCCTGTGTGCTGGTGGTACCCCAGTACTTTAGGGCCTTCCTACTGGGTCTGGCTCATGGTGTGCCTTTATCTGGACACTTTGGGCATGGCAAGACCTTTGACAGGCTTGTCACCCACTTTCATTGGCCCCAAATGCGAAAGCACTCTGATACCTACTGTAGGTCTTGCCAAACTTGTCAGGCAAGTGACAAGAGTGGGGGGAAATGTAAGGCGCCCTTCCAACCTTTGAAAGGGTTGGTATTGACATTGTGGGGCCTCTGGATCCCAAGATAGCCATGGGAAGCAGGTTCATCCTGGTCTTGGTGGACCATGCCCGGTATCCCAAAGCCATTCCTCTAAGGACCGTCACTGCTCCTGTGGTAGGCCGTGCCTTGATGGGGGTTTTTACCCGCATGGGGTTCCCCAAGGAAGTGGTATCTGATAGGGGTACCAGCTTCATAGTTATGTATATGAAGTCTCTGTGGAAGGTGTGTGGTGTAACCTACAAGTTCACCACCCCTTACCACCCCCAAGGTAATGGTCTGGTTGAGAGATTCAACCGCACCTTGAAAGGCATGATCATGGGCCTGCCAGTGGCCTTGAGGCAGCAGTGGGACGTCCTCTTGCCATGCCTTCTGTTCGCTTACAGGGAGGTACCTCAAAAGGGACTTGGCTTCAGCCCCTTTGAGCTCATCTATGGCCACCCTGTGAGGGGACCTTTGTGTCTGGTGAAGGAAGCTTTGGAGAAAGCTCCTAGTAAACCACCCTAGGATGTATTTAGCGACATTCTGGCTTTAAGAAACCAGACTGCCCGCTTCAGGAGTCTCACTCAGGAGAACCTAGAAGCAAGCCAGGAGGATATGAAACAGTGGTACGACGGGACCACCACTCTGGTCGAGTTTCAACCTGGTCAGAAAGTGTGGGTGATGGTGCCAGTGGAGCCTAGGGCGCTCCACGATAAGTGGACGGGGCCATTTGAGGTGGTGGAGCTCAAGAGCGAAGTCACCTACCTCGTGGACTTGCGGTCTCCAAGGAGGCCTTTAAGGGTTCTGCATGTCAACCGCCTCAAGCCACACTTTGAGCAGACAGAGCTGTCAATGCTCCTTACGACAGATGATGGGGTGGAGGAGGAGAGGGAGCCTCTTCCTGACCTCCTGTCTGCAGGAGAAAAAGATGGGTCAACGGAGGGAGCGATCCGCTCCCACTCCCTGACTGAGGAGCAGCAAGGTGACTATCGCCACATGTTGGGGCAGTTTTCCTTACTGTTTTCCGTGATCCCAGGAGTCACACACTTGTGCACACATGATGTGGACACTGGGGACAGTACACCTATTAAACAGAAAGTTTACAGGGTGACTGACAGGGTCAGGGCATGCATTAAGGATGAGGTGTCCAAAATGCTTACCCTAGGGGTTATTGAGCACTCCAGCAGTCCTTGGGCCAGCCCAGTGGAATTGGTCCCCAAAGCTGCTGCACCTGGTGCCACTCCAGAACTCAGGTTCTGTGTGGACTACCGGGGACTCAATGCGGTCAGCAAGACTGACACACACCCCATTCCCCGAGCTGATGAGCTCATTGATCGATTGGGAGCTGCCAGGTACCTCAATACGTTTGATCTAACATCTGGGTACTGGCAGATTGCCTTAACTGAGGGGGCCAAGGAGAGGTCAGCACTCTCTACACCAGATGGACACTTTTAATTTAAAGTGCTGCCATTTGGGATGAAGAATGCCCCTGCCACCTTTCAGAGGTTGGTCAATCAGATGTTGGCAGAACTGGATGAGTTCAGTGCCGCCTACCAGGATGACATTGCTGTGTTTAGTTCCACATGGGAGGAACACCTGCAACACCTCTGGAGAGTGTTAGAGGCCCTGCAGAAGGCAGGCCTCACTATTAAGGCAAGCAAGTGCCAAATAGGGCAGGGTTCGGTGGTGTACTTAGGACACCAGGTGGGGAGTGGCCAGGTGACCCCCCTACAGCCTAAGATTGATACAATTCTGGCTTGGGAGCCTCCCAAGACCCAGACTGAAGTGAGAGCCTTTTTAGGTCTCACAGGATATTACAGGAGGCTTGTTAAGGGATATGGTACCATTGTGACCACCTTAATTGAGTTGACTTCTAAGAAGCAACCCAGGAAAGGGATCTGTACAGAGGCTTGCCAGAACGTTTTCGATGCCCTGAAGGCTGCCATGTGCACAGCACCTGTGCTGAAGGCAGCTGACTACGCCAAGGAGTTTGTTGTGCAAACAGATGCCTCAAAGCATGGTATTGGAGCAGTACTCTCACAGCTTAATGAAGAGGGCCTAGATCAACCCGTAGCCTTCATTAGCAGGAGGTTACTACCCAGGGAACATAGGTGGAGTGCCATAGAACGTGAAGCGTTTGCTGTGGTCTGGGCACTGAAGAAGCTAAGACCATACTTGTTTGGGACTCACTTCCGAGTTCAGACCGACCACAGGCCCCTCAGATGGTTAATGCAGATGAGGGGTGAGAATCCAAAACTGTTGAGGTGGTCCATTTCCCTACAGGGGATGGACTTTACGGTGGAACACCGTCCTGGTACAGAGCACGCCAATGCTGATGTCCAGGTTCTTCCGCCTTAGTGATGACAACTCCCATGAGGTTGGGTAGTTGCTCCCCACTTTCAGCTGGGGGGGACACGTGTTAGACTTTTCATCCTTGGCGTGGTCTCCCTTAACTTTTTTGCCTGTGTTCCTCAGGATGTTGATGTGTGCTGGACTCTGATTTTGCTGTTTTTGTTACTCTGGGAACTTTACCACTGCTAACCAGTGCTAAAGTGCAAGTGCTCCTTTACAAAATGTGTATGTAATTGGCTTATCCATGATTGGCATATTTGGTTTACTAGTAAGTCCCTAGTAAAGTGCACTAGAGGTGCCAGGGCCTGTAAACCAAATGCTACTAGTGGGCCTGCAGCACTGGTTGTGCCACCCACATAAGTAGCTCTGTAATCATGTCTCAGACCTGCCATTGCAGTGTCTGTGTGTGCAGTTTTTACTGTAAATTCGAGTTGGCAAGTGTACGCACTTGCTAGGCCTAAACCTTCCCTTTTCTTACATGTAAGGCACCCCTAAGGTAGGCCCTAGGTAGCCCCAAGGGCCGGGTGCAGTGTATGGTTAAGGTAGGACATATAGTAATGTGTTTTATATGTCCTGACAGTGAAATATTGCTAAATTCGTTTTCACTGTTGCAAGGCCTGTCCCTCTCATAGGTTAACATGGGGGCTACCTTTAAATCTGATTAAAGTGTAGATTCCCTTTGGGAGAGTTTGGGGTCTCTGAGCTCATAATTTAAAAATACATATTTTAGTAAAGTGGATTTTAAGATTGTGTGTTTGAAAATGCCACTTTTAGAAAGTGAGCATTTTCTTGCTTATACCATTTCTGTGACTCTGCCTGTTTGTGGATTCCCTGTCTGGGTCAGTTTGACAGTTGGGCTGGTTGCACCTCACACTAGACAGTGACACAAAGGGAGCTGGGGTGTAGCCTGCATATCCTGATGAGCCATCTGTGCTAGGAGGGAGAGGAGGAGTGGTCACTCACACCTGAAAGGGCTATGCCTGCCCTCACACAATGCAGTCTCCAATCCCCTTGTGAGTGTCTGGGGCCTGGCCTGGGCCAGGCAGGATTTCACATTCCAAAGAGACTTTACTTTGAAGTAGGCTTACTTCAAAGGAGAAATTGGGTATAAGAAGGGCACCCAAAACCACAGACTTTAGAACACTTCTGGAAACAAGAGGAACCTCTGTCTGGAGAAGAGCTGAACAGCTGAGGAGAAGTACTGCCCTGCCTGTGACTGTGCTTTGTGGAGCTATCCAACAGTTGCTGCTTCTGCCAGAGTAAGAGGGCAAAGACTGGACTTTGTGTGCTTTCCATCTTGTGAAGAAATCTCCAAGGGCTTGATTTAGAGCTTGCCTCCTGCTGTTTGAAGTCTCAGGGACACCAAAGACTTCTCTCTGCCAGCACCTGGAGTCTCTGGAGAGACTCCTGCTCTGACAAGTGGTGCCATATCCAGTCCCTGGGCCTCTGGAAGGAAAGCTGGTGGAAATCCAAGAAAATCGACTTTGGACGACTTCGGTCTGACGCCGCTGTCGAATCCGGTGATGCCGCCTGCACCCGACTCTGTGATCTTCGCTGGAACGCGGCGATCTTCGCAGGCCGACACCGCTGCAGCCCTGCTGAAGTCCGCGACTCCGTGGAAGTCGCACCCACCACGTCGTGACCGATGCCGCTCGAAGTGCGTGGATTCAACGTTTCGCACAGACGCCGCGATCCCCGACTTTGCGCATCGACTTGTTTTCACTCTTCACCAAAGGTACTGTGTAGGAGGCTGGACTGGCTTGTAGTGAGTACCTAGGGGTACTTGCACCTTGCACCAGGCCCAGTTATCCCTTATTAGTGTATAGGGTGTCTAGCAGCATAGGCTGATAGATAATGGTAGCTTAGCAGAGCAGCTTATGCTGAACTAGGAGACGAGTGAAGCTCCTACAGTACCACCAGTGTCATATGCACAATATCATAAGAAAACACAATACAAAGATATACTAAAAATAAAGGTACTTTATTTTTATGACAATATGCCAAAAGTATCTCAGTGAGTACCCTCAGTATGAGGATAGCAAATATACACAAGATATATGTACATTTGTCTGCCTTCTTTCCCAATTCTTGGGGAGAGGTCAGATCAGAGTCCACCAAGTACTGGTGCAACAAATCAGACACACAATTATTAAGAATATGCTCTCTCAGGATCAAGTTATACAGGCTGTCATAATCAGTAACTTTACTGCCATGTAACCACCCCTCCAAGGCCTTCACTGAATGGTCAATGAAATCAACCCAGTCTTGTGAAGACTCCTTTTTGGTCTCTCTGAACTTTATCCTGTATTGTTCAGTGGTTAAGCCATAACCATCCAGGAGTGCATTCTTAAGAACTGTAAAATTATTGGCATAACTTTCTTTCACAGTAAGGAGCCTATCCCTACCCTTTCCACTAAATGATAGCCATAGGATAGCAGCCCACTGCCTTTGAGGGACATCCTGTACAACACAGGCCCTCTCAAGTGCAGCAAACCACTTGTTAATGTCATCCCCCTCCTTATAAGGGGGAACTATCTTGTGCAGATTCCTAGAATCATGCTCTTTTGCAGGATGACTATTGGGAATACTGCTGCTGCCACCATGGGTTTCTAAACCCAGTTTCTGTCTCTCCTTCTCTACTTCTAAGGACTGTCTATCCAAATCCAGCTGTTGCTTCTTGAGCTTCAGTCTGGTTTGTTCCACTCTCAATCTATTGAGCTCCCTTTCTAACAATCTGTCATCAGGGTGGGTGGGAGGGACATTCCTTGACACAGAAGTGTGGTGAGAATGGACAGCAGGAGACCTGTCCCTTACAGAAGGCATCCTAACAGTTTGGTTAACAGAAACATCAGTTCTACTGTGGTGAGAATGAAAGCTCTTGCTATGATGTGAGACAACACTATCTGTATGGTGTGACTCAACCTCAGTACCAACTATGCTAGGCTGTCTAGTATTGGGCAGGCTAGGAAGTTTCTTTCCTGAATCTTTTCCTAGGGGAGTCCCTGGATCAGATTGGGAACCATTAGCTACTTTTTCAACAGATGGGGCCCTTGTGGCCTTATCTTGTTCTCTAAGCATGTTAAGCAATAATTCCAAGGAAGGATTCTTCCCTACACTCAAACCTCTTTCTACACAGAGACTCCTTGCTCCTTTCCAGCTAAGGTGGTCATATGCAAGTTTGGACAGATCAACATTTTGGCCTGTGCCAGACATTTTTAGAAAGAGTTTAAATGATAGAAAAAGAGAAAAAAGTTTTCAGAACTTTTAGAAAGACAGAAAAAAACTTTTTAAACTTTTAAGAACTTTTTAGAAAGTTTAGAGGTACTTTTCAGCACTTTAGAAAAGAGGTGAGAAAAGAAATGCAAAACTTTTTGGTTAAGTGTACATACACTGAACTTGTTTTGTATATTTTTCTCTTATGAAAAGTACAATGACAAGAGTGGTAAGTAGTCTCAAAGCACTTATCCCACCGCTGCCACCAATGTAGGAGGCTGGACTGGCTTGTAGTGAGTACCTAGGGGTACTTGCACCTTGCACCAGGCCCAGTTATCCCTTATTAGTGTATAGGGTGTCTAGCAGCATAGGCTGATAGATAATGGTAGCTTAGCAGAGCAGCTTAGGCTGAACTAGGAGACGAGTGAAGCTCCTACAGTACCACTAGTGTCATATGCACAATATCATAAGAAAACACAATACACAGATATACTAAAAATAAAGGTACTTTATTTTTATGACAATATGCCAAAAGTATCTCAGTGAGTACCCTCAGTATGAGGATAGCAAATATACACAAGATATATGTACACAATACCAAAATATGCAGTAATAGTATTAGAAAACAGTGCAAACAATGTATAGTTACAATAGGATGCAATGGGGACACATAGGGATAGGGGCAACACAAACCATAGACTCCAAAAGTGGAATGCGAACCACGAATCGACCCCAAACCTATGTGACCTTGTAGAGGGTCGCTGGGACTATTAGAAAATAGTAAGGGTTAGAAAAATAGCCCACCCCAAGACCCTGAAAACTGAGTGCAAAGTGCACTAAAGTTCCACAAAGGA